>NC_086110.1:11545509-11849036 GCF_963921235.1 Mobula hypostoma | reverse complement strand
CTCTCACTCCATCCTCCCGCCACCCCACTAGGAATAGGGTTCCCCTTGTCCTCACCTACCATCCCACCAGCCTCCGGGTCCAACATATTATTCTCCGTAACTTCCGCCACCTTCAACGGGATCCCACCACTAAGCACATCTTTCCCTCCCCCACCTCTCTGCTTTTCGCAGGGATCACTCCCTATGCGACTCCCTTGTCCATTCATCCCTCCCATCCCTCCCCACTGATCTCCCTCCTGGCACTTATCCTTGTAAGCAGAACAAGTACTACACATGCCCTTACACTTCCTCCCTTACCACCATTCAGGGCCCCAGACAGTTCTTCCAGATGAGGCGACACTTCACCTGTGAGTCGGCTGGGGTGATATACTGCGTCTGGTTCTCCCGATGTGGCCTTCTATATATTGGTGAGACCCGTCGCAGACTGGGAGATCGTTTTGTTGAACACCTACGCTCTGTCCACCAGAGAAAGCAGGATCTCCCAGTGGCCACACATTTTAATTCCACGTCCCATTCCCATTCTGATATGTCTATCCACGGCCTCCTCTACAGTAAAAATGAAGCCACACTCAGGTTGGAGGAACAACACCTTATATTCCGTCTGGGTAGCCTCCAACCTGATGGCATGAACATTGACTTCTCAAACTTCCACTAATGTCCCACCTCCCCCTTGTACCCCATCCGTTATTTATTTATATTCACACACTCTTTCTCTCTCTCTCCTTTTTCTCCCTCTTTCCCTCTGACTGTACCCCTTGCCCATCCTCCTTTTCTTTCTCCCTGGGTCTCTTGTCCCATGATCCTCTCATATCCTCTTTGCCAATCACCTGTCCAGCTCTTGGCTCCATCCCTCCCCCTCCTGTCTTCTCCTATCATTTTGGATCTCCCCCTCCCCCTCCCACTTTCAAATCTCTTGCTAGCTCTTCCTTCAGTTAATCCTGACGAAGAGTCTCGGCCTGAAACGTCGACTGTACCTCTTCCTAGAGATGCTGCCTGTCCTGCTGCATTCACCAGCAACTTTGATGTGTGTTGCTTGAATTTCCAGTATCTGCAGAATTCCTCGTGTTTGTGTCTTCACTCCCTTGGTTTTAATTGGAGCAAGCGGTGACACAGCTGTCGATCTTATTCTTCCATCGCTGTCATCCTTGCTTGAGTTGCTAGGAGCCGCTGTAGAGTCGATGTCAGGTCTGTCCTGTAATTCCTTGGTGTTCACATGGTGTTGCTGTCTCAGAGGACTGTCCGATGTAGGCTGTATTTCTTCGGAGTTTGGATGATATTGCTGTCTGATGTAGAGAGTGTTTCCCAGTGTGGAGCTTCAGAAATAGCATCACTGGCAGCATCACTAGAAACTTCACTAGCAGGACCACCTCCCTGAAGTCTCTGTCCAGTTTCTCCATTTTGTTTTTGTTTGCTTCTGAGACCCATACCATGCAGTTCAGTTTTATTTTCCACTTCTTCAGTTAATGCAGAAAGTTGTTACTTAGACTTTTTACTGTCTCTGTCATGATGTTTCTGTAGTTTATCACAAGTTTTGCCTTTCTTTCACAATCAATCAGTGAAGGTCTTTACTCACCCCATTAACTTTTACTTTCGCTCGCCTATTTGATCAAACCAACCATACTGTCTTTCCTTTCCCTTGGTGCGTTTTCTGGATCTTAACAAGCTTAACATCGGTATTTTTCATCCAGTTGTTTTCATTAATTTTATCAAACTGAGATGCTTTAAACGGGTAAGAACTAATAAGTTTTTATGACTTTGATCGTGATCTTGAAGTATTAGTAGATTGCAACTGCAATTTAAAGTTTTCTCACGCACTCCACTGGTACACGCCGCAACCAAGGCCATTGCTTGTATACTCCACCAGTTTATACATATTTAAGATGGTGGCATGTTCGAATACAATAGCCTCTCGGGGACCAACTAGAAGTGCACTTTTCTTTATAAAATGTGCTTTTTATGATCGTAAGACTGTACTGGACTCCAAGAATGACAGGTACAGCAGGTCTACTGCATCAGTGAACTGTTTGTTGTTTGGAGCCACCGGCCAGGGTGTCGAAGGAGCTGGCGCTCGGCCAGGAGAAGGACGAGGAGCTGGTGCTTGGCCAAGAGAAAGTTTGGAGGAGCTAACCTCGGTGCAGACCGTGTTGCTGCCTACTACTCGATGACTTTGGAGTTGGTGCGCAAAAGCAGCATGAAGTGTGTCTGTGGATGACTTGCAATCACGAGACCCTGTTGGACATTGATAATGTGAGATGTCACAGGCCTGTTTCCCTTGTTTGGTGGTGAGACAGGTGACGAGGCAGCACATGGCCTTGGTTGTAGTGAGGACTAGGCCTCAAGCGGGCTTGCCTGTTGCTGCAGTCCAGGTGAGACAATGCTGGAGCTAGCCTGTCCCATCAGTGCTGCCCTCCAGTGTTCAACTGGTGGAATATCAGGCTAGATTGTCTGGAGCTGTACCATCAATTTGCATGTTGCTCAGAGACTTGGACTGTACATGTGCTTTCTAGCGTAACAATGTGTCTTTTTTTTCTCTCTCTCTTGCTATTTTGAATGTATGTTATGTACTTTGGCCCCAGAGGAATGCTGTCTCATTCAACTGTATCCATGTATGGTCTGAATGATGATTAAATTTGATTTGATTTTTTAAAAATGTTCTACTGGCTTGTGATGCTCTACCATCTTGCATATGGCTCCACTGGCTTGCATTTTTTTAAACAAACCTGTTTTCAAAACAGCAAACATAGAAGTTTCCTCAATAGTACTTCTATCCTATGTAGTGAACTTGGAACTAATTTTCTCAGACAATTAGCAACAGAAGTTCTTACCAAACAAGTTAGTTGTTTTTATTTCATCCTGTTGAGTGTGGTCTTTCATTGATTTATTGTGGTTCTTGGATTTACTGTGTATTCCTGCAAGAAAATGTATCTTGGTGTATATGATGACATCTATGTACATTGATAATAAATCTACTTTGAACTTTTATTTGCACACTAAAAACTTCCACTTCATCTGCAATTCTTCCAAGTCCACAAAACTTTGCCATCATCCTGCCGACTACACCAGTTGTTGGATTTTGATGTTTTAATCCAAAGTTTGTTTAGAAATCGGGAAAGAGTCAGAAAAATTGTTGCTTCACAATCATTTTATTAAGTGTTAACAGAAAAAAGAATATCTAAAATGACCTTAGTGATTGAAGAGTAGTAACTGTTCTTGAACATGGTGGTGTGAGTCCTGAGACACTTGTACCTTCTACCTGATGCCATGACCTGGGTGGTGAGGATCTTTGATGGATACTGCTTTTCTATGACAACGTTCCATGTAGATGTGCTCAATGGTTGGGAGGATTTTACTACCTTTTGTATGATTTTCCACAAAGGCATTGGTGTTCCTATACCAGGCCATATTGCAGCCTGTCAGCATACTTTCCATTACACATCTATAGACGTTTGTCAAGGTTCTTAATGAAATGTTGAACCTCTGCAGACTTCTGAGGAAGTAGAGGTGCTGTTGTGCTTTCTTTGCAATTATATTTATATGATGGGTCCAGGACAGGTCCTCTGAGATAGTGACACCCAGGAATTTCAAATTAATGACCCTCTCCACCTCTGATTCTCCAGTGATTACTGGCTTGTGGACCTTTTGGTTTCCTCTCCTGAAGTCTACAATCAGTTCTTTGGTCTTATTGATATTGAGTGAAAGGTTGTTTTTACACCACTCAGCCAAATTTTCTTATTTCCCTCCTGTATGCTGATTCATCACCAGCTTTGATACAGCCCACAACAGTGGTGTCATCAGCAAACTTGTATATAGTGATGGAGCTGTACTTGGCCACACAGTCATAGGTGTAAAGCAAGTAGAACAGGGGGCTAAGTACACATCCCTGTGGTGCTCTTGTGCTGATGGAGATTGTGGAAGAGATGTTTTTGCCAATCTGAACTGACTGGAGTCTGCAAGTGAGGAAATCCAGGATCCAATTGCACAAGGAGATATTGAGGCCCTGGTCTTGGAGTTTACTGATTAGTTTTGATAGGAAGATGGTGTTAAATGCTGAGCTGTAATCGATAAAGAGCATCCTGATGTATGCATCTTTGCTATTTGGATGTTCCAGGGTTGTGTGAAGAGCCTATGAGATGGCATCTGCTGTAGACCTGTTGCTTCGGTAGGCGAATTGGAGCGGATACAAGTTTTGTCTCGGACATGAGCTGATAAGCTCTAACACCAGCCTCTCTAGTGGTACCTACTCTTAAAAAGTCATCTTGTAGGAATTCTACAAATTCATTTTCTTAGGATCCAGCACCAATCTGATTTTTCCAATCTACCTGCATATTGAAATCCCCCATGACTATCATAACATTACCTTTTTTACATGCTTTTTCTATCTCCCATCATTATCTGTACCCCACATCCTGGCTATTGTTTGGAGGCCTGTATATAAATCCCATCAGGGCCTTTCTACACTTGCAGTTTCTTAACTGTATCCACAAGGATTCTAAATCTTTTGATCCTACATTTGTCACCTTTTCCTAAGAATTTGTGTCCATTTTTTACCAACAGGACCACCCCATCCCCTCTGTCTACCTGCCTGAAATTTTGATATAAGTTGTATTTTCTGATGTTAAGCTCTCAAATATGATCTCCTTTCAGCCACAACTCAGTGATACCCACGTCATACCTGTCAATCTCTAACTGCACTAAAAGATCATCTACCTTATTCTATATACTACGTACATTAATTATAACACCTTCAGTCCTGTATTCATTACTCTTTTCATGTTACACTTCAACTCCTCCCACTAACAGCAATCTTGTCGTATCATCAGCCTGTCCTTCCTTACAGTCTTGTTAAACGCTGCATCGACTTGTATACCAACTGCCCATCCTCAGCCCTATCACTCCAGTTTCCTACCAGCTTTGTTTAAACCCTCCTCAATAGCTCTAGCACACCTGTCCACAAGGGTATTGGTCCCCTTGGGTTAAGGTGCAACCCATCCTTTTTGTAGAGGTCTTACTTTCCCCAGAAGAGATCACAATGATCCAGAAATCTGAAACTCTGCCTCCTACACCAGTTCCTCAGTCACACATTCAATCCTGAGATTACTACTCTGGAGATCTTGCTTACATCTTAACTCTCTATATTCTCTCTTAAGGATCTTCTTCCTTTTCCAACCTATGTTGTTGGTATCAATATGTACCATGACTTCCGCCTGCTCAGCCTCTCCCTTTAGAATGCTGTGGAGCCAATTTGAGACATTGCTGAGCCTAAAACAAACTAAAAAAAATCTCAGTGTTGAGCTTTTACTGATGGCATTTCTCTTTCTTTCTGTAGAAGTACATTTCTCTGGCTATGCGATCAGACATTTTAAACCACACTCACAGAGGTTAGTTTGGAACCTTTCTCCTTTTTCATTCAATTTAATTTTTGGAAACAAGGAAGGCTCAAACCTGACCAATTGTTTGTTTAATTCAAGTTCTCCTGGTAAAACAAGTGCAGGAAGGAGATCATCAGAGGCAAGTTATCCACAAAGTCAAATAGATCAAATAAAAGCAATTCATCAGGAGAAACTACCTCCAAGACAAACCCTTTCACCCCCTAGCCCACAACCATGGACTGAACCAAAGAAAACAGGTAATATTTTATTAGTTTGCGTTGTTAATCTCTTGCCATCTTTTCTTTCCTTTCTTATTTAATCAAATTTTCTTTTTTTTTAGATCATAATTCTGCTTTGTTATCAGGTGAGTACATTTTCCTTTTCTAATAAATGCTGATCAGTATCTGCTTGTTATGATAACTATCTTACTTTTGGGGGGAAAATTACAAACCATGATCTCTTTGGAACAGTTGCCAGATAGTGATAATATTGCATTCTTTAGTCAGCACAAATTTTTTCTCAGTTGGAATGATTGGAGTTACTGTGTGGCAAAACTTGAGCTGATCGATCAAAAACATGGAAAATTAAAGCTTTCTGCATTGCATATACACATTCAGAGGATTCCCTCATTTCTGTAAATATGCATGTATGGATACTTAGCAATATCAGTTAAAATTTTAGTTATCTGAGGGCACAGTAACAAAACAGGACCTCAGTATAAACAGTACTATGCATTGATTTATAACTGTATCATCTGACAGGACAAATCACCTGCAGTTGTCTATTATATAAAAATAAATACGAGTGCCACAGTCTCTAAAGTATTGCAGAAGGTACAGATGATAGTTTAGTCTCTGTCATAGCACAAAAACTTTAGCATACGTTCTTGTTTCGAAACACTAACTGGTTAGAGGAGTATAGAACTGCAATGGAAAATGATGTACCATTTTTCTTTTTAAAAACAAAACAGGTTAAAAAGGAAAAATCAAGTTAAGATTATCAGAAATCTTTATTGATGTTGAGGTTTCAGCATGAGCTTAATACAACAGCACACATCATTTCAAAGAATGACATAAACCATGAAAGGCAGGGGACTCTAAGGAGGTGCAAGTAGAAACTTCAGTGGAAATTGACCATTCACTGCTGAGAATGGTCAAACTATTCAGTAAGGATGCTCGGTCAAGTGGTACAGTAAGGTCATGCAATTTGGCAAGGTAAAAATGGACAGTATTTGTGACATTATCTCTATACAGAGATATAAAGGACCCCCTGTATTTATTGTTACAAAATCCTGTTAGAAAGCAATTTGAGGAGGCTAACCTAGTCATTGTTGCATGCTGTAATATTTATAGATGCCTCAGATATGTTCTGAGGTGGCTCCGTGAAGGATATACGTTCTCTTCCTTCTTTCTTAACCAACTCTATATGTAGATCTGTAATATCACAAGTTGATCCCATCTTTTTCATTTCTTTTAGGATCCTTCTCCTTGGATAAACTGATTGCAGTTTTTAGCTAAATGCGTATAATTAGGAATGAAATTGCAAACACGAACACAATGGACTACAACACAGACAATTATGTTTTTACTAATAAATTATTTCTAGAATGGAAATTTAAAATGAATGTTACAAACTGGAATCAATGCCTTTTTTAACCAATTATAGCCAATTGATATCTCTGTAACATTTATTTTACCTTCTGGCATAGGATATTTTTGACCTTCATTTAAAAGACATTTGTTGGTGGTCTAATATGTTTGTAAGAGATTCTGCAAAGCAGATAATGGATGTGGAATAACAGTATCAGGGGGGCTTGTCCTTGATGAGTGTTTGAGTAAAATTGCTCTATACTGTACTCACTTCTGAAGAATAAGAAATTTTGTCATTGAACAGTTAAGATTCTGGGAGGGATTGATCAGGCAAATGTTGGAAGGCTGCAACTTTTGACTTGAATGTCTAGAACTGGGAGGCAATAGAGAAGGCTGGAACCACTCAGCAGGTCAGTTAGCATCTCTGCAGTAAGAAACAAAGTTAACTTTTCAGACTGATGCTCTTATCAGAACTGTTTTGCGCTATCAAATATATTGAACAGTTCTTTGTTTTCCTGAGGAAATATCTTCAGCCTGAAATATTAACTATCCTGTACGGATGCTTTCTGACTTACTGAACAGCTCCAGCATTTCAGATTTCCAACTAGTGCAGTTTTTTAGGAACTTTTCTGATATTGTAACTGCTCATATCACCTATCAACATCTGTTTAAATATACCCAATGACTTGGCCTCCACAGCCATCTGTGGTAATGACTTCCACAGATTCACCATCCTCTGGCTAAAGACATTCCTCGCCAGCTCTGTTCTAAAGGGACATCCTTCTATTCTGAAGCTGTGCCCTCTTGTCCTAGACTTTCCTACTACTTGAAACATCCTCTCCACATCCACTTTATCCAGACCCTTTATATTCATTGGGTTTCAATGAGATTCTTCCCCCCCGCCCCACTGTTCTAATGGTGGGCTATTTTATCAGGTTTGTCAACACCTGGGACTTCCAGCTTGGATTATACTCTTTATATCCAAGAAGACTGAAGGAAGATTTAATGGGTATGAAAATTGTTTGAAAGGGAGGAAGAAATTACTACCTCTTGCAGGAGGGTCATTATCCAGAAGATGCAGATTTTAAAGGAAAAAAGAGAAGAGATTGAAAGCAATATCTTTTATGTACATAGTGTTATGATACAGAATCCAATTCCTGGTTGGCAGCATGCACATCCTGGATCCAAAGCAGCTCAAAGGTCAAATAATCTTTGCCAGTTTAGAATTGACAGCTCAGGCCTCCGGAATCATCTGTTGGATTCAAGTCTGCTAATGCGAAATGTGAACAAGCACAAAGCTGCCCACTAGCAATGATAGGTTCCATGTAAAGGTAGTGAAAGACTGTGAACTGCTGAGTTCCTCAGCATTTTGTGTGTGTTGAAAGACTGTAGCAAAAGAATTCCTTCATTCTTCTTGAAATCTCCCAAGGGTTTTCTAGTAGGTTGGACAAAGTGCTGGACATCTCCACAGGTATCTACCATAGTATCTTTTTCTGCAGACTAGTGCATTTGTAGTATTGATCAGTATATTTCAGAGGAGAACAGGCACGCAACTTTATCTTCCAGAGAGTATGCACATGAGCGAACTTTATTCTCTAGCATGGCTATAAACTAAAGAAGCGAGGGACAATGGATCCTGCAACCTGAAGCAACAAACAATACGCTGGAGTATCTCTGTTGGTTGGGCAGCATGTGTGGGGAGAAAAGAATTCTGATGTGATGCAGGCTTTTGACCCGAAATGTCAACATTTCCTTCCTCCACATGGGTGCTACTCAACCTGCTCATCCAGTAGATTATTTGCTGCTGCCGCCTATAAGTTACTTGTGTTAAATTCACACTTCTACACTACTATGTGGTGTCAGGATATGAGCTTGTAGATACTTTATACTTTATTGTCGCCAAACATAGAAACATAGAAACATAGAAAATAGGTGCAGGAGTAGGCCATTCGGCCCTTCGAGCCTGCACCGCCATTTATTATGATCATGGCTGATCATCCAACTCAGAACCCCACCCCAGCCTTCCCTCCATACACCCTGATCCGCGTAGCCACAAGGGCCATATCTAACTCCCTCTTAAATATAGGCAATGAACTGGCCTGAACTGTTTCCTGTGGCAGAGAATTGATACTAGAACGTACAATCATCACAGCGATATTTCATTCTGCGCTTCCCGCTCCCTGGATTACAGATCGATAGTAAGTATTAAAAATTTAAATTATAAATCATAAATAGAAAATAGAAAAATGGAAAGTAAGGTAGTGCAAAAAAACCGAGAGGGAGGTCCGGATATTTGGAGGATACGGCCCAGAACCGGGTCAGGATCCATTCAGCAGTCTTATCACAGTTAGAAAGAAGCTGTTCCCAAATCTGGTCGTACTAGTCTTCAAGCTCCTGAGCCCTCTCCCGGAGGGAAGAGGGACGAAAAGTGTGTTGGCTGGGTGGATCGTGTCCTTGATTATCCTGGCAGCACTGCTCCGACAGTGTGCGGTGTAAAGTGAGTCCAAGGACGGAAGATTGGTTTGTGTGAGGTGCTGGGCTGCGTTCACAATCTTCTGCAGCTTCTTTCGGTCTTGGACAGGACAACTTCCATACCAGGTTGTAATGCACCCCAGAAGACTGCTTTCTACGGTGCATCTATAAAAATTAGTGAGGGTTTTAGGGGACAGGCCAAATTTCTTTAGTTTTCTCAGGAAGTAAAGGCGCTGGTGGCCTTCTTGGCAGTGGACTCTGCTTGGTTGGACCAAGTCAGGTCATTTGTGATATTGACCCCGAGGAACTTAAAACTTTTGATCTGTTCCACTTACGCACCACCGAGGTAAATTGGGTCGTGCGGTCTGCTACTCCTTCTGAAGTCAACAACCAATTCCTTCGCCTTGCTGATGTTGAGGGATAGATTATTGTCTTAGCACCATGCCACCAAGTTCTTAATTTCCTCTCTGTACTCAAACTGATCATTACCCGAGATACGGCCTACAATTGTTGTGTCATCAGCAAACTTATATATAGAGTTCAATGGAAACTTGGCTACACAATCATGGGTGTACAGTGAGTACAGCAGGGGCTGAGTACACAGCCTTGTGGGGCACTGGTGCTCAGAGTGATTGTAGAGGAGAGCTTGTCCCCTATTTTTACAGCCTGGGTCCTGTCTGTGAGGAAGTTGAAAATCCAGCTGCAGATCTGAGTGCTAAGGCCCAGGTTCCGGAGCTTAGGAATCAGTTTATTTGGAATGATGGTATTAAAGGCAGAGCTGCAGTCATTGAAAAGGAGCCTTACGTATGCGTCTTTATTCTCCAGGTTTTCTAAGGAGGAATGTAGAGCCAGAGAGATGGCATCTGCCGTTGACCTGTTGCTCCGGTAGGCGAATTGCAAAGCGTCGAGGTTGACCGGTAGGCTGTGGTTGATGTGTGCCAAAACCAATCTCTCGAAGTACTTCATAGCAATTGATGTCAGAGCCACAGGTTGATAGTCATTCAGGCATGCCACCTTGCTCTTCTTCGGCACTGGGATTATCGTTGCCTTCTGAAAACACGAAGGGATTTTAGACTGAAGCAATGAACAGTTGAAGATGTCAGCAAACACTCCAGCTAGCTCGCTTGCACAGGCCCGGAGAACCCGTCCCAGGATGCCATCTGGGCCCTTCGCCTTCCTTGGATTTATCTTCAGGAAGGCCCTTCTAACGTCCTCCTCGGTGACGATGAATCTCAATGCCACCAGGTCCGGTTCATCCGGAGGGAGCGGGACGCTCCTCTTCTGTTCAAATCTCGCGTAGAATACGTTAAGTTCATCAGGAAGAAAAGTTCCACAGTTATTGATATTCCCAGCCTTTTCTTTGTGCCCAGTGATCTCATTTAGACCCTGCCATAGTCCACTGGCATCCCTCTGGTTAGCCTGGGCTTCCAACTTGCCTCTTGGCACCCTTAATGGCTTTCCGGAGTTCACGCCTGGATTTCGTGTAGCGACTGGTATCCCCGGAATAGTGATACACAAGCTTCTCGCTGTTACTCACTTGATTCCAACTTATTAGCTGAGAGTGCCTCTGTTTGTGTGATCTCATGAAAATATGTTATGACAAAGGCGTAGAGTATGTTGAAAGTGCAGGAAAAGGGTAGGTAAAGTACTGATGAACAAGATATAAAGATTCAAATGAATAATTTCTCAAATAATAGTTATGTAAACTGTTTGGGCTGAAATAAAATAAGGATCAGTGACAACAGGTTGTAACGTGATATTTTCTCCAGTGTCTTCCGTGATAAACAAACTAAGCAATTAAATCTGCACTTTAGTTGAAAAATATAACATAGAACATAGAAATTTACAACACATTACAGGCCCTTTGGCCCACAATGTTGTGCCGACCATGTAACCTACTCTAGAAACTGCCCAGAATTTCCCTAGCGCAGAGCCCTCTATCTTTCTAAGGTCCATGTACCAAAAAGGCTAAAAAAAACCAAAATCTACACCTCCTATAACTTTTTAGATTCTGATCAAAGTCCTTAAAATTGCAGGTTAAATATAATAGTGATTATTGACAGTTTTATAATTGCTCACAATTTTCTGGTTAAAATATTAAATTATTGGTAAAGTCTATGATGTACAATGTTAATTATCCATAATTGTTTGCAATTAAGGAAATGTATCAATTCTGATTATGGCAAAGTCTTAGTTGTAAATTATCTTCAGCTCATAAGCCAATCAATTTATTGAAAATTGTTTCTTGTGTTCTTAGCAGGTTCCTACACTTCTGCATTCTCACAGCCTTTATTACCTTGGGTGGAAATGTAGCCAATGCCTGAAGTACTTGAAAGCATGGTAAATTAGTCATCGTGCTCTTGGATACTGTGCTGAAACGCTGTAAAATACACTCAGTGACCATTTTATTAGGTACACCTGCTAATTAGGTGCATCTAATCAGCCAATTATGTGGCAGCAACTCAATGCATTAAAACATGCAGCCATGGTCAAGAGATTCAATTGTGGTTCAGGGCAAACATAAGAATGGGGAAGAAATGTGATCTAGGTGACTTTGACATGGCGGTTTGAGTATCTCAGAACCTGCCGAAGTCTTTAAGATTTTCAAGCACAAACCAAAGAAGAAAATATCCAGTGAGCAGTAGTTCTGTGGGAAAAATTGCCTTGTTACTGTGATAGGTCAGAGCAGGATAGCCAGACTTGTTCAAGCTGACAGGTAGATGATAGTAACTCAAATAACCATGCATTACAACAGTGGTGGGCAGAAGAGCATATCTGAATGCACAATACATTAAGACCATAAGACAAAGGAGCAGAAGTCGGCCATTTGGCCCATCGAGTCTGCTCTGCCACTTTATCATGAGCTGATCTATTCTCCCATTTAGTCTCACTCCCCTGCCTTCTCACCTTTGATGCCCTGGCTACTCAGATACCTATCAAACTCTGCCTTAAATACACCCAATGACTTGGCCTCCACTGCTGCCTGTGGCAACAAATTCCATAGATTCACCACCCTCTGACTAAATAAACTTCTTCACATTTCTGTTCTGAATGGGCGCCCTTCAATCCTTAAGTCATGCCCTGTCGTACTAGACTCCCCCATCATGGGAAACAACTTTGCCACATCCACTCTGTCCATGCCTTTCAACATTCGAAATGTTTCTATGAGGTCTCCCCTCATTCTTCTAAACTCCAAGGAATACAGTCCAAGAGCGGACAAACGTTCCTCATATGTTAACCCTCTCATTCCCGGAATCATTCTAGTGAATCTTCTCTGTACCCTCTCCAACATCAGCACATCCTTTCTTAAATAAAGAGACCAAAACTGCCCACGGCACTCCAAGTGAGGTCTCACCAGCACCTTATAGAGCCTCAACATCACATCCCTGCTCCTATACTCTATTCCGCTAGAAATGAATGCCAACATTGCATTCGCCTTCTTCATTACCGACTCAACCGGGAGGTTAACCTTAAGGGTATCCTGTACGAGGACTCCCAAGTCCCGTTGCATCTCAGAACTTTGAATTCTTTCCCCATTTAAATAATAGTCTGCCCATTTATTTCTTCTGCCAAAGTGCATAACCATTCACTTTCCAACATTGTATTTCATTTGCCACTTCTTTGCCCATTCTTCCAATCTATCCAAGTCTCTCTGCAAACTCTCCATTTCCTCAGCACTACCGGCCCCTCCACCTATCTTCATATCGTCAGCAAACTTAGCCACAAAGCCATCTATTCCATAATCCAAATCGTTGATGTACAATGTAAAAAGAAGCGGCCCCAACACAGACCCCTGTGGAACACCACTGGTAACCGGCAGCCAACCAGAATAGGATCCCTTTATTCCCACTCTCTGTTTCCTGCCAATCAGCCAATGCTCTATCCACATATAGAAACATAGAAACATAGAAAATAGGTGCAGGAGTAGGCCATTCGGCCCTTCGAGCCTGCACTGCCATTTATTATGATCATGGCTGATCATCCAACTCAGAACCCCGCCCCAGCCTTCCCTCCATACCCCCTGACCCCTGTAGCCACAAGGGCCATATCTAACTCCCTCTTAAACATAGCCAATGAACTGGCCTCAACAGTTTGCTGTGGCAGAGAATTCCACAGATTCACCACTCTCTGTGTGAAGAAGTTTTTCCTAATCTCGGTCCTAAAAGGCTTCCCCTCTATCCTCAAACTGTGACCCCTCGTTCTGGACTTCCCCAACATCGGGAACAATCTTCCTGCATCTAGCCTGTCCAATTCCTTTAGGATCTTATACATTTCAATCAGATCCCCCCTCAATCTTCTAAATTCCAACGAGTACAAGCCCAGTTCATCCAGTCTTTCTTCATATGAAAGTCCTGCCATCCCAGGAATCAATCTGGTGAACCTTCTTTGTACTCCCTCTATGGCAAAGATGTCTTTCCTCAGATTAGGGGACCAAAACTGCACACAATACTCCAGGTGTGGTCTCACCAAGGCCTTGTACAACTGCAGTAGTACCTCCCTGCTCCTGTACTCGAATCCTCTCGCTATAAATGCCAGCATACCATTCGCCTTTTTCACCGCCTGCTGTACCTGCATGCCCACTTTCAATGACTGGTGTATAATGACACCCAGGTCTCGTTGCACCTCCCCTTTTCCTAATCGGCCACCATTCAGATAATAATCTGTTTTCCTATTTTTGCCACCAAAGTGGATAACTTCACATTTATCCACATTAAATTGCATCTGCCATGAGTTTGCCCACTCACCCAACCTATCCAAGTCACCCTGCATCCTCTTAGCATCCTCCTCACTGCTAACACTGCCACCCAGCTTCATGTCATCCGCAAACTTGGAGATGCTGCATTTAATTCCCTCATCCAAGTCATTAATATATATTGGAAACAACTGGGGTCCCAGCACTGAGCCTTGCGGTACCCCACTAGTCACCGCCTGCCATTCTGAAAAGGTCCCGTTTCTTTCTTTCTTTCTTTTTAAATCTTTTTATTGAGTAAGTATACAAAAAAGGTAAGCCATATAAACATTAATACAATGTTAAAGTATAATAAAATTCCAAAAGATAACAATACCAAAAAGAAAATACTACAAACAATGTAATTTAAGCATAAGAAACCAAGATAACATAATAGTATACTAGATTTTATATATATCAATGGAAAAAAAGAAAAAAAAAACCCAAAAAAAAAACCCACCGTGCAACTAACTAAAAGCAAAGCAAAGCAATGGGCTAACTTGAAACCAAACAGAGTTAAACTTAAAATCACGTCCTCAATCCCGACCTCCATTAAAACAGTGAAAAAAAAACAAGAAGGGTAAATATTACATTAAATGAAAATATCGAATAAAAGGTCCCCAAATCTGTTCAAATTTAAATGAAGAATCATAAAGGTTACTTCTAATTTTCTCCAGATTCAAACATAAAATCGTCTGAGAAAACCAAAAAAAGGTAGTTGGAGCATTAAGCTCTTTCCAATGTTGTAAAATACATCTTTTCGCCATTAAAGTAAGAAATGCAATCATTCTACGGGCTGAAGGGGAAAGATTACTAGAAATTTTAGGTAGTCCAAAGATAGCAGTAATAGGGTGAGGAGAGATATCTATATTTAATACCTTAGAAATAATATTGAAAATATCTCTCCAAAAAGTTTCCAAAGTAGGGCAAGACCAAAACATATGAGTTAAAGAGGCTATCTGCCCCGAACATCTATCACAGAAAGGATTAATATGCGAGTAAAAACGCGCTAACTTATCTTTGGACATATGTGCTCTATGCACCACTTTAAATTGAATTAGGGAATGTTTAGCACAAATAGAGGAAGTATTAACTAATTGTAAAATCTGCCCCCAATCATCCACAGAAATGGTAAGCCCCAATTCCTGTTCCCAATCTACCCTAATCTTATCAAATGGAGCTTTCCTGAGTTTCATAATAATATTATAAATCATAGCCGATGCACCTTTCTGACATGGATTAAGGTTAATTATCGAATCTAAAATATATATAGGAGGAAGCATTGGAAAGGAAGGAAGTATAGTACTTAGAAAATTTCTAACTTGTAAATATCTAAAAAAATGTATTCTTGATAGGTTATATTTATTAGATAATTGTTCAAAAGACATAAGGGAACCATCTAAAAATAAATCCAAAAACCGTAAAATACCCTTAGTCTTCCAAGTTTGAAAAGCGCGATCCGTAAAAGAGGGAGGAAAAAATATGTTACCTAAAATAGGAATCGCTAACCCGAATTGATTAAGATCAAAAAATTTTCTGAATTGAAACCAAATACGCAAAGCATATTTAACGATCGGGTTAGAGACCTGCTTAAGGCGTTTCGAATCAAAAGGAAGAGATGAACCTAAAATAGAACCAAGTGTATAACCCTGAACAGATTGTAATTCCAATGTTACCCATTTAGGAATAGATAGTATATCCCGGTCAAGTAACCAAAATTTCATATGTCGAATATTAATAGCCCAATAATAAAATCTAAAGTTAGGTAATGCTAAACCTCCATCTCTCTTAGCTTTCTGTAAATGTATTTTACCCAGTCTCGGATTCTTATTCTGCCAAATAAATGAAGAAATTTTAGAGTCGACTAAGGTCCCGTTTATTCCCACTCCTTGCTTCCTGTCTGCTAACCAATTCTCCACCCACACCAATACCTTACCCCCAATACCGTGTGCTTTAAGTTTGCACACTAATCTCCTGTGTGGGACCTTGTCAAAAGCCTTTTGAAAATCCAAATATACCACATCCACTGGTTCTCCCCTATCCACTCTACTAGTTACATCCTCAAAAAATTCTATGAGATTCGTCAGACATGATTTTCCTTTCACAAATCCATGCTGACTTTGTCTGATCATTTCACCGCTTTCCAAATATGTAACTTTCCCGTAATTCCATGGGCTCTTATCTTGTTAAATAGCCTCATGTGTGGCACCTTGTCAAAGGCCTTCTGAAAATCCAAATATACAACATCCACTGCATCTCCCTTGTCTAGCCTACTGGTAATTGCCTCAAAAAATTGTAATAGGTTTGTCAGGCAGGATTTTCCTTTAAGGAATCCATGCTGAGTTCTGCCTATCTTGTCATATGCCTCCAGATAGTCTGTAACCTCATCCTTGACAATCGACTCCAACAACTTCCCAACCACCCACGTCAAGCTAACAGGTCTAGAATTTCCTTTTTGCTTCCTTGCCCCCTTCTTAAATAGCAGAGTGACATTTGCAATCTTCCAGTCCTCCGGAACCATGCCAGAATCTATCGACTTCTGAAAGATCATCGCTAATGCCTCCGCAATCTGCACAGCTACTTCCTTCAGAACACGTGGGTGCATTCCATCTGGTCCAGGAGATTTATTTACCTCTAGATTATTCAGCTTCCTGAGTACTTCCTCTGTCGTAATTGTGACTGCGCACACTTCTCTTCCCTGCCACCTTTGAGTGTCCGGTATACTGCTGATGTTTCCTCAGTGAAGACTGATGCAAAATACTCGTTCAGTTCCTCCACCATCTCCTTATCTCCCATTACAGTTTCACCATTAAACGTTGACGTGGATAGGCTGCAGCAGCAGAAGGCCACAAACATACACTCAGTGGCCACTTTAAAGTATCGAATGAGTGTGCATTTCAATTGACTTGATGGAATCCTGAATGGCAACGCTCTGGCAAAGTGCGAAGGAGACCTAGTAAGAAGCTCAGCTGGAGTAGCAAATCAAGAAGATAAATGGGCTAGATATAAAATGTGCCATCATTAAATTTTGCCAAGGCCCCCTTTGTGGCTGTTATAGCTAAGTCCACCAAACAGGACTTTAACTATAGGCTTTATACAAAAACAAGATGCTGAGACGTTGGCAAGTTCTTCTAGTGTACTTTTTTTTCAATTTGTAACATTCCAGCCAAAGAATTTATAAATAACAATAGAGAAACATTGGTCACAGCAGACATTGCTGCTAAGTACATCGACCCAGATACTGTAATCTAAATGGAAAGCAACACGTCAAAACCTCTAGCCAAAGAGGTTTCATGCCATTGAAAAGTAAACTTGATTCTGATTTAATGAATTCAGTTAATGAGCAGGTTAGTTCTTTAGTTAATTGCCTCACATAGGCAGGAAGAGGGATGAGGTCCTGAAGTGTGAGTTTCAGGAACTAGGCAGAAGGCTGAAGAACAGGACTTCAAGGGTAACGTTCTCAGGATTGCTGCCAGTGCTACGTGATAGTGATGGTAAGAATTGGAGGAGATGGCAGTTGAATGTGTGGCTAAGGAGTTGGTGCAGGGAGCAGGGTTTTAGATTTTTGGATCATTGGGAACTCTTCTGGGGAAGGTGGGACCTGTACAGATTGGATGGGTTGCACCTGAACTCGAGGGGGAGCAATATCCTTGCAGGTAGGTTTGCTAGCATGGTTCGGGAGGGTTTAAACTAATTTGCAAAGGGGATGGGACCCAGAGCGATAGAGCAGTGAAAGAAGTGTATGGAGTAAAGCCAGATGTAACATATAGAGAGGCTTTGAGGAAAGAGAAGCAGAATAAACGGTGTAAAGACAGTAAGGTAGAAGGGCTGAAATGTGTGTACCTCAATGCAAGAAGCATCAGGAACAAAGGTGATGAACTGAGAGCTTGGATACATACATGGAATTATGATGTAGTAAAAGGCATAGAGAGGGGGGATAAAGGGGAGGAGGGGTGGCATTACTGGTCAGGGATACTATTACAGCTACAGAAAGGGTGGGTAATGTAGCAGGATCCTCTTTTGAGTCAGTATGGGTGGAAGTCAGGAACAAGAAGGGAGCAGTTACTCTATTGGGGGTATTCTATGGGCCCCTTGGTAGCAGCAGAGATACCGAGGAGCAGATTGGGAGGCAGATTTTGGAAAGGTACAAAAATAACAGGGTTGTTATCATGGGTGACTTTAACTTCCCTAATATTGATTGGCACCTGATTAGTTCCAAGGGTTTAGATGGGGCAGAGTTTGCTAAGTGTGTCCAGGACGGATTCCTGTCACAGTATGTGGACAGGCCGACTAGGGGAATGCCATACTAGATCTAGTACTAGGTAATGAACGGGGTCAGGTCACAGATCTCTCAGTGGGAGAGCATCTGGGGGACAGTGACTACCGCTCCTTATCATGGAAAAGGATAGAATCAGAGAGGACAAGAGAATTTTTAATTGGGGAAGAGCATATTATGAAGCTATAAGGCTAGAACTTGCGGATGTGAATTGGGATGATGTTTTTGCAGGGAAATGTACTATGGACATGTGGTCAATGTTTAGAGATCTCTTGCAGGATGTTAGGGATAAATTTGTCCCAGTGAGGAAGATAAAGAATGGTAGGGTGAAGGAATCATGGGTGACAAGTGAAGTGGAAAATCTAGTCAGGTGGAAGAAGGCAGCATACATGAGGTTTAGGAAGCAAGGATCAGATGGGTTTATTGAGGAATACAGGGAAGCAAGAAAGGAGCTTAAGAAGAGGCTGAGAAGAGCAAGAAGGGGGCATGAGAAGGCCTTGGCAAGTAGGGTAAAGGAAAACCCCAAGGCATTCTTCAATTATGTGAAGAACAAAAGGATGACAGGAGTGAAGGTAGGACCGTTTAGAGATAAAGGTGGGAAGATGTGCCTGGAGGCTATGGAAGTGAGCGAGGTCCTCAATGAATACTTCTGTTCGGTATTCACCAATGAGAGGGAAATTGATGATGGTGAGGACAATATGAGTGAGGCTGATGTTCTGGACCATGTTGATATTAAGGGAGAGGAGGTGTTGGAGTTGTTAAAATACATAAGGACGGGTAAGTCCCCGGGGCCTGACGGAATATTCCCGTGGCTGCTCCACGAGGCGAGCGAAGAGATTGCTGAGCCTCTGGCTAGGACCTTTATGTCTTTGTTGTCCACAGGAATGGTACCGGAGGATTGGAGGGAGGCGAATGTTGTCCCCTTGTTCAAAAAAAGTAGTAGGGATAGTCCGGGTAATTATAGACCAGTGAGCCTTACGTCTGTGGTGTGAAAGCTGTTGGAAAAGATTCTTAGAGATAGGATCTGTGGGCATTTAGAGAATCATGGTCTGATCAGGGACAGTCAGCATGGCTTTGTGAAGGGCAGATCGTGTCTAACAAACCTGATAGAGTTCTTTGAGGAGGTGACCAGGCATATAGATGAGGGTAGTGCAGTGGATGTGATCTATATGGATTTTAGTAAGGCATTTGACAAGATTCCACACGGTAGGCTTATTCAGAAAGTCAGAAGGCATGGGATTAAGGGAAGTTTGGCCAGGTGGATTCAGAATTGGCTTGCCTGCAGAAGGCAGAGGGTGGTGGTGGAGGGAGTACATTCAGATTGGAGGATTGTGACTAGTGGTGTCCCACAAGGATCTGTTCTGGGACCTCTACTTTTCGTGATTTTTATTAACGACTTGGATGTGGGGGTAGAAGGGTGGGTTTGCAAGTTTGCAGATGACACAAAGGTTGATGGTGTTGTAGGTAGTGTAGAGGATTGTCGAAGATTGCAGAGAGACATTGATAGGATGCAGAAGTGGGCTGAGAAGTGGCAGATGGAGTTCAACCCGGAGAGGTGAGAGGTGGTACACTTTGGAAGGACAAACTCCAAGGCAGAGTACAAAGTAAATGGCAGGATACTTGGTAGTGTGGAGGAGCAGAGGGATCTGGGGGTACATGTCCACAGATCCCTAAAAGTTGCCTCACAGGTAGATAGGGTAGTTAAGAAAGCTTATGGGGTGTTAGCCTTCATAAGTCGAGGGATAGAGTTTAAGAGTCACGATGTAATGATGCAGCTCTATAAAACTGTGGTCAGGACACACTTGGAGTACTTTGTCCAGTTCTGGTCACCTCACTATAGAAAGGATGTGGAAGCATTGGAAAGGGTACAGAGGAGATTTACCAGGATGCTGCCTGGTTTAGAGAGTATGCATTATGATCAGAGTTTAAGGGAGCTAGGGCTTTACTCTTTGGAGAGAAGGAGGATGAGAGGAGACATGATAGAGGTGTACAAGATAATAAGAGGAATAGATAGAGTGGATAGCCAGTGCCTCTTCCCCAGGGCACCACTGCTTAATACAAGAGGTCATGGCTTTAAGGTAAGGGGTGGGAAGTTCAAGGGGGATATTAGAGGAAGGTTTTTCACTCAGAGAGTGGTTGGTGCATAGAATGCACTGCCTGAGTCAGTGGTGGAGGTAGATATACTCGTGAAGTTTAAGAGACTACTAGACAGGTATATGGAAGAATTTAAGGTGGGGGGTTATATGGGAGGCAGGGTTTGAGGGTCGGCACAACATTGTGGGCTGAAGGGCCTGTAATGTGCTGTACTATTCTATGTTCTATGTTCACCCAGATTTCTTAGAAATCAAAACCACAAATTTGTTCTCCACAGCACCAGTTGATTTGGCTGAAGTTTCATTCGTGAATTTTAGCACAATTTGCATTATTTGCCATACCTCAGAATGCAGGGTGATTCCAACATTTACAGATGCCATAAACAGAGGATAGGTAGAATGATGTCAATACTTGGGCAACATTCATTTGATGCGAGGACTGTAAATTGGACCCTAACAGTTCAGTTAACACCATGCAGTAAGCACAAAAGGAGAATTACTAAAATGGATCATGAATTCTTGCTGTCTATAGATGATAGATTTGTAAAGAGAGCTAGTTGTACATGTTTGCTGGGCGTTGATATTTGGAGAATGTCACAGTTTGAGAGATCTTGAAGAAATGCGAAGGAGTGCACTTAAACTTATCGCTGTGAGACAGGGAGAGCTTTTCCAAACAATCCTGAAGTCATAATAAAGAGCAAATAGTCTGCATAAATGAAAAGAAAGAGGAGAAGGCCTCCAAGCAGAGGCCCTATCCAGAACCTTTTTCAATCTGCAGCACGTGGTCACATTGGGAAGATTAGCAGGGGGATTCTCAAAGATCGTGGGCTTATCAATGATTCACAAACCTATTGATTCCATTGGCATTGAGTATGCCAAACCAGAATTACAAGATTTGCAGAAGCCACAAGAAATTTTATTCACCAAAAATGCTGCTGATCAACAGGTATTCCTAAAAGCCTGTGATGGTGATAGACATGGGAAATTCTAAATCACTTACAAGACCATAAGACATAGAAACATAGAAACATAGAAAATAGATGCAGGAGTAGGCCATTTGGCCCTTCGAGCCTGCACCGCCATTTATTATGATCATGGCTGATCATCCAACTCAGAACCCCGCCCCAGCCTTCCCTCCATACCCCCTGACCCCTGTAGCCACAAGGGCCATATCTAACTCCCTCTTAAACATAGCCAATGAACTGGCCTCAACAGTTTGCTGTGGCAGAGAATTCCACAGATTCACCACTCTCTGTGTGAAGTTTTTCCTAATCTCGGTCCTAAAAGGCTTCCCCTCTATCCTCAAACTGTGACCCCTCGTTCTGGACTTCCCCAACATCGGGAACAATCTTCCTGCATCTAGCCTGTCCAATCCCTTTAGGATCTTATACGTTTCAATCAGATCCCCCCTCAATCTTCTAAATTCCAACGAGTACAAGCCCAGTTCATCCAGTCTTTCTTCATATGAAAGTCCTGCCATCCCAGGAATCAATCTGGTGAACCTTCTTTGTACTCCCTCTATGGCAAAGATGTCTTTCCTCAGATTAGGGGACCAAAACTGCACACAATACTCCAGGTGTGGTCTCACCAAGGCCTTGTACAACTGCAGTAGTACCTCCCTGCTCCTGTACTCAAATCCTCTCGCTATAAATGCCAGCATACCATTCGCCTTTTTCACCGCCTGCTGTACCTGCATGCTCACTTTCAATGACTGGTGTATAATGACACCCAGGTCTCGTTGCACCTCCCCTTTTCCTAATCGGCCACCATTCAGATAATAATCTGTTTTCCTATTTTTGCCACCAAAGTGGATAACTTCACATTTATCCACATTAAATTGCATCTGCCATGAGTTTGCCCACTCACCCAACCTATCCAAGTCACCCTGCATCCTCTTAGCATCCTCCTCACTGCTAACACTGCCGCCAAGCTTCGTGTCATCCGCAAACTTGGAGATGCTGCATTTAATTCCCTCATCCAAGTCATTAATATATATTGTAAACAACTGGGGTCCCAGCACTGAGCCTTGCGGTACCCCACTAGTCACCGCCTGCCATTCTGAAAAGGTCCCGTTTATTCCCACTCTTTGCTTCCTGTCTGCTAACCAATTTTCCACCCACACCAATACCTTACCCCCAATACCGTGTGCTAGCAATTTGGCCCATCGAGTCTGCTCCGCCATTCAATCATGGCTGATTTTTTTTTCTCTCAACCCCACTTACTGGCCTTCTCCCCATAACGTTTGATGCCCTCTCCAATCAAGAACCTATCAATCTCTGCCCTAAATTCACCCAACGACCTGGCCTCCACGGCTGCACATGACAATAAATTTCACAAATTCAATTTTGGCTGAAGAAATTTCTCCACATCTCTGTTTTGAATGGA
Organism: Mobula hypostoma; assembly: GCF_963921235.1. Classification (NCBI taxonomy): domain Eukaryota; kingdom Metazoa; phylum Chordata; class Chondrichthyes; order Myliobatiformes; family Myliobatidae; genus Mobula; species Mobula hypostoma. The sequence goes on along the minus strand of NC_086110.1, from coordinate 11,826,123 downwards.
TGCCACTCCCCCCCCCCCCCCAATGAGGCTGTGCCCTCTTGTCCTAGAGTTTTCTACCATGGGAAACATCCTTTCCACTGTGTCTGGGTCTTTCAATATTAGAAAGGTTCCAATGAGATCCCCTCTCCTCCTTCTGAATTTCATTGAGTACAGATCCAGAGCCATCAAACGTTCCTCATTTCTGGAATCATCCTTGTAAACCTCCTCTGGTCCCTTTCCAATGCCAATCTCTTCTACAATGAGGAGCCCAAAACTGTTCATGATACTCAAGGTGAGACTTCACCAGTGCCTTATAAAGCGTCAGCATCACATTCCTGCTCTTGTACCCTAGACCTCTTGAAATGAATGCTCACATAGCATTTGCCTTCCTCACCACCAACTCAACCTGCAAGTTAACCTTTAGGGTGTTCTGCAAAAGCACTCCCAAGTCCCTCTACATGTTAGATTCCTGGATTTTCTGCCAGTTTAGAAAATCGTCTGCACATTTATTTCTACTACCAAAGTGCATGACCATGCATTTTAGAACATTATATTTCACTTGCCACTTTCTTGCCATTCTCCTAATCTGTCTAAGTCCTTCTGCATCCTACCTGTTTCGTCAACCCTACATGCCTCTCCACCAATCTTCATTTCATCTGCAAACTTGGCAATAAAGCCATCTATTCCATCATCTAAATCAACATAAAAACAAATACAACATAAAAAGAAGTGGTCCCAACACCGACCCCCATGGAACACCACTAGTGACTGGCAGCCAACTAGATAAAGATACTTTTATTCCCACTTGCTGCCTTCTTCCAATCAGCCAATGCTCTAACCATCTTAGTAACTTTCCTGTAATACCACAGGCTCTTAACTCGGTAAGCAGCCTCATGTTTGGCACCTTGTCAAAGGCCTTCTGAAAGTCCAAATATACAACATCTACTGCATCCCCTTTTATCTATCCTACTTGTTATCTCCTCAAAGAATTCCAACAGGTTCATCAGGCAGGATTTTTCCCTTGAGGAAACCATGCTGACTCTGTCCTATCTTGTCCTGTGTCACCAAGTACTCCATCACCTCATCCTTAACAATTGACTCTAACATCTTTCCAACCACTGAGGTCAGGCTTTAATTTCCTTTCTGCTGCCTTCCTCCTTTCTTAAAGAGTGGAGTGACATTTGCAATTTTGCAGTCCTCTGGCACCATGCCAGAGTCCGATGATTTTTTTGAAAGAACATTTCTAATGTCTCCACGATCTCTAATGCTACTTCTGTCAGAACCCTAGGGTGCAGTTCATCTGGTCCAGGTGACTTATGTACTTTTAGGTCTTTCAGCTTTTTGAGCACCTTCTCCCTTGTAATAGTAAGTGCACCCACTTCTCTTCCTTCACACACTACAACATCTGACACACTGCTAGCATCTTCCACAGTGAAGACTGATTCAAAATACTCATTAGTTCAACTGCCATCTCCTTGTCCCCCGTTATTATTTCTCCTGCCTCATTTTCTGGCAGTTCAATATCCACTGTCATCTCTTATATTTTTTACATACTTGAAAAAGCTTTTACTATCCACTTTGATATTATTTGCTAGCTTGCTTTTATATTTAATCTTTTCCCTTCTAATTTTTTTAGTTGCTCTCTGTAGGTTTTTTAAAACTTCCCAATCCTCTATCTTCCCACTTACTTTTGCTTTGTTGTACGCCCTTTCTTTTTCTTTAACAGTAGCTTTGACTTCCCTTGTCAGCCATGGTTGTACTATTTTGCCATTTGAGTATTTCTTCATTTTTGGAATCCACATGCCCTGCATCTTCCTCATTTTACACAGAAACGCACACCATTGCTGCTCTGCTGACATCCCTGCCAGCAGCTCCTTCCAATTTACTTTGGCCGACTCCTCTTCCATACCACTGTAATTTCCCTTACTCTACTGAAATACTGCTTTATTTTCTCCCTATCAAATTTCAAGTTGAACTCAATCATATTGTGATCACTGGTTCCTCAGGGTTCTTTCAGCTTAAGCTCCCTAATCGCCTCTGGTTCATTACACAACACCCAATCCAATATAGCTGATCCACCAGTAGGCTCAACGACAAACTGCTCTAAAAAGCCATCTCTTAGGCTTTCAACCAACTCACTCTCTTGAGATCCATTACCAACCTGATTTTCCCAATCAACCTGCATGTTAGAATCTTCCATGACTATCATAACATTGCCCTTTTGACATGCCTTTTCTATTTCCAGTTGTAATCTGTGGTCCACCTCCCAGTCACTGTTGGGAGGCCTGTATATAACTACCATCAGGGTCCTTTTACCCTTGCAGTTTCTTAACTCAACCCACAAGGATTCAACATATTCCAATCCTATGTCACATCTTTCTACTGATTTGATGGCATTCTTTACTTGTGGAGCTACTTATCTTGTAATAAATAGACTTTTGTACCCTCTTTTTAACTCATCAGATGGAAGCTGGCTACTTCATGATGGATATCCTCTAAGCACCAGATTCTTCATTTAAAGCCACTGCAACAAGATGCAATGCTGCTTAAAAAGAGCCATTTTGGGACATCATGGGAAAAAAAGACTGTTATTTTAAAGATTTCACTGGCTGGACAATTCTAAAGCTGTTCTGTAGCATACTGCTGACCAGATATCAAAATTTAAGATTACATATTGCAACTTTGCAATAATGCAGACTCAAACATTGCCAGTGTCTGGGACAAGGACACGAGTGCATGACATAAAATGCAAGAATAGGAAAAGGAAACAAGGTCCGGAGTCCCAAACCATTCAGATAGTCAAAAAATAATGGATAATAAAATTTCAACTAAATCCTAATTCCATTTGCAAACCCATAAATAATGATGTAGTTCACCAAATAATGAAGCAGCTCACCCCTATATTCAGCAAGATCAGGAGATAATTCAAACTAAAGCTGATGAGCTGCAAGTAACGTTCACTAACCTAGTGATAGGTCATGACTTTCTCAATCAAGCGTAGCCACCTTTCTCTCATATTCAATGACATTATCTTTTATATGTACCTCCCTCCATTGTCACTGGACCAAAATCAAGGAATTTGCTTTCAAAATTCTGGAGGTAACATTTCAATACAAAATTTCTTGCCTTCCCTCTGTTGCTCTTCATTTCAATGCCCTCTTGACCATAATTGATGTAAATAGGAACCAGAACAAGTCAACACTTCAGACAGGCAATGATAACAAAAATATACAAAATCAACCAATGACCTTTGTGAATTTCTGGTCTTGTGTGTGCCCTTTACTGTCTCATTGTCCTAATGCTGTGTACCAACAGTAGTTTAAAATAACAAGTAAGAAGTACTGAAAACTATAGACAGTCGTTAGCATGAACTTTTCAAACCTCTCAGCACAGGAAGAGCATTTTCAGACAGTATGAGTTGAAGGATTGGGCTGACTGCCAACAGGCAATAAAAAACAACACCGGTAGAGTAGCAGGCATGTGAACATGAAAGTTGTCAACTCAAATGTGTTTTTCACGGAGCCGCTGCTACTCACCTAAATTTTACCTCAGGGATCCTAATAAAATGTTGCAGGGCACATTAACTGGAGTGCTAAGAAACCCTCAAAGTTAGTCTGAGAGCTTGTATCCTAAGTTATGATGACAATATTCTGACATATAACAAAGCTCTGAACCGCCATCATTGAGACATCGGGTGGTTTCTGCTTGTGGTGTGCCTGAATCTAAGATCTCACTTATCAGATGAGATCTAAGAATTACTAGGTTACCAAATATTAAAATTGAGTTAGTCCTTCCTTACCAGGTTTTAAGGGCCCCAGGCTCTCTGCAATCACATGTGTGACTGAGGCTGGACTACCCTCGGCAGGTAGTACAGGTTTTCAAATAGCCCTGTGAATGCCTTCAACATTTTGTCTTCTGAACACTTTGCAGCAACTTTGCTCACAATGTTCCTAGAACCAGGATTATCCTATTTGAATGTTAGATGTGAATACTGAAATGTAGATGAATGAATTTATTGCAAGGAAAGGTCGTGAAGCTGGTAGCAGAGTAATAGGTTGATGGGGTTTGATTTTTGTGTGGCAATGTTGCCAAATGCTGAATGCTTTAATTCCAACACTAACCTTTTCAGCAAACTGCTACCATTGTTATCTGATTATTTTTCTGGAGGGTTCCTATCATTCTGTGGGAGGAAGACTTCTCTCCTTATTTCTACTTCATTGACCAAGGCCCTTGATGCTGCATTGGGAAATCTTATCTCTGATTACCCTTGGCTTCCAACAAGTTTGAAAGATCCATGCGATGACTTCTACTTCCAGATACAGCTGCAAAAGAAGTACAGGCCGTATCTAATCGGTACTAGCATGGTTGAAATAGGACAAAGCTGGGACCTCTGGAAATGCACTAAATACCAGAATCAGAATTAATATCACTGACATATGTCATGAAATTTGTTGTTTTGTGGCAGCAGTAAAGTGCAAAACATGGAAAACTAAGTTACAATGAGAAATATATACTGCATATCTTTAATTAAATGAGACGAGTAGTGCAAAGATAGAGGAAAAATAGTAAGGTGGTGTTCATAGGTTATTGTCCGTTCAGAACCCTTATGGCGGAGAGGAAGAAACTGTTCCTAAAATGCTGAATGTGTATCTTCAGGCTCCTGTAACTCCTCCATGATGGGAGCAATGAGAAGAGTGTAAGTCTTGGGGGATGGGGCTCCTTACTGATGGATGCCACCTTTTCGAGGCAACGCCTTTTGTAGATGTCCTCAATACTGACAGCATGGTTCCCGTTAAGCTGCATGGGTGTGTGGCCGCACAATAACTGGAACGTCTTGGACACGTAACCTTTGACTTGCAGCTGGAATTTCATTTTATATAATGTTGATGTTAATGTGCCTTGCAGTTATCAGGCTGTGTAAAAATTTCCTGCTTAGGGCAATGGTTGGTTCACGCAGCTGAAGAAAAAAAATTCGAGGGAACGTTGCTGGGGAGGCTAGTGCCCATGATGGAGCTGGCTGAGTTTTCAACCTGTGCAGTGGCCTCTCCATACCAAGTGGTGATGCAACCAGTTAGAATGCTCTCCTGGTGATATAACAAATCTCCTCAAACTCAGAATCAGATTAATGCTTAATATCACTTATCTGGGAATACAGGTCCATAATTCATTGAAAGTGGCATCACAGGTAGATAGGGTTGTAAAGAAAGCTTTTGGTACATTGGCCTTCATAAATCGATGTATTCAGTACAGGAGATGGGATATTATGTCGAAGCTGTCTATGACATTGGTAAGGCCTAATTTGGAGTATTGTGTGTAGTTTTGCTCACCTACCTACAGGAAAGATGTAAATAAGATTGAAAGAGTACAGAGAAAATTTACAAGGATGTTGCCAGCTCTGGAGGACCTGAGTTATAAGGAACGATTGAATAGGTTAGGACTGTATTCCTTAGAATGTAGAAGATTAAGAGGAGATTTGATAGAGATATACAAAATTGAGGGGTATGGATAACGTAAATGCAAGCAGGCTTTTCCACTTAGGTTGGGTTGGACTGTAACCAGAGGTCATGGGTTAAAGGTGAAAGGTGAAAAGTTTAAGGGGAACGTGGGAAATTTCTTCACTCAGACGATCGTGAGAGTGTGGAATGCGCTGCCAGCACAAGTGGTGCATGCAAGCTCGGTTCAGTGTTTGAGAATTTTGGATAGGTACGTGGAAAGTTGGAGTATAGTCCTGGAGCAGATCAATGGGAGTAGGCAGTTTAAACAGTTTCAGCATGTATTAAATGGGCCAAAGGGGCTGTTTCTGTGCTGTACTTCTCTATGGTTCTCTGAATCTCCTTGCAGCACCAGGAAGTTGCGTGAAGGGTTGCAACAAGTGAACTTTAGTGTATGGAGTGTTAACATAACACCCAATTGTCTTCGAGCTGACATGGAATCACAATATATACCTGTAGATTTAACTTCAAATGGTCATTTGTAAGCTCAGTCGAGGTTCTTTCTATGTTATGCATATATTCAGTTAATTTACATTTCATGTATAAATAAGAACATTAATCAAAATCAACACTCTAATGCTGGATGACAAACACTAAAGTATACAAGAGTAATATAGTGTTAAATTAAAAGCCAAAGAAAAGAATGAACATCCTGTTTCTTATCACATGTCAACACGCTAGCTCTGAAAATCCACAGTAACCAGAAAATCTGAAAATCTGTATTCCAGGGTTTAAGCCACCAAAAAATAGTTAAAGCATTTATGAACAATATCCCAATTTCACAATTTAGAACTATCAAGTTTATTAGAATTTCCTCACTATAACACTGAGAGCAAGCAACTAAATGATCTTGATAGTTGAATCAAATTAAATCAACAACTTTGTAGCTGTAACTTCCCCAAAGCAGTAAAATATATGGGTTTGACAAATGCTAAGAAGGGATCTGGAATAAATAAACTTTCTCAAGGAGGAAAGGGGCAAGATTGCCATAGCTGTATGGTAACCAGGGCAAAACTATTTTGTTAACCTTCTACAGAACGAAGTATTGACGGCAGTTCTGGTTACCATAACAAAAGAATACAAAAATACTGGAAGAAGTGTGAACAGGATTTACAAGATTAATACTAGAACTGGGATTTTATAGGATGGACTGTAAAAACTACTATTTTTTCAAGAAGACTGAGAAATGCCTATTAATGCCTTTAAATCATTAAAATAAAACTACAGATTTTATTTCACAAACAAAAAACCTGCAGATGCTAGATATCCAAAACAACACACATTAAATGCTGGAGGAACTCAGCAAGCCACGCAGCATCTATGGAAAAGAGTAAACAGAAAACGTTTCAGTTCATCAGGACAGTTCCTGACATAGATTCTCTGTAACTTCCACCACCTCCAACAGGATCCCACCACTAAGCACATCCTTCTCTCCCCCCCACCTCTGCTTTCTGCAGGGATCGCTCCCTACGCGACTCCCTTGTCCATTCATCCCCCCATCCCTCCCCACTGATCTCCCTCCTGGCACTTATCCTTGTAAATGGAACAAGTGTTACACATGCCCTTACACTTCCTCCCTTACCACCATTCAGGGCCCCAGACAGTCCTTCCAGGTGAGGCGACACTTCACCTGTGAGTCGACTGAGGTGATATACTGCGTCCGGTGCTCCCGATGTGGCCTTCTATATATTGGCGAGACCCGACGCAGACTGGGAGATCGTTTCGCTGAAAACCTACACTCTGTCTGCCAGAGAAAGCAGGATCTCCCAGTGGCCACACATTTTAATTCCACATTCCATTCCCATTCTGACATGTCTATCCACGGCCTCCTGTAAAGATGAAGCCACACTCAGGTTGGAGGAACAACACCTTATATTCCAACCTGATGGCATGAACGTTGACTTCTCTAACTTCCACTAATGTCCCACTTCCCCCTCATACCCCATCTGTTATTTATTTATATACACACATTCTTTCTCTCTCTCTCCTTTTTCTCCCTCTGTCCCTCTGACTATACCCCTTGCCCATCCTCTGGGTTTTTTCCCCCCTCCCCCTTTTCCTTCTCCCTGGGCCTCCTGTCCTATGATCCTCTCATATCCCTTTTGCCAATCAACTGTCCAGCTCTTGGCTCCATCTCTCCCCTCCTGTCTTCTCCTATCATTTTGGATCTCCCCCTCCCCCTCCCCCTCCCACTTTCAAATCTCTTACTAGCCCTTCTTTCAGTTAGTCCTGATGAAGGGTCTCGGCCCGAAACGTCGACTGTACCTCTTCCTAGAGATGCTGCCTGGCCTGCTGTGTTCACCAGCAACTTTGATGTGTGTTGCATAAATTTTATTTGTTGGGGAGAGCAAATCTGTGAACCATTAATATGGATAATCACTTAATCAGTTAAGAAAGTGGATCATGTTGCCACGTAGTGGCTGTTGTTAAAAATAAAGAAATCTTTAAGAAACTGGAAAAATAAGAGTGAGAAAAGGTGGATAGATTGATTGGGTTAGGAGAATGATTATTGGGATGTTTTTATGGAACACGATTCTATCCATTTCTGTATTCTAAATTCTCAACAATGCTGTGAATACATGACTCATTCAGATGGCTCTATTGCAGAACATCTGAAGTTTGGCAGATCTACATGTTTCCTTCCTGTAAAATGCAACAATTTACAGACTCCCTTTGAACACCAGCAGATTATCTATCACAAAATCCAGGTTGCACTATAATACATGAAAATGATCGCTGATAATGCCAGTTTAGTTGATAGATATTCAGTAGATATGAAAGTTATCAACTTCAAGGTAAGATGCTGGCATATAATCTCTAATAGCAGAACTACATATATTTAATTGACGATAAATTAATATTTAAAGCAGTGTTTTCCAGCCTTTTTTTTAGTCCAACACCCCACCCCAAACACCTTCATACTTGCCAATGCTCCTTTTAGGTACAATATGCCTTCCAGTGCCCCCTAGCATAAAATCATTTCTACCATATGCTAACATGAGAAAAATGATTCTGCTTTAAATTTTTATTTGCCTTTAAACCTAACTGACACAGCATCTGTATGCTGTACAACAGCTTTGATATCAGTGCAATCCTTGAACTTCATGGTTTTTAGCAAAAGTTGAAATACCTAGTTCAAGTTCTGACAGCAAAAGCCTTAACTTGCCACATGTAACAATGCCCAAGCGGTTTCTGTTTTTTGTGAGTATGTGGTTCACTGCATTGAAGCGTCTTTCAACAAGGTAGGAGGATGGAAATGCAATGAAGAGCAGTTTGGCTGTTCTCAAGACCAGGAAATTTTGACAGTCTAGCCACATACTACAAAAGCCAATATTTTTGAATAGCATTTTTGCTGCTTCATCATTCTGAATTGAATTGACTTTTATCACTTACATCCTTCATATACATGAGGAGTAAATATCTTTGTGTTACATCTCTGTCTAAATGTGCAAAGTGCAATTTACAGTAATTTGTAATAAATAGTATGTATAACAGGACAGACAATATAACATAGAAATTCAATTGTATCAGTGTGAATTAATCAGACTGATGGCCTGGTGGAAGAAGCTTCCCCGAAGCCTATTGGTCCTGGCTTTTATGCTGTGGTACCGTTTCCTGGTTCTTAGCAACTGGAACAATTTGCGGTTGGGGTGACTCAGGTCCCCAATGATCCTTTGGGCCCTTTTTACACAAAAGGAATTTAGATAATTTCTCCTTGCAAGCGCTCTTCCTGTTTTTTCCACCTTGCAATGAAATGGGTTAATTATCCAGTCCAGAGTTTCTAGATCATTAAAATCTTTATGATTTATGATTATGAGGAAATGCAGTCCCCTTTTATTGTCATTTAGTAATGCATGCATTAAGAAATGATAAAAATATTTTTCCAGAATGGTATCACGAAAACACATGACAAACCGACTTAAAAAGTAACAAAAACCACATAATTATAACATATAGTTGCAACAGTGCAAAGCAATACTGTAATTTGATAAGAACAGGCCATGGCACAGTAAAAATCTCAGAGTCTCTCGAAAGTCCCATCATCTCACGCAGACGGTAAACCGCCAACTTGCCGATGCAGCATCCTGGAAGCATCCGACCACAGTCCGACTCCAAGTCCGTCGAAAAACTCTGAGCCTCCGACCAGCTCTCCGACACCAATGCACCAAGCACCATCTCTGCTGAGTGTTTTGACCCCGGCCCCGGCAACAAGCAATACGCAAAGCCGAGGATTTGGGGCCTTCGTCTCCAGAGATTCTCAATTCCACAGTAGCAGCGGCAGTGAAGCAGGCATTTCAGAAGTTTCTCCAAATGTTCCTCTGCGCTTCAGCGGCTGTTCCCATCAAATCTGGATTGATGCACGGCCCCTAGTTACACATAGCGATATTCATTCGGAACGGCCACGTGCACTGCATTGTGCCGCCATCTTCTTCTCCCTCCAACTTGAATTGATTCTGAAAATCCTTCTTCTGTAACTGCAGGTGTAAGCAGTACTCTTGCAAATCGCCATCTGTGAAAGGGAGTGCCACACTTTCTATGCGTTCTTCTCCCAATGCTTTGCTTATATATTTTGAATTTTCCAATAAAAGTAGACACTGCACTTTTTGTCTGGATTAAATTGTAATTCTCACCCTGGAGTTTCATATTTAGAATGTTCATTTTGCCTTACAGATCGGCTAGGTATGCTACATCTCCATGTAGAAGTTCAGCCTTGTTTCCCAAGCTCTTGTTGACTTTGAGCAAAAATTCAACCACAGTGTCAAAGAAAAAGGTCAAAGAAACGTTTTAAACAGCAGCATTTTGACAGCTAATGCACTTCAGTGTGAGGAAACAAGAGTTCAAACTCTTCATTGTTATCTTGGCACAATATTCTACTGTTTAATGGATAAGCGTTAATTTTGTTGATAGTAGATATTACAAGAGTCATGCTTGAAAAAATTTGCTGGCTGAGGTTTTTGGTTGCAAGATGTTGACAATGGTTTACACAATAGTTTGCAAACAGATTTGGAATTTCTTTTTACATAAATGCCACCAATCCAGCATGGCAATCTGTCATATATGGTGCTCCATCTGTTGCACAAGAAAGCATGTTCCTAATTGGAATATTTTATCCTCATCGTAGATTGATTCTCTGTTGATATTTGTTTAACTTTTTACAAAAGGGAATCCATAAAGTTTTTCCATTTTTGATAAACCGTACATATGCTATTAGCAATGCCTTATTGTCACTTTGTATAGTTGATATTCAATGTCTTCACTCATTTCATCAATACAATGAGCTACAGATTTATTACTGAGAAGAATTGATTTTAAAATACTGGTATCCATTTTGAGAACAGTGGTGAGCACTTCTAACACAGCAGGCATTATTAATTTTTCACCAATTGTATAACATTTTCCACACTTTTCAAATGTTTATAAGAAGTACATTTATAAGAAGACCACTGTCAAGGTCATTTTTAGCTTTCCTGGCAATGACTGAAGTGTGCAATGCTTTTCGAATGTTTCATTCACCTTCTGGAACTGAGTAATATCATAAGTAGCTTTTTTAGGGTGTCTTTTACAGAAATGTTCCTGCAATCTTGATGGTTTCATTAGATGGTACAGTATTTCAAATGAGACACCTCGGGTGTTGCTGGTCTGATGGGAGTGGAATAAAAAACTACTGCAGATGTGTAACATTGTATTGACGCACTTTCTGTAGTTTCTGTTTCTCAGCAGGATTAGAATTCAAGGCTTCACCACCCTCAGACTCTTAGAGATTGCGCCATACGTATTTATCCATCATTAACCGGGCTATTTTAAAATTTAAAATGAACACAAACTGGGAATGCCAATCGGATGTAGATGACGACAGCAAGTTGACATGGATGGAACAATGGTAGCATCACACAAAGGAAGTGTGAGGCGAAGATGAAGGTGATCACAACAGTGAAAATTACATTGACAAAAATTCAGATTGGAATCTGAATGTTAATCGGGATAGAGCTGGTGTTCGGCAAGCTACCTTTATACTAGGTGGCATGATTGACAATCACATAAGGTCTCGTAATCCCCAAAGACAGTTCTTGACCACACATATTGTATAAAGCCAAGGTCGCTTTGAACACCTCAGGAGGAATCCTCAGGGTCGGCAGGTTCACTGATTGGCTCTATTTCACCGTTTGCTTCCAGCCAGTGCTGTATCATTGCGTGACCTATTTTCTATAGATCTGTAGGGTAAGCTGAGAGGGTGTACTTGACTTACCAACTGTTAAATTGCAAGGGGAAGTTAACACTAGTAAGAATCTTGCTGCCATCTCCACAATCCACCAATGCATCCTGCAACAGATACTGGGAATTCATGGGAGTGGAAGCTGCTGCGCACCGTCACATGTCAGCCAGACAGTGTTAGTTTTCCCATCTCTGTTACTTCACTATTGTCCTATGTAACTATCAGCCAGGCTAAGTTACTGTCACCCATCCCAAATGATGCAGTTTATATTTGTGCCTTCCAGCACTACATGAGAATATCAGGTCAGGAAAAATTACCAAAATAATACACAACCATATTCATTAAGGCATGAATAAATTTATAAATCTGGTTTAGATTTTTTTAAAATAGTAGCTTTAATCTTTACATTTTAATCATGGGTGATATAATAGTTAGTGTCAAAGAAAAGACAGTGCAAAGTTATTGACGAATGGGAAATTGGGGCTTTGGTTGCCGGTATTACACTGGGCAAGTTTGACATGAAAAGTCTTGGGAGAAAAATACCCTTGTTGCTTGTTCCTCCCTATGCTTCTGTACTTCAGCTGCTCATCATATAGTTGGTGACCAAGCCTGAGGCAGACTATCACAAATCTTAACACCAGCTCTGGTTACTCCTGCAATATAACAAGGGTATGTCCCTCTCCACCACTGGTAGTGGCTACAAGAACCACTGCCTCAAAAAGATAATATCCATCAAAGATCTCCACAACCTTCTTGCATTTACCATCAGGCCGGAAGTACAGAAGTCCATACCACCAATTTTAAGAAGAGGTTCTTCCTTTCAACTATTTGGTTTTTGAACTAACTGGCTAAATCCAAATCTCCTCACACTAAAATAGACCTTTGTTTCTTTTTTGCAAAAATCTGTATAATTAATGTTTTAAGTTTTACTTGTGAAAGTTGACTATATGATGCTATGTGCCTGTGATGTTGCTGCAAGCAAATTTTTCATTGCACCTGTATGTACATATGACAATAAAACTCAACTTAGACTTTGAAGTCCCCAGCAGGACAATTGATCCAGTAGAGTGCTGTTTAAGCAGAATGCCTGCTGGCCAGATTCCACAGACTAGCATTTTTCCATTCAATGTATTCTGCAGGCATGTGCATGAGTTGCATGCTAGAGCCATCAGTATTATTTCTACTTGGTAGTATTAGTTACCCTGAAGCAATCCTTTGGTTGTCTTGGTAGCTCAAATTCATCTGGCACTGCAGACAGTCATAGAATGAAGACTTGAAGACTTGAAGACTAACCAGGATATCAGGTTTTGACTCTATACTCTATTACTCTATTAGCCGTATACTAAGAAAATAGAATCTTCTTCAATTTTGTTGTATGTCAAGGCATGAAGGTAAAATTAACAAAGGGAAAGTGTGCAATTGTAGCAAAGACATTTCTATTCTTACTTGTTTCTGGACAGTTGTCTTTCACTAAAAACATCAGTAAATTCCTTTATGAAATAGTGAAGTGAAGTCAGTAATATGTTGTAAACAGTTCCTACAAGGAAGGAGCAAGGCACAAAAAAAAATTGCAACCGTCAACATCTGAAGATAATGCACTTCAAGATTGCAGTTGTGGCTGCAGCAATGGCAGATTTTCATTATGGATGTCCTTAAATGTAGGTTTATCACACATTATTCGTCCTTGAATTTCAAGTTGGAGAATTGCACCTGGGCAGATATGACCCTGTGGAGAAATTGCTTCTATCTCTTCTCCACCTCCCTCTTGTAATTGGTCAGCATGCTCTATTTTAGTCGCTCGCTTAACCATGTAATCCATGAGAAAATTGAAACTGCATACAAAACTATATGAAGACAGCTCTAAAAGGAATACAAAAACAGATCTAGGAGTATTGCTGGACAATTCATGGAAAATAACATTTGAGAAGTGGGTAAAAGGCATAGTGGATTCTTGGTTTTATACAGGGAAGGAACAAAAGAGCAAGAAATTAATGATCAGCCTTTATAGTTAACCTACAATTGGGGTATTGTTTTCAGTTCTGCAGATGTGAAGACTTTGAAGAAGGTACACAAGTGTATTTTCTAAATGCTTCCAAGGGTTAGAAACTGAAGTTCTGTAGATAGAAGCTGGGGTTAGAACATAGAACTTAAAACCAGTACAGGAGAGGAACAGGCTCTTTGGCCTATGACGCTCTGCCAAACTAATTAAATGCCTAACTAAATGAATCCCTCACAACACGCTGGAGGAACTCAGCAGGTCGGGCTGCATCCGTGGAAAAGATCGGTCAGCGTTTCGGGCCGGAACCCTTCGTTAGGACTGTAGCGGGAGGGGGCAGAGGCCCTATAAAGAAGGTGGGGGAGGGTGGGAAGGAGAAGGCTAGTCGGTTCCAGGTGAAAAACCAGTAAGGGGAAAGATAAAGGGGTGGGGGAAGGGAGGCAGGGAGGTGATAGGCAGGAAAGGTGAAGAAAGAATAGGGGAAAACACAATGGGTAGTAGAAGCAGGCGGAACCAAGAGGGAGGTGATAGGCAGCTGGAGGAGGGGGCAGAGTGACATGGGGATAGGGGAAGGGAGGGGGAGGGAATTACCGGAAGTTGGAGAATTCTATGTTCATACCAAGGGGCTGGAGACTACCTAGAAGATATATGAGGTGTTGCTCCTCCAACCTGAGTTTAGCCTCATCATGGTAGTAGAGGAGGCCATGTATGGGCATATCTGAATGGGAGTGGGAAGCAGAGCTGATGCTGCCCGACCTGCTGAGTTCCTCCAGCGTGTTGTGAGTGTTGCTTTGACCCCAGCATCTGCAGATGATTTTGTGTAAACTAATCCCTTCAGCCTACACAATGCTCAGTGCCCATGTCCTTCCATTCTTTGTATGCCTACTTAAGAACTGCTTATGTCAAGAAATGTAGAGGTGGCTTGACCCAAAAGCAGAACAGCAGAAATGATTTAGAAGTAAACGAGATGACTGATAACACAAGATGGCATTAAGGTAACTGACAGCTAGGAGCAACTGATTGAGGCTGGCTGGCTCATATGAGTGAACAATAAGTGAGAGCTGGGTTTAAATGGGCTACAGGTGATGATTTGGAAATGAGTGGCAGGTGACTCTTGTTAGCTGGGTGGAGACTCCCTGTGCAGGCCAGACAGGACCTCCCTCCCCCACCCCCACAGTTGGCACTCAATGGCCCAGGAAGATCTGGATGGATGTGGTGGAACTTTGATGAGCAATGGATTCAAGATGAAACGCGGCTGTACCCAAGACCTGTCTTCGGAGCTATACCCTTCCTAGTCAACCAGGTACTGCACACCCCGCTCACGACAACATGGATCCATCATCTGGTGAACTGTGTACACTGGATGACCTTCCACCATCTTTGGTTTGAGAAGTTCAGGTTCATGTTGCCCATGGACAATGGGCTTGAGACAGGACACGTGGAAGGCAAGTCTGATCCTGAGAGACGATGGCAGCTGGAGATGGGAAGTGACTGGGTTGATGCAATGGATAATCTTAAAGGGCCAATAAACCAGGCAATAGCTTGCGTGAGTTGGTGTGCAGGGACATATCTCTGTTGGACAGCCAGACACAGTCCACAGGCCAGAGTAGTCTGGCTGGGCACTGACAGCAGTTGGCCTGGAGGCAGTAGGTGCGATTGATAGCTTTGATGGCCCTTTGTGCCCTCTTCCAAGCACTCTCGCATCAGTGACCTAGGACCCTGGCAGAGGGACCTCCACCGTTGG
The DNA here is from genome assembly GCF_963921235.1 of Mobula hypostoma. Classification (NCBI taxonomy): domain Eukaryota; kingdom Metazoa; phylum Chordata; class Chondrichthyes; order Myliobatiformes; family Myliobatidae; genus Mobula; species Mobula hypostoma. The sequence goes on along the minus strand of NC_086110.1, from coordinate 11,810,698 downwards.
CTCCTCTGCAGGGAATAGAACAATTTGGCCCAGAGCAGATATTTCTTCCATGCAGAAGGATTAGAGGTCACAGAAACTTCATACTTGCTGACTGGCTCTTTCTGACTGTTCATCGGTCTATGAATGACAGCCAGAGGACAAATTCACTGAGATGTGGAGGAGGGGGTAGAAAGCTCGCCAAAGGTAGGAGACGAATTTTGGGCACAATGTCCTGTTGGAAGCCATGAAGGTGAACTATATGTTGGAGAATCAGTCCACCATTTCTGCGGCTGATGGAGGTTTGGGGAAAGTAATGTAGTGGGCTGTCTTGGAGAACTGATTCACCACTTTCATGATTACTGTGGCCCCATCAGACTGTAGCAAGCCCATGACGGCAGTGTGGAATCATGGTCATCGGGGGCCGCAGGAGCCCAGAGAGTCACTGGTTGGAGGAATTGGATTGGGCACATTGAGGGCAGGCAGTGATGAACTAACATACATCTTGCAATCCTGGTGGGCGACCAGAACCAGCATCACAAGAATTCCAGGGCTTGTTGTGCACATTGATGGGTGGAGAGGGGCAAGGAGTGGGCCCACTGGAGTGCTTCACATGGTACATGTCATTGTCAGGTGTGTTGACCAGAGTAGGCTTGTGTTGTAGGGCCTGGCAGATCTGGTTCTCAAGGTCTTATATGACTGGGTCAAGGATATGGGAAGATGGAATAATGGACTGAGGGTCAGTCAGCTGGGCGAAACTGTTGTGACAGGGTGTCTGCCTTGGTGTTCTCAGAGCTGGGTTGGTAGCAGATGGTGAAGTTGAAATGCTTGTAAAAGATGGCCCAGCAAGCCTGATGCGGTTTGGCAGATCTGTTGAATGGATATGAGGTTCTGGAAGTCAGTCCAGATCAGGAAGGCCTCGGTGTTTCCCATCAGCCAATGTCTCCATTCCTCCCAGGCCCACTTGATGGTGAGTAGCTCCCTGTCTCCTACTCCATAACGGTGCTGTGTAAGGTTGAACATGCGTGAGAATGAGGCACAAGGGTGTTTCTTCCCATCTGATCCTCACTGGGAGAAGATGGCGCTGGCGCACATGTCAGATGCATCCACCTCTAACACAAAAAGTCTGGAGGGGTTTAGGTGGTGGAGAATGGAGGTAGTGGTGGAGTGTCTGAAAGTATGGTTAGTAACAACTGATCAGGTTTTTTAATGCATGCATTAAGAAATGATACAATATTCCTCCGGTGTGATATCACAGAAACACAGGACAGACCAAGACTGAAAAACTAACAAAAACTACATGATTATAACACATAGTTACAATAGTGCAACAATACCATAACTTGATGAAGAACAGGCCATGGCACAGTAAAAAAGTTCAAAGTCTCTCGAATGTCCCACATCTCACGCAGACGGGAGAAGGAAGAAAACTCTCTCTGCCATGCCCGACCACAGTCCGACTCTGAGTCATCCGAAAACTTCGAGCCTCCGATCAGCCCTCCGACACCGAGTACCGAGCACCATCTCTATCCGAATGCTTCGACCTCAGCCTCGGTCAGCAGCAGCAGGCAAAACCGGGGATTTTGGGGCCTTCTCTCCGGAGATTCTCTTGGCAGCGAACTGGCGTTTTAGAAATTTCTCCAGATGTTCCTCTGTGCTTTCACCTCTGTCTCCATCAAATCAGAATTGTCCATGGCCCCTATTTAACAGATACGATATCATTTCACCGGAGAGCTGTGCGCACTATGTCGCGCCACCATCTTCTCACCTCCTTTTGAGTCCAAACTGCTAGTCACTGTAGGTCCCATGCATCTCAATCTTCTGCACAAATCTTCCATAAAGGGCCATGTAAAATACCTTATAAAATCCATGGAAAACATCCACAGTTCTATTTTCTTCAACCACAATCACTCCTCGAAAATACAACTTGCTCTGTACAAAGCCACGTTCATACTAAGGCCATGTCTTTCTAAATGATTATAAATTCTATCCCTAAGAATTCTCTCCAATACATTCCCTATCATTGCTGTGTGATTCACCTGTCAACAGTTTTCAGGATTACCCCTTGGCCATGCTTGAATAATGGAACACTAGCTACTCACCAGTGCTCCACAACCTTGCCTGTGACTAAAGAGGACATGAAAATCATGAAAGACCCCACCAATGTCCCCTTTTGTCTAGGGTTCACCCCATTAGGCCCTGGTGACTTATCCACCTTAATGCACTTTAAGAGATCCAGCCCTACCTTCTTTGTCTCAAAATGCCCTAGCTTATCAATACACTCACTGATCTCACCATCTTTCATGTCCTCCTTGGTAAATACTGAGTACTCACTTAAACCTTATCTACATCCCCCACTTCTAAGCATGTGTTCCCTCTCTTATCTTTGAGTGGTCCTACCCTCTCATCTTTGATGTATATGTAAACTACCTTGGGATTTTCTTTAATCCTACTTGCCAAGGACTTTTCATTTTCCATCCACCTCTCCTAATTCCTTTCTTAGTTTGCTTCTAGCTTCTTTATAATTCTCAAAGGCTCCATTTGATTTACCTTGCACACGTTTCTTTTTTCTTTTTGACTATGGCCACTCCTCTTACATGACTAAATTCACACCTCTCTCAACAATCAAATGTTCCCTTAGCTTGCCATCTTTGTCTTTCTTTCTTACTGAGACATGCTTGTCTTGTTCTCTCTGCAGATGGTCTTTAAACACCCTCTATATGTTAGGTATTGACTTGCCTAAAAACATCTTTTCCCAATTAGTTCTCACGAGTTCCCATCATATATTGAAACTTGAAACTTGTCCTGTTCTAAATACTTTGCTGCAAGGTCCATACTTATCCTTATGTATAGCTATCTTTAAACCTGAGGAGTTGTGGTCACTGTTCCCGAACTACTGTCCCACTTCAAGGTCAGTTCCCAGGCCAGGCTCATTTCCCAACACCAGGTTGAGTATGGCCACTCCTCTTGTATGACTATCTCTAATGCAAGGATAAATGTACGTAGAAGGGCAAGATCCTTAACAGTGTTACTCAGCAGATAGATCTTGGGATCTATGTTCATAGTACCTTGGAAGTGGCTACACAGGTTGATAATGTGGTTAAGAAGGCTTATGGAATGCTTGTTGTTAGTCAAAGCACTGAGTTCAAAAGTCAGGAGGTTATGTTGCAACTTTAATAAGGCTCTGGTTTGGCTTCATCTGGAGTATTGCATAGAGTTCTGGTTGTCCCACTATAGGAAGGATTGGAGAGGGCCGAGATTAACTTGGGTTTTCTCTGGAATATCAGAGGCTGAGGGGAGATCTGATAGAGGTTTATAAGATTATGAGGGGCATAGATAGAGTGAACAGATCTTTTTACCAGGGTAGAAATGTCTAATACTAGAGGGCATGAAGGTGAGAGGGGGTAGGTCCAAAGGGAATGTGAGGGGCAAACACGAGGAAATCTGCAGATGCTGGAATTTCAAACAACACACATAAAAATTGCTGGTGCACACAGCAGGCCAGGCAGCATCTATAGGAAGAGATACAGTCGACGTTTCGGGCTGAGACCCTTCATCAGGACTAACTGAAAGAAGAGATAGTAAGAGATTTGGAAGTGGGAGAGGGAGGGGGAGATCCAAAATGATAGGAAAAGACAGGAGGGGGAGGGATGGAGCCAAGAGCTGGAAAGTCGATTGGCAAAAGCAATATGAGAGGATCATGGGATGGGAGGCCTAGGGAGAAAGGGGGAGGGGGGAAGCCCAGAGGATGGGCAAGGAGTATAGTGAGAGGGACAGAGGGAGAAAAAAGGGGGGGAGGGAGAAATAATAAATAAATAAGGGATGGGGTACGAAGGGGAGGTGGGGCATTAACAGAAGTTAGAGAAGTCAATGTTCATGCCATCAGGTTAGAAGCTACCCAGACGGAATATAAGGTGTTGTTCCTCAGTAAGTTTTTTTTTACTCAGAGAGTTGCGGATGCCTGGAGTGCTCTGACTGGTATGGTGGTAAAGGTAAATACATTAGATGCTTTTAAGAGATAGGCACATGGATGTAAGGAAGATGGAGGTATATGGTCGTGGTGTAGAAGTATTTGGGTGCTTTTGGTTTGCTTTTTAGCAAGTTCAGCAGAACAATATGGGCCAAATAGCCTGTTCCTGTGCTGTATTCTTCCATGTTCCATATCTACATGGTGATTTCTGAAACCTTCCTGGATGCACCTAACACTTTTACACTAAAGAGGTCTATATGAAGACAACTGAAGTCACCAACAACCACTCTAATCTGCCTACATATCTGTTCCTCAATATCCCAGTGGCTACTGGGGCAGGGGGAGCGGTGTGTAATGTAATCACATTAGAGTGATTTCTCGTTCAGACGTAGGGAATTGCAAAAGATCTGATAATGGTATTTAAATCTATGAAGAGTACAGATAACAGATGGAGAGAAACTTTCCTTATTGGGTGAATGATCAAAATATAAAGGACAAAGAATAAATACAAATGGTAAAAGAACAAAATGTAATAGGAAAAAATACTTTTTAAATAATGAGATTAAGATCTCAAATGTACTATCAAGGATCACAGTAAATGAAGATTGAAAAGGGCACTCAATAGCTGTGTAAGTGTGATCATTCATATACGTAATTGTGGAACAGGATGTTGGGAGTGCTGCTCAAGTATTCAGACTCAAAAGAATACAACATATTGGGGTGGAAATGTTTGATGGAATGGGAGCTGTCCCATAAGGAGAGACTAAGCAAACAAGATACGCATTTATTCTCAGGAGGTGATTTCATCAAAGTATACAGAATTATTAAGGGGCTTGGTGCACACGATCAGTCAGAGACCATGTTTCCCCTTGCTGATGTATTTAGATCACTGGGCGGGGCCGGGGGGGGGGTGCTGATTGTCCAGTGTATCAAAATAAGGATTTAGCAATTCATTGCGAAAAGAAATTTCTTTACCCAGAGGATAGTAGATTTTTGAATTTGCTAACCAAGAGGGCTGAGCAAGTTCAGTCTGTGAGTTTACTAAAGACAGGTTGATTTTTGGATATTATGGTAATCAAGGGATGCCGGTTTAGTGGGGTGGGGTAGTTGATCATCCAGGAACTCACTGAACAGTGAGGCAGACGTCCAAGGTAAAACACCCTAAATCAACTTTTATTTCAGACTTGCTGGCATCCTGGCTCTTTTCCCATGTCTGAAAGGAAAAAAGAGAATATCCTGATGTAAGACGCGCTATGGCAGTTCTACTTTAAAGCTGAAACATACTTACCAGATCACCCATCTTCCTCCAAGGAAGTGATTTAGTACCAAAACTGTCAAACATTGCCTACTTATGCCAGATAGAATTCATACGATGCAGCAGGAGTCGTAAGGTACCCAAGGTGAAGGGAAAGGCTATTAGGGTCAAAATTAAAACAATAGATCATGAAATATTGCAACACAGAATCAGACCCTTTAGTCCACAATGTTGTGCAAACTAATTAAATTAATAACCAAATGCCGAACAAAACTAATCCCTCTGCCTACATAATGTCCATATCCTTCCATTTCATGCAAATTCATGTGCGTAAGATCGTCTTGAACACCTTTATCATATTTGCCTCCGGCTCAATCCAGGAACCCACAACTGTCTGTGCAAAAACCAAAACTTACCCTGCACTTCTTTCAACTTATTTGACCCTCTGGTTTAAGACATTTTAACCCTGGGAAAAAGATACTGGGTATCTACTCTTTCTGTGCCTCTCAACATCTTATAAGCCTCTTATCAGATCTCCGTCTATCAGCCTCCCCTACTCCAGACAAAACAATTCAAGGTTGTCCAACTTCTCCTTGTAGCACATGTCCTCTGATCCAGACAGCATCCTGCTAAGCCTCACCTTCTCCAAAGCCTCAATGTCCTTACTGTAATGGGGCAGCTAGATTGTTTTATAAAGTTGGAACATAACTTAGCAACTCCTGAACTTAATTTCTCGACTAATACAAACAAGTATGCCACATGCCTTTTATAGCACCCCATAAACCTGTGCAGCCACTTTCAGGGAGCTGTGGACTTGACCCTATGATCCTCTGCAGATAAACACTGTTAAAAGACTATTAACACCATACTGTCTCTTTACATAAGATCTTCCAAAATGCAACACTTCACAATTGGTTGGGTTAAATACTATCTGCCATTTCTCTGCCCATATTTGCAACTGATAAATATCCTGTTGTATCTTATCCTTTGACAGTCATTCATGCTGTCCACAACACCACCAATTTCCATATCATCTGCATGATATTTACGTTTTCATTTACATCTACAGTTTCATCCAGGTCACTTACATAAAATCACAAACAGCAAAGGTCACGGTACAGACCATTGCAGAACATCATGAGTCATGGAGCTCCAGTCAGAATAAGCCCCATCAACTACTACCACATCTTCCATGGGTAAGCCAATTCTGAATTCAAGCATCCAATTCACCATAGGTTTTGGATAAGCCTCCTGTGAGGGACCTTGTCAAACACCTCACTAAAATTCATGCGGACATCATCCACTGTGCTACCTTCACCTCTGTCACCTTGGAAAAAGCCAATCAAGTTAGTAAGACTTGATTTGGCCCACATAAGACCACTCTGACTGTCCCTAATTGGGCTATGGTTCTCCAAATGCTCATAAATCCTATCCCCAAGAATCCTCACTAGTAACTTCCCTACCACCAACGCAAGACTGACAGGTCTACAACGATGATGGCCAAAGTACTGTGTGGCTTCAAATGGAAAGTAACAGTCATAAGGCACAGAAGCACTCTGACTATCAAGTACTTATCAGTGATTCTAGAAGAACTCAGTGGTTCAAGTAGCCTCTGTAGACATCTGTTGGATTGCAAGGGTCTCAACCTAAATCAACAACTTTTACAATTTCCTGTAAGAGTGGTCATACAGAATGAATTTGTAGAGAAGTTGAAATGTGTCTGTATGGGAATTCAGTACAGACTATGTGATTTATAACCATATATAACCATATAATAATTTCAGCATGGAAACAGGCCATCTCGGCTCTTCTAGTCTGTGCCGACTACTGCTTACTCTCACCTAATCCCATCTACCTGCACTCAGCCTATAACCCTCCATTCCTTTCCTGTCCATATACCTATCCAATTTTTATTCAATGACAAAATCAAACTTGCCTCTACCATTTTGTGCATGCTTGAGGCAGTAAATATTTAAATATTGTTAATACTCAGTGGAATTTACTGGTCTTTTCTGTACTCAGCGATTGTGATAGGGGACTCGATAGTAAGGGGGTCAGATAGGCGATTCTGTGGACACAGTCCAGAGACCCGGATGGTAGTTTGCCTCCCTGGTGCCAGGGTCCGGGATATTTCTGATCGTGTCCAAGATATCCTGAAGTGGGAGGGTGAGGAGCCAGAGGTCGTGGTACATATCGGTACCAATGACATAGGTAGGAAAAGGGATGAGGTCCTGAAAGAAGAATATAGGGAGCTAGGAAGGGAGTTGAGAAAAAGGACCGCAAAGGTAGTAATCTCGGGATTACTGCCTGTGCCACGCGACAGTGAGAGTAGGAATGCGATGAGGTGGAGGATAAGTGCGTGGCTGAGGGATTGGAGCAGGGGGCAGGGATTCAAGTTTTTGGATCATTGGGACCTCTTTTGGTGCAGGCGTGACCTGTACAAAAAGGACGGGTTACACTTGAATCCTAGGGGGACCAATATCCTGGCAGGGAGATTAGCGGGGGCTACTGAGGTGACTTTAAACTAGAATGGTTGGGGGGTGGGAATCAAATTAAAGAGGCTAGGCGTGAGGAGGTTAGTTCACAACAGAGGGATGGGAACCAGTGCAGAGAGACAGAGGGGTGTAAAGTGAGCGTAGAAGCAAAAAGTACAAAGGAGAAAAGTAAAAGTGGCAGGCCGACAAATCCAGGGCAAGCATTAAAAAGGGCTAAGAGAGTTGTAAAAGAGCGCCTGAAGGCTTTATGTGTCAATGCAAGGAGCATTCGTAATAAGATGGATGAATTGGAAGTGCAGATTGTTATTAATGATTATGATATAGTTGGGATCACAGAGACATGGCTCCAGGGTGACCAGGGATGGGAGCTCAACGTTCAGGGATATTCAATATTCAGGAGGGATAGACATGAAGGAAGGGGAGGTGGGGTGGCGTTGCTGGTTAAAGAAGAGATTAACGCAATAGAAACGAAGGACATAAGCCGGGAAGATGTGGAATCGATATGGGTAGAGCTGCGTAACACTAAGGGGCAGAAGACGCTGGTGGGAGTTGTGTACAGGCCACCTAACAGTAGTAGTGAGGTCGGAGATGGTATTAAACAGGAAATTAGAAATGTGTGCAATAAAGGAACAGCAGTTATAATGGGTGACTTCAATCTACATGTAGACTGGGTGAACCAAATTGGTAAAGGTGCTGAGGAAGAGGATTTCTTGGAATGTATGCGGGATGGTTTTTTGAACCAACATGTCGAGGAACCAACTGGAGAGCAGGCTATTCTGGACTGGGTTTTGAGCAATGAGGAAGGGTTAATTAGCGATCTTGTCGTGAGAGGCCCCTTGGGTAAGAGTGACCATAATATGGTGGAATTCTTCATTAACATGGAGAGTGACATAGTTAATTCAGAAACAAAGGTTCTGAACTTAAAGAGGGGTAACTTTGAAGGTATGAGACGTGAATTAGCTAAGATAGACTGGCAAATGACACTTAAAGGATTGACGGTGGATATGCAATGGCAAGCATTTAAAGGTTGCATGGATGAACTACAACAATTGTTCATCCCAGTTTGGCAAAAGAATAAATCAAGGAAGGTAGTGCACCTGTGGCTGACAAGAGAAATTAGGGATAGTATCAATTCCAAAGAAGTAGCATACAAATTAGCCAGAGAAAGTGGCTCACCTGAGGACTGGGAGAAATTCAGAGTTCAGCAGAGGAGGACAAAGGGCTTAATTAGGAAGGGGAAAAAAGATTATGAGAGAAAACTGGCAGAGAACATAAAAACGGACTGTAAAAGCTTTTGTAGATATGTAAAAAGGAAAAGACTGATAAAGACAAATGTAGGTCCCCTGCAGACAGAAACAGGTGAATTGATTATGGGGAGCAAGGACATGGCAGACCAACTGAATAATTACTTTGGTTCTGTCTTCACTAAGGAGGACATAAATAATCTTCCAGAAATAGAAAGGGACAGAGGGTCCAGTGAGATGGAGGAACTGAGTGAAATACATGTTAGTAGGGAAGTGGTGTTAGGTAAATTGAAGGGATTGAAGGCAGATAAATCCCCAGGGCCAAATGGTCTGCATCCCAGAGTGCTTAAGGAAGTAGCCCAAGAAATAGTGGATGCATTAGTGATAATTTTTCAAAACTCGTTAGATTCTGGACTAGTTCCTGAGGATTGGAGGGTGGCTAATGTAACCCCACTTTTTAAAAAAGGAGGGAGAGAGAAACCGGGGAATTATAGGCCAGTTAGCCTAACGTCGGTGGTGGGGAAACTGCTGGAGTCAGTTATCAAGGATGTGATAACAGCACATTTGGAAAGCGGTGAAATGATCGGACAAAGTCAGCATGGATTTGTGAAAGGAAAATCATGTCTGACGAATCTCATAGAATTTTTTGAGGATGTAACTAGTAGAGTGGATAGGGGAGAACCAGTGGATGTGGTATATTTGGATTTTCAAAAGGCTTTTGACAAGGTCCCACACAGGAGATTAGTGTGCAAACTTAAAGCGCACGGTATTGGGGGTAAGATATTGGTGTGGGTGGAGAATTGGTTAGCAGACAGGAAGCAAAGAGTGGGAATAAACGGGACCTTTTCAGAATGGCAGGCGGTGACTAGTGGGGTACCGCAAGGCTCAGTGCTGGGACCCCAGTTGTTTACAATATATATTAATGACTTGGATGAGGGAATTAAATGCAGCATCTCCAAGTTTGCGGATGACACGAAGCTGGGTGGCAGTGTTAGCAGTGAGGAGGATGCTAAGAGGATGCAGGGTGACTTGGATAGGTTGGGTGAGTGGGCAAACTCATGGCAGATGCAATTTAATGTGGATAAATGTGAAGTTATCCACTTTGGTGGCAAAAATAGGAAAACAGATTATTATCTGAATGGTGACCGATTAGGAAAAGGGGAGGTGCAACGAGACCTGGGTGTCATTATACACCAGTCATTGAAAGTGGGCATGCAGGTACATCAGGCGGTGAAAAAGGCGAACGGTATGCTGGCATTTATAGCGAGAGGATTCGAGTACAGGAGCAGGGAGGTACTACTGCAGTTGTACAAGGCCTTGGTGAGACCACACCTGGAGTATTGTGTGCAGTTTTGGTCCCCTAATCTGAGGAAAGACATCTTTGCCATAGAGGGAGTACAAAGAAGGTTCACCAGATTGATTCCTGGGATGGCAGGACTTTCATATGAAGAAAGACTGGATGAACTGGGCTTGTACTCGTTGGAATTTAGAAGATTGAGGGGGGATCTGATTGAAATGTATAAGATTCTAAAGGGATTGGACAGGCTAGATGCGGGAAGATTGTTCCCGATGTTGGGGAGGTCCAGAACGAGGGGTCACAGTTTGAGGATAGAGGGGAAGCCTTTTAGGACTGAGATTAGGAAAAACTTCTTCACACAGAGAGTGGTGAATCTGTGGAATTCTCTGCCACAGGAAACAGTTGAGACCAGTTCATTGGCTATGTTTAAGAGGGAGTTAGATATGGCCCTTGTGGCTACAGGGGTCAGGGGGTATGGAGGGAAGGCTGGGTTCTGAGTTGGATGATCAGCCATGATCATAATAAATGGCGGTGCAGGCTCGAAGGGCCGAATGGCCTACTCCTGCACCTATTTTCTATGTTTCTATGTTTCTATGTTTCTACCCCCAAAACTGTACCAAATCCCAGTTTCAACTCCCCACCCTCACAACTTAAGACCCATGAGAAATAGGCACCAAATGTTGCCCACAAGCACCAAACCACAGCTTCCTGCTCTTGATCCTCCAATGCAACCTCTCAATTGTACCTCCTGACCCTAATTCACCCCTTGGAACCATTTCATGTCTCATTATCCCCAGTCATGATCATTTATCCTGACCCAAATTCACAGTTTCAGTCACCTCACCTAGATCCCAATCCAACAACCCAATTCCCAAGCTCCTTTCTCTAATGACTACCTCCAACCTCAAATTCAGTACAGCTTCTGGGTTTGGCTACTACTATTATTTGTGTTGTGCAGAACATAAGAGTGTGTAAGAGATTACCTTGGATAGTACTTAATTTGTAAACAGTGGAGTCCATGAACAAATTAGCATTAGCTTATTAAGAATTTAGCTGCCCTAAAAATATTCAATGATTCCACTTGCATCATCCTTTGAGGAAAAGTATTTCCCTAGTTCTAGATTTACTCCTAACAGGAAACATCAAGACCCTAATTATGTTCAAGTTAATAACTACAATAACAGCTGATAACATTTATGTCTTGTATCTCTCACCTACGTTGGTTGTAATGTATTAAGAACAGAAGAGCCAAAATCAGGCTTCCAGCTATTTCCCCCCTTTGTTCATAGAAAGTGTGTGTGTTGGTTGTCTGTTGTTTCCATTGATGACGTAGCATGTGCGGGAGGAGTTTTATAGTACAACAGGTTTTTCACTGGACAGTTCCACTCTCTCGACCTCAAAAATCTTGGTCCAATGGTATAAAAAATCGTCACGACTGGAGACTTCCTTGGCTGCAGTGGATAGCCATGTTGCTTTCTGTGCCTTCTCGTGCCCTTCCTTCTCCACAAAGTGTTGCAGCACCGTCTTTTTGGCCATTGGATCTTGTAGTGGATCTCTTCTGCCCAGTCCGCCAGAACTGGCTCCGCCTGCTGGGTTAGGAATATCCGTATCTCATTGCGGTTGGAGGTTCCCGGCTATCCTCACCTGGTTTAGCCCACCTGTCAAAGCAGTGTACTGGGGTGTGGCCACTGTCGCATACAAACAGGTGGGGACCAAAAGTGGACACCCCATACACCTTTCATGGGAAGTAATGGAAATACAAAGAGCAACATTTTTATAAAAACTAATGGCTTTGAGGACTCAGCTATCTCCCACTTCCTTATTTCCATTCAAGACCATTGTCATTATCGAGCAATATAATGCCTTGGCGATTAATTATAAATGTCTGTTATACTGTACTGTAAAATAGTAAAAGCATTCAAAGTGTTTTTTTCTATTTATTCTTCAACTCTAGAATCTAACATTAAAAGTCAGATGTCAACTGAAGAATTTTAACTTTATAAAGCACATAAGAACCACCGTACAAATCACTATAGTTAACCTTTTCATCCATGGATTAGCCACAGAAAAATCTAATCAGAAAATGATCCTATTGAAGTAATAAACACTGATAGATATGAGACCATGAGACCATAAGACAAAAAGACAAAGGAGCAGAAGTCGGCCATTTGGCCCATCGAGTCTGCTCCACCATTTTATCATGAGCTAATCCATTCTCCCATTTAGTCCCACTCCCCCGCCTTTTCGGCCTGACTACTCAGATACCTATCAATCTCTGCTTTAAATACACCCAATGACTTGGCCTCCACTGCTGCCCGTGGCAACAAATTCCATAGATTCACCACCCTCTGGCTAAAAAAATTTCTTCACATTTCTGTTCTGAATGGGCGCCCTTCAATCCTTAAGTCATGCCCTCTTGTACTAGACTCCCCCATCATGGGAAACAACTTTGCCACATCCACTCTGTCCATGCCTTTCAACATTCGAAATATTTCTATAAGGTCTCCCCTCATTCTTCTAAACTCCAAGGAATACAGTGCAAGAGCGGACAAATGATCCTCATATGTTAACCCTCTCATTCCCGGAATCATTCTAGTGAATCTTCTCTGTACCTTCTCCAACGTCAGCACATCCTTTCTTAAATAAGGAGACCAAAATTGCCCACAGTACTCCAAGTGAGGTCTCACCAGCGCCTTATAGAGCCTCAACATCACATCCCTGCTCCTATACTCTATTCCTCTAGAAATGAATGCCAACATTGCATTCGCCTTCTTCACTACTGACTCAACCTGGAGGTTAACCTTAAGGGTATCCTGTACAAGGACTCCCAAGTCCCATTGCATCTCAGAACTTTGAATTCTTTCCCCATCTAAATAATAGCCTGCCCGTTTATTACTTCTGCCAAAGTGCATAATCACACACTTTCCAACATTGTACTTCATTTGCCACTTCTTTGCCCATTCTTCCAATCTATCCAAGTCTCTCTGCAGACTCTCCGTTTCCTCAGCACTACCGGCCCCTCCACCTATCTTCGTATCGTCAGCAAATTTAGCCACAAAGCCATCTATTCCATAATCCAAATTGTTGATGTACAATGTAAAAAGAAGCGGCCCCAACATGGACCCCTGTGGAACACCGCTGGTAACCGGCAGCCAACCAGAATAGGATCCCTTTATTCCCACTCTCTGTTTCCTGCCGATCAGCCAATGCTCTATCCACGTATGTAACTTTCCCGTAATTCCATGGGCTCTTATCTTGTTAAGTAGCCTCATGTGTGGCACCTTGTCAAAGGCCTTCTGAAAATCCAAATATACAACATCCACTGCATCTCCCTTGTCTAGCCTACTGGTAATTGCCTCAAAAAATTGTAATAGGTTTGTCAGGCAGGATTTTCCTTTAAGGAATCCATGCTGAGTTCTGCCTATCTTGTCATATGCCTCCAGATAGTCTGTAACCTCATCCTTGACAATTGACTTCAACAACTTCCCAACCACCGATGTCAAGCTAACAGGTCTATAATTTCCTTTTTGCTTCCTTGCCCCCTTCTTAAATAGCGGAGTGACATTTGCAATCTTCCAGTCCTCCGGAACCATGCCAGAACCTATCGACTTTTGAAAGATCATCGCTAATGCCTCCGCAATCTCCAGAGCTACTTCCTTCAGAACACACGGCTGCATTCCATCCGGTCTGGGAGATTTATCTACCTTTAGACTATTCAGCTTCCTGAGTACTTTCTCTGTCGTAATTGTGACTGCGCACACTTCTCTTCCCTGCCACCCTTGAGTGTCCGGTATACCGCTGATGTCTTCCTCAGTGAAGACTGATGCAAAATACTCATTCAGTTCCTCTGCCATCTCCTTATCTCCCATTACAATTTCTCCAGCATCATTTTCTATTGGTCCTATATCTACTCTCACCTGTCTTTTACTCTTTATATACTTGAAAAAGCTTTTAGTATCCTCTTCGATATTATTTGCTAGCTTCCTTTCGTAGTTAATCTTTTCTCTGTTAATGACCTTATTAGTTTCCTTTTGTAAGGTTTTAAAAACTTCCCAATTCCCTGTCTTCCCACTAATTTTTGCTTCCTTGTATGCCCTCTCCTTTGCTTTAACTTTGGCTTTGACTTCTCTTGTCAACCACGGTTGCAACCTTTTTCCATTTGAAAATTTCTCCTTTTTTGGAATATACCTGTCTTGCACCTTCCTCATTTCTCACATAAACTCCAGCCACTGCTGCTCTGCCGTCTTTCCCGCCAGTGTCCCTTTCCAGTCAACTTTGGCCAGTTCCCCTCTCATGCCACTGCAATTTCCTTTACTCCACTGAAATACCGACACATCAGATTTCGGCTTCTCTTTTTCAAATGTCGCAGTGAACTCAATCATGTTATGATAACTGCCTCCTAAGGGTTCCTTCACCTCAATCTGTCTGATCACCTCCGGTTCATTACACAATACCCAATCCAGTACAGCCGATCCCCTAGTGGGCTCAACAACAAGCTGTTCTAAAAAGCCATCTCGCAGACATTCTACAAATTCTCTCTCTTGAGATCCAGTGCCGACCTGATTTTACTAATCCACTCGCATGTTAAAATCCCCCACAATTATCATAACACTGCCCTTCTGACAAGCCTTTTCCATTTCCTGTTGTAATTTGTAGTCCACGTCCCTGCAGCTGTTTGGAGGCCTATAAATAACTGCCATTAGGGTCCTTTTACCCTTGCAATTTCTTAGCTCAACCCATAAAGATTCTGCACCTTCTGATCCTATATCACCTCTTTCTAATGATTTAATATCATTTCTTACCAATAAAGCCACGCCTCCCCCTCTGCCTACCTTCCTATCCTTCCGATACATTGTGTATCCTGGGACTTCCAGCTCCCAGAGACATGCATCCTTTAGCCACGTCTCAGTGATGGCCACAATATCATACCTGCCAATCTGTAGCTGTACGACAAGGTCATCCACCTTATTCCTTATGCTGCATACATTTAAGTATAACACCTTAAGACCAGTATTTGGTACTTTTCGCTTTGATTTCACTGCAACTCATCCCAATGGCTACAAATTTGCCCCATCACCTGCCTGTCTTTCCTGACATCTTTACTGCTCACTACCTTAGATTTATTTCTGTTTTCCCCTTCCTCCGCTCTGTCATTCCGGTTCCCATCCCCCTGCCAAATTAGTTTAAACCCTCCCTAACAGCTCTATTAACCTTTCCTGTGAGCGTGAGCTTGCAAATGTAATTGCACATTCATTTCAAGAGAACAGAATACAAGAGCAAGGATGTAAAGCTAAAGCTTTATGAAGTATTGGTCAGACCACAGTTGAAAGATTATGAGCAGTTTCGGGCTCCATATTTATGAAAGGATGTGTTGCTATTGGAGAGGGTCCAAATGAGGTTTATGAGAATAATCCCAGGAATGAAAGGAGTGTTTGATGCCTCTGGGCCTGTACTTACTGGAGACTATTAGAATGAGGTGGGTAGTGGGACCTCATTGAATTGTCTTGAATATTGAAAGGCCTCGATATAGTGGACGTAGAGAGGATTTTCCAATAGTGGGAGAGTCTAGGACTGGAGAACACAGTCTCAAAATACAGAGAGATTTCTTTAGCAAGAGGGTGATAAATCTGTGGAATTCATTGCTCTGGTTGGAGGTGGAGGCCAAATCATTGAGTATGTTTAAAGAGGAGTTTGATAGGTTCTTGATTAGTAAGGGCATGATTATTAAGGGCATCAAATTCTGCAGGAAGAAGTCAGCAGAATGGGTTGAAGGGAAAATAAATCAGCCACAATCAAATGGCAGAGCAGACTTGATGGTCCAGTTGGCCTAACTCTTCTCCTGTGCCTTATGGTCTCAGTCATATATTCCATCATTTGATGGAACCCACCACCTTCTAACCCAGCCAAAAGCAGTGCCACCAATGATGGGGCATAAGAAACTCGGAGGCAGAAATCAGGCAACCAGTCCTCAACATAGAAAACTGGAAATCTACTTTGTGGGCATAGAATTATGAATGTGTATAAATGCATTTTACTCAAGTGTAAGTGTGTATTACTAGAATTCATGATTAAATGTACATTTACATGTTTTGTTATTGACAGCTGTTTGCAAGTTTTCTAAGTATATGACTATAAGTATTCACATTTGAAAATTCATTTGCATGTACAGTGAACTCTCGGATATTTTCACTGTAAATATGCATTTTATTCAAAACAATTGACTTTGGAGATTTTGACGATATCATATTGTGTAGTTTGTACATTGTAAGAATAACTCGATTTGTGAGGATGAGATTCTGAACATTCCAGACCTCTGGGTGGTATGTAAAACTGTTGGTCCTACTTGGTGAATGAAATACTGCTCACTCTATATTTTTCCGTTATTCTGCAATATGTTTAGATACCTCAGTTACTGGTTAACAGCAGCTCTCTCTATTGCAAATACAGATGCCAAAGAAGATGTTAAAGTATATAAAGGACCTTGGGCTTGTTTACAATTTCTCGTCGACATTTTGTGCTGCAAACCACAGAAGAAAACAACTATTCTGTACAAGTGAATAATTAACATTCAAAATCAGGAGCATGCAATTTATCGTCAAGTAAAGATTGTCATGGAAATTATCTCTGATCATGTTTTTTAATTTTAAAATTAAAAAAATTTTTTTTAGCCAGAGGGTGGTGAATCTATGGAATTTGTTGCCACGGATGGCAGTGGAGGCCAAGTCACTGGGTGTATTTAAGGCAGAGATTGATAGGTATCTGAGTAGCCAGGGCATCAAAGGTTATGGTGAGAAGGCGGCGGAGTGGGACTAAATGGGAGAATGGATCAGCTCATGATAAAATGGCGGAACCCCTCTTTGCCCCTTCTCCTGTCAGTAAAAACAGTTCCGATGGGCTTAGTAGCAAAGCCACACATGAAGTTCAGGAGCTAGACTTGGTTGTCAGAGGCTGTTTGAGACACACACCATTGGGAGCATTTAATAGGAAATGGGAACTTACCCCCATTACCTCCCTGGACTGTAATCAATAGGCTTCAATAGGCACATTGAAAGTCAGAGAAATGTATACAATATACATCCTGAAATTCTTTTTCTTCACAAACATCCACGAAAAGCAGAGTGTCCCAAAGAATGAATGACAGTTAACTGTTAGAACTCCAAAGCCCCCCACCGACTCACACACAAGCAGCAACAACGCAACGACACCCTTTCCCCCACCAAGCAACCTCCTTAACATCAACATCCATAAAAGATGACAAACCCAATACTAAAAGTTGCAAAAAAAAAGCCCCACAAGATTACAAAAGGTACCAAAATAAATACAACTTTTTTAAAAAAGCATAAAGAAATTTGGCATTGCAACAGCAATGTTGGCCATTTAAAAATGAACACCTCACTTCATGGTCTGGGAAATAGTTGGTGAAAAGGTTGCCCTTTTTTCCTTACTACAGTCCCCTGGAGTCCCATAAATCTTGTCCTTATAGAGTTGCGGAACTCCGGCATAAATCACAGTATGCTGTTCACACATCACACTCGAGAATCCAATTTTACTTGAATTCTCCTTGTGGGTCACCTGTCTTTTCTAGGGAATCAATCCGGTGAATCTATATCTTAAAGGTATTGTCCATCTTTCATCGATCAAAGGTAAGACACCCATTTCGCAGCCAGACGTTTCCGCACCCCCCGTCCACGCGAGTGGCAGGACAGAGGGCCGTGATTGGATGATCAGGTGAATGCAAGCGGGGAAGGGCGTGTACGGAAGCCCAGATGCACTCTGTATGAGCAGCGGGTTCCCAACGAGAACTTGGGAGACCTGGAGCATGTGCTGCTTCAACCTCAAATGCTCCAGCTGTCACCGTCAAGAGTGGCTGATGTCCGGGGGATACTTCCTGGGCCAGTCTGCCTCGGAGGGTATATTTTTTGGGCCAGATAAAGATGACACATCCAATGGAGTTCACAACAACACAAAGTCAGATCGTTAACTCAGTGTCTCTCTGTCCAGGTACTGCCTGATCAGTTGAGTATTCTGATTTATTTCAGATGTTCAGCACTCACAGTATTTTAATTCTGGATTCTCATTTCAGTGTGTTGTGGAGATATCTTGAGAAACTCTGAAAAAGAAAGATAAATCTGCCAGTTCATAAATTTGAAATCGCGGCATCTTAACCAAGCAGATTTGGAAAGAATTCAATAAATAGGAATAAAGTGGAATTTCAATTCCTTTTTTTCAGTATTTTGTGCCTTGAGATTAAAACCAATGCATTTCTTGTTTGAAACAATTTCAAATCCAACTTATTTACCTCTGGCAAGTACAATTTTTGGACTAAATAATTATTTCGCCGTTTTTATATAACGGCTCCTGTTAAGTACTAACATGACTTGTATAGCTATTTTAAATGTAACAAGACAAATCATTCCACAGTTGTAGAATTCTGACAGTCATAGGCCAATAAGATAGAACCTTGGCATCAGTATGTACTGGGGCTGGGGAAAATAATTGGAGTTATATATAGACTACAGTTTGGCCCTTCACAGATAAGAAAGGATAAACATTGTAGCATAGGTTCTCTTGTTTGCTTTCTGAGAAGAGGCAGTTGACGCATAAGGGAAACTAGAGTTTGTAAGATTAAGTAGTGGTCTCATTGTCAAGAACAAGAATTTGATGGTAGACATTGAAAAATGTTTCTTTAAGCTGGAGATAGGAGAATCTATAACTAGGGGCCACATCCACAATGTTAGTGGACAGTTATTTAGGACTAAAATGAGAATTTTCTTAGAGGGTTGTAAATTAGGGACCTTTGGCTCTGGGTTATTGAGTGAATTCCAGGCTAACATGCATAGATTTTTGGGTGCAAAAGCGATCAAGGGATTTAGCAACCTGGTAACAAATAATATACATGATTTACCATCGCTTTTACATCTTATGTTGAAGATGCTTTGACTGGAGCTGGACTGCGATCAATCGCTAAGCGGGACTACAAAAGGAGAGCTACCTTTTCACTTAGGTTTGACTCAAGATTAAAAAGGCAGCACGTTGCGGCAGTTTTTAGAACTGGACTGAGCAGATTTCATTAGAAAGGATGAATAAAAATAAGGCAGACAAGTGGAGCGGCCATTGTTGTGAGTGGGCCAGTGTTGGAGTGGCTTTGGCTCATCAGGTTTGGACGTAAGTATCTGGTAAGTTTCTTTTTTTTTCTTCTTTATTCTTCATTCCTTGTCTGTTGGGCCACAGTTAGTGCAGTGAGAATGTCTGCAGGGACAGTGTTTTGTTCTGTGTTTGAGATGTGGGAATGCTGGGAGACCTCCAGCCTCCTGGATAACCACATCTGCACCAGGTGCGCCGAGCTGCAGCTCCTTGGAGAAGGTATTAAGGAACTGGAGCTGCAGCTCGATGATCTTCAGCTCATATGGGAGAATGTGAAGGTGATAGACAGGAGCTACGGGGAGATAGTCACCCCTGGATTGCAGGAGGCAGGTAACTGGGTGACTGTCTGGAGAAGGAAGGGATTTAGGCAGCCAGTGCAGAGGACCCCGGTGGCCATTCCCCTCGATAATAAGTATACCACTTTGGATACTATTGGAGAGGTCGACCTGTCAGGGAATAGCTGCAGTGACTGGGTCTCTGGCACTGAGCACGGTGATTAGGCTCAGAAGAGAACAGAGGTGACGAGGACCGCAGTGGTGATGCGAGATTCCATAGTCAGAGGAACAGAGAGGAGATAGAGACACCCGGATGATATGTTGCCTCCCAGGTGCCAGGATCAGGGAAATCTTGGTTCAGGTCCATGGCATTCTAAAGCAGGAGGATGAGCAGCCACAGTCTTTGTCCATATTGGCACCAATGACAGAGGTAGGAAAGGTGAAGAGGTCCTGGAGAGAGATTTTAGGGAGCTAGCAGAAAGTTGAAAAACAGGACTTCCAGGGCAGTAATCTCTGGATTTCTGCCTGTGCCATGCATCAAAGAGGGTAAGAATAGGATGATCTGGCAGATGAATGTCTGGCTGAGGACCTGGTGCACGGATTTATGGATCACAGGGATCTTTTCTGGGGACGGCGCAACCTGTACAAAAGGGACGGGTTACATCTGAACCTGAGGGGGATCAATATACTTTCAAGCAAGTTTGCCAGAGCTGTTCAGCAGGGTTTTAACCAATTTGGTGCGGGATGGGATCCAGAGTCATAGTGCTGATGATGAGATAGTTGGTTTACAAATCGAGGCAGTGTGTAGTGAAACTGCTAGCAGGGAGAGTTCGATGATGGGGCAAAATTGCAGTCAACAGGATAAGTTGCAATGTAAAAGGAGACAAAATGAAAAAAGGTAAATAGAAAACTGAAGGTGTTATATTTGAATGCGTGCAGCATACAGAATAAGGTAGATGAACTTGTAGCATAGTTAGAGATTGGCATGTATGACGTTGTGGGCATCACTGAGTTCTGGCTGAAAGAAGATTATAGCTGGGAGCTTAATGTCCAAGGATACACATTGTATCGAAAGGACAGGCAGGTAGGCAGAGGGGGTGGCATGGCTGTGTTGGTAAAAAAAAATGAAATCAAGTCATTAAAAAGAGGAGACATAGGATTGGAAGGTGTTGAATCATTGTGGGTAGAACTAAGGAACTGCAATGATTCTGTACTGGGACCAATTTGGATGATGGCATTAATAACTTAGTGGCCAGTTTGCAGATAATACGAAGATAGGTGGAGGGGCAAGTAGTTTTGAGGAAGTAGAGAGTCTACAGAAGGACTTAGAAAGATTAGGGGAATGGGCAAAGAAGTGGCAGTGGAATATAGTGTTGGGAAGTGTATGGTCATGTACTTTGGTTGAACAATCCAAGTCAGGTCTGCGTAAAAAGAGCTACCTTTCAATCAGGAAGGTGATTGAGATTTCAAAGGCAGAGTTTTGTGGCAGCTTATCTGAGTTGATGAGCTACCAATCAGCAAGAGCGTTTCATTAGAAAGGGCCAATAAGAATAATTTCAGTGCAAGTGGAGCGGCCATTCTTTTGAGTGTGTCAGTGTTTTGAGTGGTTTTGGCTCATCAGGTTTGGGTGAGGTACATTGTCTTGTAAGTTACTCTCTCTCTCTCTCTCTCTCTCTCTCTCTCTGCCCTTATTTGTTCATTCCTCATCTGTTGGGGGATTGTAGATTAGTGAGACTGGATCCAGGGGCAGTGTTTTGTACTCTGTGTGGGATGTGGGAAGTCCAAGGGTCCTCTGGTCTCCCAGATAAACACATCTGTGCCAGGTACACCGAGTTGCAGCTCCTCCGAGAACGTGTTAAGGAACTGGAGCTGCAGCTCGATGATCTTTGACTCATACGGGAGAATGAGAAGGTGATAGACAGGAGCTACAAGGGAGGTAGTTGTTCCTAGGTTGCAGGATACAGGTAACAGGGTGTCTGTCAGAAGAAGGAAGGGAAAAGCACAGGCAGTGCAGAGGACCCCTGCGATCCTTCTCCTCAATAATAATTATACCTCTTTGGATACCCTTGGGGGGATGACCTACCGAGGGGAGGGGAGAGCAACAGTGACTGAGTCTCTAGCACTGATTTTGGTGCTGCGGCTCAGAAGAACAGAGAAGTGAAGAGGGCTCAGTATTGATAGGAGATTCCTTAGTCAGAGGAACAGAGATGAGATTCTGTGGACATCTGGATGGTAGGTTGCCTCCCTGGTGCCAGGGTCAGGGTTGTCTCGGATCGGGTCCATGGCATTTTCAAAGGTGAGGGTGAGCAGCCAGAAGTCTTGGTGCATATTGGCATCAATGACATAGGTAGACAAGGTGAGGAGGTTCTGAAGAGAGACTTTAGAGAGCTAGGTAGAAAGCTGAGGAACAGGACCTCCAGGGTATTAATCTCTGGATTGCTCCCTGTACCATATGCCAGTGAGAGTAAGAATAGAATTATTTGGCAGGTGAATGCATGGCTGAGGAAATGGTGCAGGGGACAGGAGTTCAGATTTATGGATCATTGGGATCTCTTCTGGGAAGGTATGACGTGCAGAAAGGGCTGGATTACACCTGAATCTGAGGGGGTCCAATATCCTTGCAGGCAGGTTGGCTAGAGTTGTTCAAGTAGGTTTAAACTAATTCGATGGGGGATGGGAACCAGAGTGATAGTGCTGAAGGTGAGTTAGTTGATTTACAAACAGAGGTAGTGACTGTGTTTAGTGAGTCTCCTAGCAAGGGGAGGCTGATGACAAGGCAAAATTGCAGTCAACAGGATGAGTTGCAAAGTAAAAGGTGGACAAAATCGAAAATAGTGAATACAGGACTGAAGGTGGTATATTTGAATGTGCACAGTATATGGAATAAGGTAGATGAATTCAGGGCACAGTTACAGACTGGCATGTCTGATGTTGTAGTCATCACTGAATCATGGCTGAAAGAAGATTACAGCTGGGAGCTTAATGTCCAAGGATATACATTGTATGGAAAAGACAGGCAGGAAGGCAGAAGGGCTGCCATTGCTCTGTTGGTGAAAAATGAAATCAAATCATTAGAAAGAGGTTACATGGGGTCAGATGCTGTTGAACCATTGTGGATAGAACTAAGAAAATGCACGGGTAAAAAGACCTTGATGCAAACCCCCAAACAGTAGTAAAGATGTGGTCTACAAATTACAACGGGGGATAGAAAATGCATACCAAAAGGGCAATATTACAATGGCCATGGGGGATTTCAATTTGCAGGTATATTGGGAAAATCAGGTTGGTGTGGGATTCCAAGAGGGGTAATTTCTAGAATGCCTATGAGATGGCTTTTTAGAGCAGCTCATGGTTGAGCCCACTAGGGGATCAGTTATTCTGGATTGGGTGTTGTGCAATGAACCAAATTGATTAGAGAGCTTAAGGTAGAAGAACCCTTAGGGGTAAGTGATTATAATATAGTTGAATTCACCCAGAAATCTGAGAAGCAGAAGCTAAAGTCAGATGTATCCATATTACATTGGAGTAGGGGATTTGTAGAGGCATGAGAGAGGAGATGGCCAGAATTGATTGGTAAAGAACACTGGCAGAGATGATGGCAGAGCAGCAGTGGCTGGGATTTCTGGAAGCAATTTGCAAGGCACGAGATATATACATCCCAAAGATGAAGAAGTATTCTAAAGGTAAGATGACACATCCGTGGCTAACAAGGGAAGTCAAAGCCAATATAAAAACCAAAGAGAGGGCATATAATAGAGCAAAAATTAGTGGGAAGTTAGGGGATTGGGACACTTTCAAATACCAACAGAAGGCAACAAAAAAAAGTCATTAGAAATGTAAGGATGGAAAAATGAAATTAAGCTCACTAAATATATTAAAGATACCAGAAGTCTCTTCAGATACATAAAATGTAAAAGAGAGGTGAGAGTGTATATTGGACCACTTGAACATGATGCTGGAGTGGTAGCAATAGGGGACAAGGAAATGGCGGATGAACTGAATAAGTATTCTGCATCAGTCTTCACTGTTGAAGACAGTAGCAGTATGGTGGGCATTTCAGGCACCAGGGGTCATGAAGTATGAAGTTACCATAACTAGCGAGAAGGTTCTTGCTGAAACTGAAAGGTCTGAAGGTAGATAAGTCACCTGGAGCAGATGGTGTCCATCCCAGCATTCTGAAAGAGGTGACTGAAGAGATTGTGGAGACATTAGTAATGGTCTTTCAAGAATCACTGGATTCTGGAATGGTTGCGGAGGAATGGAAAATTGCAAATGTTACTCCACTCTTCAAGAAGGGAAAGAGGCAGAAAAAAGGAAATTATCGGCTAGTTAGTCAGACCTCAGTGATGGGAAGTTGTTGGAGTCGTATGTGGGTTTGGGGTACTGGATGAGTCTGTGGTGAGAAAGGCTAATGCGATGTTAGCATTCATTTCAAGAGCACTGGAATATAAAAGCAAAGATGTAATGCTGAGGCTTTGTAAAGCACTGGAGAGGCTTCGGTTGGTGTATTGTGAGCAGCTTTGGGCCCTTTATCTTGGAAAGGATGTGCTGAAACTGGAGAGGGTTCAAAAGGAGGTCCATGAAAATGATTCTAGGATTGAATGGCTTGTCATATGAAGAATGTTTGATGGCTTTGGGCCTGTATTCACTGGAATTCGGCAGGTTGAGGGGTGACTTCATTGAAACTTTTCAAATGGTGAAAGGCCTTGATAGAGTGGATGTGGAAAGGATGTTTCCTATGGTGGGAGAGTCTGAGACCAGAGGACACAGCCTCAAAATGGAGGGGCATCCTTTTAGAACAGAGATTAGGAGGAATTTCTTTAGTCAGAGTGTGGTGACTAAAGACCACAGGCAGCTGAGAAGGCCAAGTCTTTAAGTATATCTAAGGCAGAGGTTGAAAGGCGGAGTCAGGAAATTGGGGCTTGAGGGGAAAATCGGATCAGACATGATGAAATGGTGGAGCAGACTCATTGGGCCAAATAACCTAATTCTGCTGTTATACCTTATGGTCTTATATCCTATATATTTGTTGTAGAAATCGAGAAATTTTGTCCAAGGTCCAAGTCTTAATTATTAGTTGACGAAAACTGAAATGAAACACCATCAAACGATCTTCATATGACAACATTACACGAAGGACTTAGATTTATAGACTAAATTAAAGACTACAGGATGCCAATTGAGTGGTAAAATTATAAAGTCACCAACTAGGTAACAGTGAATACTACTTCGTTGCTAAGTAACTGTGTGACTCCCTGATACAAATCGCTGTGGGCAATGACCGAGTCGGTGACAAGCAGGTGGGCTGAACCCTCGGGGAGAGCCGTGCAGTCCGATGGAAAACAGCTCGGGAAATGTCAGTCAAGGACCTGACAAGCATCAGGCGCCCTACCGGGTGAAACTGGCCGCCCGCAAAACAGACCTGTATCGTCCCGACCTACCTACCCTCCGCCGCATGCAAATGGATGACGAAGCCGGCAAACTACCAGGCGAGCACAGCCGGAACACCACCAAATGCAGCGCAGGTACCTGTGTTGCTGCAGCAAGGGGGCTGGGGGAAGGGGGTTTATATAACTGGAAGAGGGAAACGACGGCGATACGGGAGGTAGAGGTCACACAGAAAACTTGGCGAGGGGGTTGGAAAACAGACCTGCTTGCGGAAAGGACACACGTGGTTAAAGGTTTACAGAAAGTAACAGTTGCGCTGCCACAGTATCTACGTTACTGAGTAAAGATAAGCCATTATTAGCTGGCCTACCGCGTGAGATACGACATATGTGAGTGAATTCCCCCTCGTTAGAACGTCAGTCTGCCTATTGCTGGAAGAATAAAAGGCCAGTCTATAAGAAGCCCGTTGTTAACGTTTAAAATTCCACTTGAAGTGGCATACACGGAGCTGAATAAAATATGAGGTGGCAAATTATTGCGCCCACCCCACCCCTCCACTGGTGTTATGGACAGTCAGCTGCAAGTTTAATGTTGCATTACTGTTCCCATTGCTATGGGCATACATTTAGGGTGCGCGTTCCTAGCTGCTTTGTACAGTGCTGGATAAATATATCCATAACAAATTGCCAAGGCTTCTTTGCCCCAAATTCCAATCCGCCACAACTGATAAGGACAAAAGACCACTGTCCGCAAGTTGGGTGTTATGAAGTATAAATAAATCGGAAGTTATCGTTGCTTTCTT
Organism: Mobula hypostoma; assembly: GCF_963921235.1. NCBI lineage: Eukaryota > Metazoa > Chordata > Chondrichthyes > Myliobatiformes > Myliobatidae > Mobula > Mobula hypostoma. The sequence continues at coordinate 11,784,852 of NC_086110.1, read as the reverse complement.
GCAGTTAGTTCTTCTTGCGTAACCGCACTGTGGGGAGTAGCTCCATCACATAAACTACTGCTGTTCTGGACAAGAGGGTTCACCCACTGTCTCAAGGCAGTTTATAATAGGCGATAAATGCTGCCTTTGACAATGATACGCTCTCAGGTTGGAGGGGCAACACCTTATATTCTGTCTAGGTAGCCTCCAACCTGATGGTATGAGCTTCAATTTCTCAAACTTCCAGTAATACCACCCCCCACCCCCGACTTCACCATTCCCCATTCCCATTTCCCTCCCTCACCTTACCTCCTTACCTGCCCATCACCTCCCTCTCGTGCTCCTCCCCTTCCCCTTCTTTCATGGTCCCCTATCAGATTCTCCCTTCTCCAGCCCTTTAATTCTTTCACCAATCGACTTCACAGCTCTTTGTACTTCACCCCTCACTCTCTCCTGGATCCACCTCTCACCAACTACTTTGTACTTCGTCCTCTCCTCCCCCCACCTTCTTACTTCTTCCAACTTCTCATCTTTTCTCCCCAGTCCTGCCAAAGGGTCTCTGCCCGAAACATTGACTGTACTCTTTTCCATAGATGCTGCCTGGCCTGCTGAGTTCCTCCAGCATTTTGTGTGTGGGCCACATTGGTTTATTAGGATTTTTGAGAATGTATGTATTGTGGCAGAGTGTACATTTTAAGGAGATCCAAGGTATGGCAGCATCACATACAGACTTGAATCAACACTGAGTGGAGTTCAATTGCATTTAATTTACTCCCTTTGCCACCCATACAAAGTAAGCTGCTCTCCACTGAGAGAAACCTGTGGTATTAACCCAACCGCGTGTGGTTCCACAGCTCTTGGGGTTATTTTTCATTATACAACGGGGCTAGAAATAAATATGTTTATTGTAGATCAAGGGTTTCCAACATGGGTTCACAGACCCTTTGGTTAATAGTAGGAGAACATGGCTTAAAAAGGGTTGGGAATCCCTGTTGTAGGTTTAAGGACCTCACTGAAGAACTATTGTCTCCTTTCTTTGTATTAGATAATTTCTCAGATACTGCCTTAACTCTGTTTGATTATCCCAAAGCAACCCACGCAGCACTGGTGAGTACTTTGAGGTGGATGTTAACAATATTGTTATAATGCGCCACAAAGAATGGATATTAAAGATCTGTCAGAATCCAACTCCAAAGGATTGGTGGTTGGTCTCATGTAAATGGGATTCAGAAACTCACAAGCAACACATCATGTCCAAGGTCACTGTAGGGGCCAGTTATCTATTTATTGTCTGTCTGTATTGTATGTGTGTTGTGCTCCCTCACTCAGGGTTAAGGCCACTCATTCTAGAACTAAAGGAAGCAGCTTTCCTACTACTGTGGCCATTGATCCTGGAACTAAAGGAAGGGGAATGGTTTCATCAAACAAAAGGGTTTGTCTGCTCTGTGGGGCTGGATTTGTGCCCTCAGCTGGAGAAAAGGGCTCAGAGTGAGAAGGTTGTCTTCCTAAAGAAAAATGGTGTCTGCTTCGGCTGTTCCTGTACAGGTTATGTCAGCAAAGATTGCAGGAAGTGTCTTTCATGCAAGGTATGCAGTTTTAAGCACCCCAGCATACTTAATGTCTGCTCAAAGAGAAGGGGAGCAGAATCAGAATAAGCCATGAAAGAACCAGACACAGCAGTGGGCAGTGTGACATCCAGTATTCTTGCAGGAGCTGGCAATCATGATTATAAACTTTCTGTAGTTCCACTACAAGTGAAGTCTAAGAAAGGTAACAAGACAGTGGTTACTTAATGCTTTTCTAGATCGAGGAGGTACAGCAGTGTCCTGCACAGTGGGCCTCAGGAACAAGCTCAACCTGACAGGAAAAAGAACATGCATTCTCTTATGCACCATGGTTTAAGAGAAGATTGTGAGTAGCTACATTGCTCCTGGATGGGAAGTGGCTGGCTGAGGTGGTGAAAACTATTGTGAACTGCCTAACATCGATACACAGGAAAGTCTGCCTGTCCATGGAGGGAACTTTCCATGAGAGAACGATCTCCAGGGATGGTCTCACTTGAAATATATTTGTTTACCAGATACTGATTCAGAAACTGAGCTGTTGAAAGGGACAAATGTGCCTAAAGCATTAGAGCTGTTGCAAGTGATTCACAGTGTTAATGATGGACCTTATGCAACTAGAATAATGTTGGGTTAGACTGTTAATGGACCACTGAAAGGAGATTTTGGTGCTGAAAGAGACAGTACATGGGTAAAGCTGAAGGTTAACAGGATCTCAGTTTTGAACTTGGATGAGCTTTGGCAGCAGCAGTTTAAGACAGACTTCCCAGAATGGAGTCAGGGTGAACAACTTGTCAAGAGAAGACCACAAGTTCGTGAAGCTGGTTACAAAGTCTGAAAAGCTGGTGGATGGCCACTACCAGATTAATTTACCTTTGAGAAAGAGGGGATCAATTTGCTGAGTAATAGGAAGACTGCAGACCCATTTGAGGAAATCAGTGGCCTGAATTTTTAGAATTAAGAACATGCTCTTGTTTCTTCATCAGAAGAGGGAGCAATTGAACATTACTCTTGCTCGGTCTGACTTGGATGAAGAACAACAAAAGTATTCTTTGGAGAAAGAGATGGAAAGGGCTGAAATGGAGATAATTGGGTTTTGCCAAAGAAAGAGATCCAGATGAATTCTCACGTTTACCAAGAGAAGAAAGTGTGAGAAGGAACAGCCATATTTTCAAGCTCAGTCCAGTACTTGAAGAAGGTACTCTGAGAGTTGATGGAGGGCTTAGTAGGGCAGCTATGCCTGATGAGTGTAGACATCCTGTTTCACTGGCAAAGGATCTCCTTATCTCAGACATCCTCCTGAGGCATGTACGTCAAGAGTTAGGACATGGTAGCTGTGACCACATGTTGTCCAACTTGTGCCCAAACTACTGGATTCTAGGTGCTAGTACAGCTATAAGAAGAACCCTGTCTAAGTGTGTTGTTTGTCAACAGTCGCGCACAACTCCAGGATGCCAATCGACCTGTGAACAAGTCTCTCCACATGAGCATCTGTAGGAGTGGACTACTTTGGACCATTTAAGGTGAAGAACAGATGGAGTGCAGTGAAGAGGTGTAGGGTCATATTTACCTGTCTAGCTGTACACAATGTTCACATTGAAGTGGTGTCTTCTTTAGACACAAATTCCTTGGTTAATGCACTTTGACATTTTATAGCAAGACGAGGACAGGTTTGTGAACTGTGCTCTGATAATGTGACAAACTTTGTTGGAGCTAAGTGTGAGTTAAGATAAGCCATTGAAAGGTGGAATCATTCACAGGTCAGCAATGTCCTTCTTCAGAAAAGAATTCAGTGGATTTTCAATCTCCCAGCTGGCTCACGTCATGGAGGAACATGGGAGAGATTGATCAGGTCTGTGTGTGTAACCCTCAGGCTTGCCCAGCTTGTGTTCGTCTGGGGGAAAACCGCCTTTGGCCCCGCCAAACTGAGAAATCACGTTTGTGTGGATGCTGTGTAATGTACCGCCCAGTTACAAACCCACAAAGCAAGATATCAGACAGTACACCATATGCAATTATATGATTGAACTTTATGAATCTTAATCTGAATATAGGGTTAGTAATGAAAAAAAAGGGCCCAATTCAAGGAAAGGTCAAAAGTGCAAGTTGGAGCTCACTCAGTTGTCATTCTTCCACCATCTATCTCCTCCGAGCGTCGCCGACCTTCGGAACCTCAGATCCCAGTTCACTCCGTCTGGTGGTCTACCAGCTCTCTCCACACACGTCTTCCCTCTTCATCTCTCCTCGACAAGAGACTGCAAAAAACAGCCTTCCAGATTCACAAGACAGAGCAACAATCTCTGATAGGCTAACATGCATACTACAGGCCTGTTATCTCCAGCCATAACCCAAACATTGCTGCTACAGAGAAACCATTACCCCAGCTGTGAACATTACAGGGAAATGCCTTTGCAGTGAAACATTCCAAAGAAGCCATTACATTAGCAGTGAATCCTTACAGATCATTACACGTGAAAGGTTCTTAATTCCACCATGTAGGCTTAGAACTTTGACGAAGAGGGTTTCCACCCAGTCCTTGCAAAGCAGAGCCTATTTTCAATGGTCCTGCAATTAGTAAGGCATCGTCTGATCCCAATGACTTGGAAAGTGTGATTTCCAACCATCTGTTGCTTCTGAAGACTTCAGTATCCTTGCCACCAGGAGACTTCCAAAAGGAAGATATTTATGCTCGTCGTAGATAGAAGCAGGCCCAGTACATGTCAAACTTGTTTTGGATATGGTGGGTCAAGGAGCACTTACCACAGTTACAGGAACGTCAGAAATGGTCAGGTATAAAGCACAATTTCCTCCCAGGAGACATTGTGCTTATAGTTGATGACACAGTGCCTCACAACTCGTGGATCATGCGAAGAGTCATTCAAGTCTTTCCACACAGAAGAGGATTTGTGAAGTAGGTGCGCATCAAGACCAAGACCAGCTGTTTGGACAGCTTTATAAGAAAGACCTGTCTTCTACAGGAGGCAGTGGTTTGAGAAGCTACAGCTACAGCTCCAAAGCTTCACTTACTTTGGTTGTTTGACTTACATGACATTGACATGACTTGCTGAGTTGTGAGAGAGTGGTGGCAAAGATCACTCTGTTCTGGGCTAAGTACTAATAACCTCTGGCAGAGATGACTGTTACATGATATGGCTTAAAGAAGAAAGAAGATATTTGCATAAATGTTAACATGTGTTGACAATACGTGAATGTTTATCCTTGAAGATTTTATGTCTCCTATTTCGTAATACATAATTGTAATTATTATAATGTTATACTAATTAGGGGCAGGGATGTAGGAGCCCTGCATCTACTTATTGTCTGTCTGTATTGTATTTGTGTCGTGCATCCTCACTTGGGGTTAAGATCAATTGTCATGTGCGTTTGGGTGGCGGTAGAAACAAATGAATATAGTCACCTGTTCATCTGCATGGCAGCATCGAGAGGGGTGAGTAGGGAGCGCATATTTTATGTTGACCGTTCCGCTTTGTTTGAATTTGATCCCATTACACTCGTATCAGTCATTTTTGTTTTACGTGAATTACGGAAGAGTTGAATGATTTTATTCTTGGTTAGTAATAAAGGATGAAGCATACTTCTTCAACTTTAAATTCAGTTATTGGATGCACATCATACAGTGCAATATTCCCTCACATAGCCTATTAGTGACATTTAATTTGTTTTCTAGTACATACAGCCATTAACATAATTAAGTGTCTATATTGTTTCTGACATTTTGTTACCCCAGCCAAAACTGCAGGTTTGCAACATCTATGCCAATAAAAAGACTGCAGTTAATGGATTGTAACAAATTTAATCAAATGCAGGGTTGATTCAGATAAAGCCAGTCACAAACAGTATAACTTCAAAGCCTTCCATCACAATCTTTGCAAATCATCACTCATTGCAATCCGTTTTCCTTGAAATTAATTCACAATCACCTGCAGAGTAGGAATAGATCATATGAACCCTCCAGCTTCTCCCAGCATTCCGTAAGATGATGGCTGATCCACTGCCCAAAATGAGTCAACCTCCGCCTTGAGTGGTTCCAACAACTGAGCATCCATAGGGTAGGGAATTTCAAAAGGTTAAAGCCTTTTATGTAAATAAGTTTCTCCTCATCTCCGTTCTAAATGGTAGACCCCTTTCTCTGAGTCTGTGTTCTCGGGTCTGTAGCCAGTGCTCAGGACAGAGGAGAAGCCGGCGCCCGGCCGGGAGGACAAGACTGGGTTTGGAGGAGCTGACCTGGATGCAGACAGTATCGCTGCCTGTTACTCGAAGACATTGGAGTTGGTGTAGAAAAGCAGTGTCTTGGACGTTTCTCTTGTGATCGCAAGACCCCTTTGGACATTGCTACTGTAAGATGCTGCAGGCCTGTTTCCCTTGTTTGTTTGCGAGACAGTATGGTCTCGGTTGCCATGAGGACCAGACCTCAAGCTGTGGGCTTACCCGCTGCTGCAGTCCAGGTGAGAAGATGCTGGAGGTTGTGTAGCATAGCCTCTCCTGTCAGTGATGCCCTCCAGTGCTCAACCAGTGGAATGACAGACTAGATTGTCAAGAGTTGTACCATCAATTTGCATATCACTCAGGGACTTGGACTATATATGTGTTTTCTTGTGTAACAATGTGTTTTTCTCTCTCTCTTCCCCTCTCCCCTCAACCCCACTCCTCCCCCACCCCCCGAATTTATGTTATGCACCAGGGCCCCTGTCTCGTTCGGTTGTATCCATGTATGTTTTCAATGATAATATTTGATTTTATTAAAGGGTTTTCCATAAGTTAAGGGATCATGGAAGTAGAAGTAATAATTTACATGGATATATATGTTTAAAAAACAGGAAAATATAAATAAGTAACAGGCAATTACTAATGGGGTGCCACAGAAATTAGAACTTTGCCCTCAGGTATTTACAGTATATATGTTAATAACTGGAATAAATAAACAGATTGCATGTACAAAGCTTGGCAGGAAAGTGAACCATGAAGAAAGTGGAGGCTATTCAAAGAGAAACAGACGTGTTGGATGAATACATAAAATGGCTGCTGGAACGTGAGGTGGAAAAATATTAATAGAAAAAGTTATTCAAAACTGTGAGACTATTGTAAATATTGGTGTACAGTGCAAATCTGAAGTACAGACAGATTCATGAAACTTAGCAGGCATGCATGCAAGGATAGTAAGCATTGAGGAAGCTAAATAGTATGTTGCTCCTTATTGTATAAAAGAGAGACTGCAAGAATTTAAAAAAACAAACTTTCTGGGATTTAACAAGGTTTCAATGAGACTGCAAACACTTCAATCCATGGCCTCCTCTGCTGTCAAGATGAAGCCACACTCAGGTTGGAGGAACAACACCTTATGTTCCGTCTGGGTAGCCTCCAACCTGATAACATGAACATTGATTTCTCTAACTTCTGTTAATGCCCCTCCTCCCCTTCTTACCCCATCCCTTATTTATTTTTATTTCCCCCCTTTTTTTTTCTTCTCTCTCTGTCCCTCTCACAATCACTCCTTGCCTTCTCTCCATCTTCCTCTGGGCTCGCCTCCCCCCTTTCTTTCTCCCTAGGCCTCCTGTCCCATGATCCTCCCCCTTCTCCAACTCTGTATCAACTTTCCAGCTCTTAGTTTCTTCCCTCCCCCTCCTGTATTCTCCTATCATTTCGGATCTCCCCCTCCCCCTCCCACTTTCAAATCTCTTACTATCTCTTCTTTCAGTTAGTCCTGACGAAGGGTCTCAGCCCGAAACGTCAGCTGTACTTCCTCCTATAGATGCTGCCTGGCTTGCTGTGTTCCACCAGCATTTTGTGTGTGTTGCTTCAATAAGACTGCATTCATTTTAGGAACCAACCCCTAGACTGGTTCCTAAAATAAATAAGTGGTCCTATGAGGAGATTCAAGTTGAATGGGAGATGAACAAAATTCTAGGCTATTTCAAGGAGTCAAGAACTAGAGAACATCAAAGTTCAAATTTTGAGTTGTTTAGTCAAATACAGTTTGAAAATGCACATATGTCACAGCCACTGGTTCATTCTTATTCATCCCGCTCAAAAAAGAATCTCTATCAGATGTACCAAATATGTTGCTTCTGTGTAATTATACGGTGTCTGAATGCCATATTAACACATCCATTATCATTATCACATTCTTTGTTACGCATTTCGGCATTTTGACATAAGGCTAAGTGGGAAATTAGATAAACAAATTTGTCCTTTATAACCCTGTGATTTCAGTCTCTGGGGCTGACATGAAAGCATCCTTCAGGAGGGTGAACCCACAAGAAGCATCTGGCCCAGATGGGATACCTGGCCAAGTACTAAAGACTTGTGCTGATCAACTGGCTGGAGTGTTCACTGCGATGTTTAACTTCTTACTTCAGCAGTTTGAAGAGACGACCTGCTTCAACGGGGTACTGATTGTGGATGATCAGCCATGATCACAGTGAATGGTGGGGCTGGCTCAAAGGGCCGAATGGCCTACTCCTGCATCTATTGTCTATTGTCTATATAATCACACTGGACAACAAAGATTTTGCTTCCTGAATACTTTTAGGAGTGTCTTACGGATTTTAGGTTGCTGATCATGAAAATCACCATGTAATTTCCCTACCACACACCATTGATTTGAAGCCGCCTATATTTGTTATTTCAATTCAATAATTCAAGTCAGAATAACTGATGCGAAAATGAAGGAAGCCATGTTTGTTTGGTCCACAAATCAAACAGGTCATCAATGACAGGCAATTCAAAGAACTTATAAAGGGACTGGAGAAAATCGCATGGAAAGCATTCAAGGATGTTGAAAGTTTCTTGGCAACTACAGAGCAACAAACTACGTGCAGCTGGTTGACAACATCCTTCAAGCAGACAAAACCATGAAGCACAATACGTCACTGAAGATTCATTTTCTGCATTTCCGTTTAGACTTCTTCCCTGCAAATCTTGGCGCTGTCAGTTACGAACAGGGTGAAAGGTTTCACTGGGATATTGAGGTCATGGAGAAACTATATTAGCATGTAGGAGGGAGATTGAAAACCTAGCTGAATGGTGTCATAACAACAACCTCTCACACAATGTCAGCAAGACCATGTAGTTGATTAGCGTTAATTTGAGGAAGAAATCAGAGGTCCATGAGCCAGTCCTCATCAGGGGATCAGATGTGGAGAGGGTCAGCAACTTTAAATTCCTCGGTGCTATCATTTCAGAAGATCTGTTCTTGGCACAGCCCGCAAGTGCAATTACCAAGAAAGCATGACAGTGCCTCTACTTCCTTAGAAGTTTGCGAAGATGTCGTGCCAAGTCTAAAACTGTGACAACCTTTGACAGATATGTGGTGGAGAGTGTACTGGCTGTTGCATCATGGCCTAGTATGGAAACACCAATACCCTTGAATGGAAAATCTTACAAAAATTAGTAGATATGGCTCAGTCCATCACAGATAAAGCCATCCCCACCATTGAGCACATCTACAAAGAACCCTGTCGATGGAAAGCAGCATCTATCATCAAGAACCACCACTGCCCTGGCCATGCTCTCCGTTCACTACTGCCAACAAGAAGAAGGTACTGGAGCCTCATGACCGGCCCCACCAGGCTCAGGAACAGTTATTACCTCTTGAACCAGAAGGGATATTTTCACCCGACTTTACTTGCCTCATCACTGAACTGTTCCCACAAATTATAGATTCACTTTCAAAGACTCTTCATCACGTTCTGGATGTTTATTGCTTATTTATTTATTATTATTATATTTTTTCTTTTGTATTTGCACAGTCTGTTGTCTTTGTCTCGCTGTTTGTCTGTCTTTCATTGATTCTATTATTTCTTGGATTTGCTGAGTATGTCCACAGGAAAATAAATCTCAGGGTTGTATATGGTGACATACATGTACTTTGATAATAAACTTACTTTGAACTTTTTACCAGAATTCCTTCTTCATCTCATCTACTGGTTTCCCACAGCATATTTTGCACCCTGGAACAGTTCCCTGCCATTACTCAATTTCACTTATTTGTGACTGTTGCCTTTTAATGTTACATTAACCCTGATATTTCCCCATGCACACGGTATTCATATTTCTTAGGGCAAGGTACCATTAATGACAGGTTCACTGCCAGACACTAATGTGGTCCTATCTGAAAGCTGTGAGAGCTGTACAGTGTGGTGTTGTTCACTTTCATATCAATAGTCCAATTACCATTGTTTGTAAATTAGGACGTAAGAAACCAGAAGGGAGCAGCCTGGACCTCTAGGCTTGCTCCAACATAAGCCAAAGCAATATGAATAAAAATATAGCTTAGCACACAATTTTACACAAGACTTTGAAAAACATTTTCTTACTAAGTGATGTGATCAGGCTCATATTGGCCTAGAATGTGAAGCCTATGCTTGTTTTTTGCTGCACAATTATTCAATTTTGGGTAAGCACAGATGGATTTCACTTTCAACTGAAATGAGACAATCTCTATGCTTGCTCTTGATGCTTGTTAAACAAGAAAAGGCTTGTTCACGCATGTAAGAAGTTGAAAACTGCAGGACAATGTTCATTGTTTTCCTATGAATGGCAGAATATTCTTCTTTCACAGAAATTCAGAACTTGTCCAGGGGCAGGTCGGTAAATCTCAAACAACAGGAATTCTGCAGATGCTGGAAATTCAAGCAATACACATCAAAGTTGCTGGTGAACGCAGCAGGCCAGGCAGCATCTCTAGGAAGAGGTACAGTCGACGTTTCAGGCCGAGACCCTTCATCAGGACTAACTGAAGGAAGAGTTAGTAAGAGATTTGAAAGTGGGAGGGGGAGGGGGAGATCCAAAACAATAGGAGAAGACAGGAGGGGGAGGGATGGAGCCAAGAGCTGGGCAGTTGATTGGCAAAAGGGATATGAGTGGATCATGGGACAGGAGGCCTGGGGAGAGAGACGGGGGGGCATGAAACTAGAGGATGGGCAAGGGGTATAGTCAGAGGGACAGAGGGAGAAAAAGGAGAGTGAGAGAAAGAATGTGTGTGTAAAATTAAATAACAATGGGGTACGGGGGGGGAGGTGGGGCATTAGCGGAAGTTAGAGAAGTCAGCGTTCATGCCATCAGGTTGGAGGCTACCCAGACGGAATATAAGCTGTTGTTCCTCCAACCTGAGTGTGGCTTCATCTTTACAGTAGAGGAGGCCGTGGATAGACATGTCAGAATGGGATGTGGAATTAAAATGTGTGGCCACTGGGAGATCCTGCTTTCTCTGGCGGACAGAGCGTAGGTGTTCAGCAAAGCAGTCTCCCAGTCTGCGTTGGGTCTCGCCAATGTATAGAAGGCCACATCAGGAGCACCGGACACAGTATATTACCCCAGCCGACTCACAGGTGAAGTGTCGCCTCACCTGGAAGGTCTGTCTGGGGCCCTGAATGGTGGTAAGGGAGGAAGTGTAAGGGCATGTGTAGCACTTGTTCCGCTTACAAGGATAAGTGCCAGGAGGACGATCAGTGGGGAGGGATGGTGGGGACGAATGGACAAGGGTCGCGTAGGGAGCGATCTCTGCGGAAAGCAGAGGTGGGGGGGAGGGAAAGATGTGCTTAATGGTGGGATCCCGTTAGAGGTGGCGGGAGTTACGGAGAATAATATGTTGGACCCAGAGGCTGGTGGGGTGGTAGGTGAGGACCAGGGGAACCCTATTCCTAGTGGGGTGGCGGGAGGATGGAGTGAGAGCAGATGTGCGTGAAATGGGGGAGATGCGTTTGAGAGCAGAGTTGATGGTAGAGGAAAGGAAGCCCCTTTCTTTAAAAAAGGAGGACATCTCCCTCTTCCTGGAATGAAAAGCCTCATCCTGAGAGCAGATGCGGCAGAGACAGAGTAATTGCGAGAAGGGGATGGCATTTTTGCAAGAGACAGGGTGAGAAGAGGAATAGTCCAGATAGCTGTGAGAGTCAGTAGGCTTATAGTAGACATCAGTGGATAAGCTGTCTCCAGAGATAGAGACAAAAAGATCTAGAAAGGGGAGGGAGGTATCAGAAATGGACCAGGTAAACTTGAGGGCAGGGTGAAAGTTGGAGGCAAAGTTAATAAAGTCAACGAGCTCAGCATGCGTGCAGGAAGCAGCGCCAATGCAGTCGTCGATGTAGCAAAGGAAAAGTGGGGGACAGATACCAGAATAGGCACGGAACATAGATTGTTCCACAAACCCAACAAAAAGGCAGGCATAGCTAGGACCCATACGGGTGCCCATAGCTACACCTTTAGTTTGGAAGAAGTGGGAGGAGCCAAAGGAGAAATTATTAAGAGTAAGGACTAATTCCGCTAGACGGAGCAGAGTGGTAGTAGAGGGGAGCTGATTAGGTCTGGAATCCAAAAAGAAGCGGAGAGCTTTGAGACCTTCCTGATGGGGGATGGAAGTATACAGGGACTGGACATCCATGGTGAAAATAAAGCGGTGGGGGCCAGGGAACTTAAAATCATCGAAAAGTTTAAGAGCGTGAGAAGTGTCACGAACATAGGTAGGGAGGGATTGAACAAGGGGGGATAAAACCGTGTCGAGGTATGCAGAAACGAGTTCGGTGGGGCAGGAGCAAGCTGAGACAATAGGTCTGCCAGGACAGGCAGGTTTGTGGATCTTGGGTAGGAGGTAGAAATGGGAAGTGCGAGGTGTGGGAACTATAAGGTTGGTAGCAGTGGATGGGAGATCCCCTGAGTGGATAAAGTCGGTGATGGTGTGGGAGGCAATGGCCTGGTGCTCCTTAGTGGGCTCACGATCGAGGGGTAAATGAGAGGAGGTATCCGCGAGTTGACGCTGTGCCTCGGCAAGATAGAGGTCAGTACGCCAGACTACAGCAGCACCCCCCTTATCGGAGTACGCCAGACTGCAAGTCTCATCTTGAGTGCACAATCGGAGTGCAGCTCACGAAGTTCTTTCTCTTCTCTCAAAGTCAAGTTCTCAGGCTGAGCAGATTCCCTGACCCAGCCAAGCACTTGTGTTGAATGGGAGGGAAAATACTGTTCCATTTTGTTCTGCAGTTCTTCCAGGTGGTTTTCAATAAGACTTCAGATTTTCTGACATCCTTCCTCACTCTCAAGCCCAAGCAGCAGTGGAAATATTTCAAGATTTCCTTTTGCAACTTGATTTTTCCAAAGATTCAGTTTCCTTTTAAATCCAAGAATCCTGTCACATGAAATCAAAACATTTTCTCCAGGGCCTTTCAGAGACATGTTCAACTGGTTCATATGAAGAGAAATGTCTGCTAAGTTTCTGTAGCCATTCTTCATCTTCAAAGCACTCAGCAAAATCAGGCCGCCTATTTTCTTAAAGTACTCCAGCAATTCACCATTCAGCTCAAACACCCTGTTGAGAACTCTTCCTCTGCTAAGCCACTGGATTTTTCTATATGTAGCAGGAGATTGATGTGTTCTTGTCCAGGTTTTCAGACAGTTTTTAAAATATTTTCAAGTGAACTGATAGGGAGGGAGAGCTGATGTCACAGACCAAGTTGGCGAGTCCATTCAATGCTTGGAAAATGCACTTCAGGCTCCCCATCAGCCTACCGTCATCCCCTCCGTGCAATACAGCCCCCACCAATTATCAGCCTCCCGTCCTCCCCTCCGTGCAATACAGCCCTCACCAATTATCAGCCTACCGTCCTCCCCTCCGTGCAATACAGCCCTCACCAATTATCAGCCTCCCGTCCTCCCCTCCGTGCAATACAGCCCTCACCAATTATCAGCCTCCCGTCCTCCCCTCCGTGCAATACAGCCCTCACCAATTATCAGCCTACCGTCCTCCCCTCCGTGCAATACAGCCCTCACCAATTATCAGCCTACCGTCCTCCCCTCCGTGCAATACAGCCCTCACCAATTATCAGCCTCCCGTCCTCCCCTCCGTGCAATACAGCCCTCACCAGTTATCAGCCTCCCGTCCTCCCCTCCGTGCAATACAGCCCTCACCAATTATCAGCCTACCGTCCTCCCCTCCGTGCAATACAGCCCTCACCAATTATCAGCCTCCCGTCCTCCCCTCCGTGCAATACAGCCCTCACCAATTATCAGCCTCCCGTCCTCCCCTCCGTGCAATACAGCCCTCACCAATTATCAGCCTCCCGTCCTCCCCTCCGTGCAATACAGCCCTCACCAATTATCAGCCTACCGTCCTCCCCTCCGTGCAATACAGCCCTCACCAATTATCAGCCTCCCGTCCTCCCCTCCGTACAATACAGCAATTATCCCAATTTATCCCGATCTCATGTCAAAAACTGAGTATGGATTGACCCAACTAAACACGATCCTGTTGCCCGCTGCCACACTGGGCTGAGAGGCCGCTAACGAGGTTTGCTAATGGGGTTGCTCGGTCACAGTCCACCATTGCGAGTGCTAGCATTGCGCCTTGCGCCAAGTTCAAAAAATATTTTAAAAATCACATTTGTCTGCTGTAAATACATATTACGGTTGGAATGGTACTTGTGTTCCCAGGCTCTGATGAGATAACTTGTGAATACAGTATCATGTTTATGCCAGTCATTCTTACTCCTTTCCCATGCCGTCACAAATTCAGATGTGTACTAGTCATCATGTTTTGATCATTATCAGTAAAAAAAAATCAAGTGCAATGTGTTCCAAATAGCTGCTGATGGAAGTACACTGTTGAAAAATGACCCCCCGGTGAAGGTGCAGGGTCCATATTAGTGCCCATGTTTCCAACCAATGTTGTCCCAGGGCAGGTGAGCAAAGTGGGCTCAAAGGATGTAAAGCAGGAACACAATGTTTCCTGTATTTATATGGCACTTTTATGACCTCAGTATGTCCAAAGCACTGGGAAATACTTTAGACATAATCAAATTTTGTTACAAGGAAATTTTGCTCATGTCAAGGCTTCATAACAACACATTGGAGTGGACCTTGTTGCCTGGAAATTTGCCACCTGTGATCCCTGTATACCTACACTTACGTGGGTGATCCCTCACTCACACACACTCACACACACACACAAAACATATATATCTTGGGCTGGGCAGCGTGGTGCAGATTCTTAGAGTGTAGTATTGGCATTGATTTTAATGGATTTGAAAATATTAAAGATTGAAGTTAATAATTCAGATGGATTAACAATTAATGAATATATTTAAAAATGGTTGACTACTACAATACTATATAATAGAACATTAAAATGAAGCTAGCTTTTTATTTGAAGAAAGCTTGCCTTCCTAGAGTCATAAAACAGTATAGCACAGAAACAGGCCCTTTGGCCCATCTAGTCTGTGCCAAACCCTTGATCTGCCTTGTCCTATCAACCTGCATCCGGATTATACCTAATTCACTAGCTCATCTTGAATGCCAAGCGACTGAACCTTCCCAACCAACCCCCTTGTTGAACCTTGTCAAATGCCTTGCTGAAGTCCATGTAGACAACATCCACAGCCTTGCCTTCATCAACTTTCCGGGTAACTTCCTTGAAAAACTCTATAAAATTGGTTAGACGCGATACAAAGCAATGCTGACTATTCCTAATCAGTCCCTATCTTTCCAAATAGTTAAGTATCTGGTCACTTAGAATACCTTCCAATAACTTTCCCACTACTGATGTCAGGCTCCTACTCCTTGACTGCATTGCAAATCCAGTAAGACCAATCACAGTAATGCCCTGACTTACAGAACATGCATACAAGTCCACAACTTAACCTTTGCTTGAATAACTGAACACTGATGGTTCCCCTTTGAATTGGCGAGCAATATTCAATGCACAGTGTTCATTAGTGCTATTGGCAGTGGCAGTGCCAGTGCCAGAGATTTTTTCTTGCTGGTGCTACAGTGGGGCTGAATTACTCAGTGATGGTGCTGAGGGATGTGCTGTATGGTAATATATATGTATTTGCAGGCCAGACGCGTGGCGTTCAAAGTCAGTTTCGAGCACTATGTGCCTACTATAAATGCCTCTGTTGATTCACAAGCAACAGCAATTGATAGATCTAATATAGAAGTGAACTGTGACAGTGTCAACAGCATCGGAGACAACCCGGGCTACACAGAGCATAAACAAACAAACCAACAGAGCACCCGACCCACAGCGCACAACGTGAATCACGCACCAATCCCGCAATCAGCGTCAAATGCATGCTTTTCAACTGAAAAACACACTAACCCATAATGTCCACTGCTATTCGCATTACATAGACAAACAATGCCAAAAGATATACCGTTATTGAAGTCAAATAAGGCAAACAACAGATGCAAGGCTTTACCAGGAGTTGGACAAATCGTACTCTGACCTCAATTAATTTGGCTACTGAATTTAAAACACAAATCAACAGAATCACTGCTTGGAAGTCTAAGCAAAACCAGTAGGCTTAATAGCAGTAAATGTAATATTTTAGGATTTGCAAGAAACATAAGGACTATGGGGTAGCCATTCACTGTCTGTCCTTGCTTTTGTTTTGTTTCCAGCAGACGCCGAATCTGATGTAGCTCTGCAGTCAGGTTCACTTCAGTCACTCCATAGTATTGGGCCATTGGCCAAAGACAATTCTTGTCTAGGAAGAACTTGTGTTTGGGACTCAATGCTGAGACTCCAGTCTCAATTGAGAACCGTCTTTTCATTTCAGTCAGAAGTCTGTCTATAACTGGATAGAAACGATGCTTACTAAGGTCCTTGGAGGATGTGACAGGTGTGCGTTCGGTTTGGGCATCAACAACAAAATCATGTAGGCGGCAGGGTGGCTGGGCCTGTCTCCTTTCATGTGGTCTGCTTTGTATACCGGCCTTGATGAACAGGTCCCTAGCTCTTGCCTGAATTTCACTCCATGATTCCTCTCCCCAGTTTGCTGAGAGTGCATCGATAACAGACTGAGCCAAGTCCAAAGCGGAAGAAAGCTCAAACTGGGAGATTGTAGCTGGTCTGACAAGAACTTGGTGATTTGGAATAAATCCTCAAACAGAGTGAGAAGTAAGGCAAACTACTCGTCAATCAGTCCATTTACAGCTCTGGCCTCCATTTTCCTCCATGCATTTGGTTGACCAATAATATCCTGTAGTGTAGCTAGAATGGCAGGGAGTGATTTCCTTATAGCCCACAAAGCTGTATACTGCCATGTGCAGCATGTATCTGACAATTTCTTCAACTCCATGGGCTGTGCAGTTGATTCTAGTTCTCTCTGTTTCTTCATGAAAAGATCGTGGGCAACAGAGTTTGACAAGAAGTTGTAAAGCAGCTGCACAGTTTCAAAACACTCACCTGCTTGTTGTACATTGCTCACAACATCCACTAAAACATGGTTAAGTCTGTGAACATGACAGTGTATATATAATGCCTGTGGGACCTCTTTCCTGAACCTCTCTTGTATCCCGTTATTGCACCCGGACATCACTACCGCCCCATCATAACGCTGACCTATACACGCGTTCTTATCATTAACACACTGGGTGAATGTCTGTTCAATGCTTTTAAGAAGCGTCTCTGCGTCCAACCCTTCTGCTGGAGTGAAGTGCAAGAATTCTCCAAGCACTGTTTTGTTATTCAAATACCGCACCACCACTGATATTTGCTCCTTTTTACTCAAGTCTTTACTTTCATCCACCATGATGGCAAAATATCCAGCCTCCTTGATCTCTGCACTTATTTGACTTCTGACCATATTTGCTATAATACCTATAATTTCATTTTGGATATCGTAATGGGTGTTTTTTGCATTTCCAGGATTGTCCTCTATTTTTTTAGCTACAGTCTTATCAAACTGTCCAATTACACTGAGCAACTCAACAAAGTTTCCCCTATTGCCAGATCCATCACCCTCCTGGTGTCATTGCTGGGCAATGCCTTGGCACGCAGTATAGCGTAGAGACTCAACCACTGCTCTCATATACTCACAATTTTCTTGGACAATCTTTGCATGTCCTTTATCAAGCATGTCACTTTCAATTCAGACAGGCTCAGGCTGAGACACCACTGATTCCTCTGGATGAGGTCGTTTTCTCACTAAAAATCGATCCATTTTTCACGCCGGCCAAAATAATGTATGTGCCAGGCCCACAATAGCTTGTAAAAGCACAATGTGTGTGTGTGTGTGTGTGTGGGGGGGGGGGGGGTGCACCCGTTAGTCTCGCGAGACCATGGATCCGCGCCTGGATGTATACTATCAATCTCTCGTGTGAGTGAGAGTGAGTGACATCACCACCTTAAGTGATCTTAGATCAGCTTAACCGAGGACAGCAACGGCAAGACATTGACAACGAACGAATAAGCAGAAGTATAGAGTGGATCTGATCTTAGACCAGCACACAGTTTATAACTTTATTGCTGTGTAATTGGGGGCGCTGTTTCTCTAGATCAACTGGAGAAACAAGCTGTATTCAAAACTATACAGAGAAAGCAAAGCAGCTGCAATTTGTATGTGAAATTTCAGTTAATTTCTTGGTGGTGCTATTGTAATTTCTGCTGGTGCTATAACACCAGCAAGCACCACCTCAGCGCCGCCCCTGGCTATTGGTAGAGAAATAGACATTGAAAGTGGATGGGGCTTCAGTTTAACACATCACTTGAAGAGTAATACCCTCAATACAGCGCTGAAATGCTATTCAAGCTTACAGTACTGTGCAAGAGTCTTAGGCACTTATATATAGCTAGGGTGCATAAGATTTTTTGCACAGTATTGTTGTAATTTTATGTATTACACTGTACTCCTGGCTTTAAAAAAAAACAAATTTCATGATATATGTGAGTGATGATAAATCTGATTCTTATATGGGTCTGAGAATGAGAAAGACACAGGGGAGAGGGGGATCATGGTTGGAAAAAGGGAAAGGAGAGGGAAGCACCAGAGAGACATTCAGTAATGATCAATAAACCAATTGTTTGGAATTGAATGACCTTGCCTGGTGCCCCTGGACTAGGGGTATCTGCACCCGTGCCACCCCCCCCACCCCACCCCTGGGCACTCCTTCTCTGCCACCTATCCCACACCCCTCCCGTGGCTCTCCACCCTCACCATTCCCAATGTCCTTTGCTCCCGCCAGATTTGCAAACTCGTTCTCCACTCCATGTTGACAAATACTGTACTGTGCACCCTAGCTGTATATACTGAATGTGCCTAAGACTTTTGCACAGTCCCGTATATGGTCAAAGATCTCCAGTGGGACTTGGACCAAAGACTTTGTGACTCTTGCTGGTTTAATTGGTAATTCCCAAAGACTGGTGTTGGTGATCAGAAAAAACTTTGTGAGAGAGGCTTAACTGACTACAATTATAGCAGAGATACCATCACTGAAACGACTAAGTGCTTTCTTAAACAAAACACGCACATCACAGAGCAACGTGAGATGTATTTTTATTAGTAAGTGTTATTCTTGTCTGATTCAGTTATTCAGCCATGCCGGAGGATCACTGCGAATCAGTGACAAGTTTTCTCCTGATGGAAAGCGATATACAATTCCCAGTGTTCATATTGAGAAACCCTGGAGTCACTACAGGCCTCTGATCACCAATGCCTCAAAGGACTGGTCTCGCTTTGTATCAGAGTGTGGGGAATTTGTTCTTCCTAAAAGGGACCATAAAGGTACGTTTACTGTCATTGAATCTTAGAGTTATACAGCATGGAGACAGGTTCTTTGGCCCAACTAGTTCATAATGACCAAGCTAGTCCCGCAACCATGGACCCCTACCATTAACTGAGTGGTCCATAGACCCCAGGTTGGGAACCCCTTTCCAATCCATTTGTTGTAATATCACTTCCTTTAAATCTGCAGCCAATTTACACTTTAGACTTATCAACACAAGGATAAGATGAAAGCTCTTCCTCAGTCATTCATCATTTACCTGGTAATGACCTTGCACCTTATTACCTACCTGTACTGTACACTCTCTGTGACGGGAGCACTTTATTCTTTATCCTGTAGTGTTTCATCTCGTACTTCCTCCATGCACTGCAGTAATTAATTGATCTGTATGAGCAGGATAAGTTTCTCACTCTACCTCAGGATGTGACAGTGATAAACCAATTTATCACTTAACTATAACTTAATTTAAACCCACGTTGCATTTTAATTGTCCACTAATAGAATGTATAATGTAGAGGGCACCTGGAGGAATAGCAATTAGCATGACATCTTACAGTGTCAGCAGTAAGATTAGGACTTGATTCCCACCACTGTCTATAAGGAGTTTGCACGTATCCCCCATGATCGCAAGGGTTCCTCCAAGTGCCCTGGTTTCTTCCCTCATTCCAAAGACGTACGGTTAGAGTTAATGAGCTGGAAACATGCTATGTTGGTACCAGAAGCATGGTGACAATTGCAGGCTGCCAAGCACACTCCTCTTTGGTATGATTTGACGCAAGTGACGAATTTCACTGTACATTTCAATGAATATGTGACATATAAAGCTAATGTTTACAATTTATATAACTACAAATCAGTAAAGTGCACAGAATTGTCACCATGAACAAGAGGATCCAGGATTCTGGTTCAGTATATGATCTACATTGATTAATACAATGAGAGCTTGATTAAACAAGCCAAGTGACCATTCTTGAACGGTCTTGTTCTTGTTCTCAGCAAGGAGGACATCTAGTAAGCCTCTCTCCATAAGCTCTACTTGTTGGTATAATTGGTCATTCCCAATTAAACTGGAAAGCAGACTACTGGCCAAACTACTGGCTTATTATCCTGCCAGGAAAGCAAACGATTTAAGAGCATGTTCTACATTTTTCTGAGATGGACAACCACTGATTTGATGTGACCTAGATCAGAAAATACCCATTATTAAGATTGTCAGGATAGGGATTGTTTGGTATAATAACAGGGGCTTAATAGGAATTGTTCTGTTCTATTGTATACTGAGTGGGTAAGATAAGGAGAGTTTGAGGATATTGTTGGAATATCAGCACTTCAGGAGATTGGAATGATAGCTATAACTTTGAGGTTAAAGTATCCAGTTAACGTATTGAGATATTTCATTGTTGCAATTTGTATCAGCCGTTTTGTTACTAGAGTTTGAGGTGGAACGGCAAATGCACGGTCATGGGATTGTGATCCACAAGTGGGAGAGAACAAAGGTGTTGATCCTGAAAGATTACCTAGAATATTCACTCAGTGGCCACTTTATTAGGTACCTCTTGTACTTAGTAAAGCGGCCACTGAATGTATGTTTGTGGTCTTCTGCGGCTGTAGTCCATCCACTTCAAGATTCAATGGGTTGTGCATTCAGAGATGTTCTTCTGCACACCACAGTTGTAACGTGTGGTTATTTGAGTTACTGTTGTCTTCCTATCAGCTTGAACCAGTCTGGCCATTCTCCTCTGACTGCTCTCATAAACAAGGTGTTTTCGCCCACAGAACTGCTGCTCACTGAATATCTTTTGTGTTTTTTTGTAAACTCTAGAGGCTGTTATGCGTGAAAATCCCAGGTGATCAGCATTTTCTGAGATACTCAAATCACCCCAACTGGCACCAACAATCATTCAGTGGTTAAAGTCATTTAGATCATATTTTTTCTCCATTTTGATGTTCCGTTTGAACAAAAACTGAACCTCTTGACCACGTCTGCATACTTTTATGCATTGAGTACTGGCTGATTAGATATTTGCATTAATGAGAAAGTTTACAGGTGTACCTAATAAAGTAGCTCCTGAGTGTAGTTCATAAATTGAATGTACCCTCATAATGTACAATTTTCTCAAGAGCCTTCCATACATTCGCTTATTAAATTATTAGGTCCTCTCAGCCCTGTGAGATGGTGGTCTTTTAAACTTATAACAAGATGGATGGAAGGACTAATTTTATTTCCCCACACAATCATCCTTCAAGCATCACAAGCATTTCTTTACTATTATGACCTTTCTCATTGTCATTCTCAGATGTGAGTCAGTTTCCATAAGATCATACAACATAGGAGTAGAATTAGGCCATTCAGCCCATCGAGTCTGCTCCACCATTTCATCATGGCTGATTTATTATCCATCTTAAACCCATTCTCCTGCCTTCTTCCCTTAATCTTTGATGCCCTGACTAACCTACTGTATTGAAGACAATATTTGTGTATGTCCACTTCCAAAGCATTAGTCACTCCTACTTTCTTCTTTTCAAGCCTTCACATTTCTGTGAACTTTAGCTAACTCAGACTCTGATTCAAAGGTTTCAAAGGTCCAACTAACTTAATGTCAGAGAAATGTATACAATATACATCCTGAAATGCTTTTTCTTCACAAACATCCATGAAAACAGAAAATTGCCCCAAAGAATTAAACGTGTGAACCACAAAGTCCCCCCCAGCTCCCCCTTCCCATGCATAAGCAGCAGCAAGCAACAATACCCCACCCCAGCAAAAAGAAAAGTGCACCCGCTACCAAGCACAAGCATGAGCTAGGTGATAGCAAAGACACAGACTTTCAGTTATCACAAAGACATTTCATCCAGCATTTGACAACCCACAGGTTCTCTCTCTCTCTCTAATAAGGGAGAGGGAGGTGTTCCCATTTTCACAGCGAGTGGGAAACATAACAACAACCTGCTGGTTTACGATGTTAAAAAGTCCGTTTCGTTGCTTTTTATGAGCTCTGTGCCTGAAGGTCACAAAGGTCTCGGGTCTTCGGGTCCATAGCAAAAGATTTTCCGGCCTCCCCAACGACACACGAGTCTCCTGCCGTGACACCGACCCTCGATCGGCCCGTCTCCAGAGTGCCGAGATCTTAGCCTTCCAAACACGAGCTGGACTCTCAGGTTGAACCCTTTGCATGTCGAACAACAACAACCGGTCCTGAAACCCCGAGAACGGGTCCCATTCCCGCAGAGAACCAAAGCCCGCGTATAACTCTAGGTCAGGGTCTTCAAAAGAACCCTGAAAGGGAAAAATAAAGATATTAAAGATGGAAATAGAGCTGCTTCCGAACATGCAAACAAAGGAGTCGCCGTTTAGCGCCATCTTAACTCCGTGTCCTACTCCAATCTGATGTCATATTGTGCACCATGGTTGTGTTTAACTGGAATAGCTCCAATATCTTCCACCATCATTAAACCTCTCATGACTCCTGCCTACTGTCTCAGGCTTGAAGGGCCAAGTAGCCCTCTCCCTACCCTCTATTGACATGTACTTCAAACACCTTCCACAAAATACTTTCCTCTGATTTCAGATCATTGTACAGTAATAGTCCTTTGCCTGCTCCACAGTTTAATAATACTGATCTGCCAATTGTCCAACTCTGTGTTCTCATCTAACCACGTTAACCTTTCACCTCTTTTATAATCAAGTGTCCTTTCAACTCAACCTTAAAAATCTCTGATGCTGCTTCCTAGAGCAGAATTTCAAAGAATGGACAGCCTCTGATTAAAATATAAAATTACTTTATCTCTCTCTTAAAGAGACAACTCACTTCTAAAACTAACTTCTGGTTCTAGATTCTTCCACAAGAAGAAACAATCTCCAGCTCCATCCTGATCTCACACTTCAATCAAGTCACCTTTCACTTTTCTTGAATCACAGTGACAGACTTGGGAAAATGATTCTAACTAGTCTGGCTCCATAATCTATCATTCTGTATCAAAACCTCACCATTTCCCACTCCCCTCTCTCTTAGAACCCTCCTCATTCCAGTGAATGCAGCCACAAATTTCATTGCATGCAGATGTCGGGTGATTATTCAGCTGCGTTGTTATAAATATCCACCTATACTTAAATGAGAAAAGGGACATATAGAACCACATCCCATATGTATTTGTGTCTTTAGCAGTAAAAAATATAAAATTGTAGACATAATGAGCAGCCTGTAGGTAGACGTTGTGAAAACAAGTAGTATGTAAGTAGATACATTCTATAGAATGCTATAGTGTACAGGAACATGGGTGTCCCCATACCTGAGCTATAGAAAATTTACATACAAGTCAGATACTAGAGGATGTGCATTTGAGATAAGAAGGGGAAAGT
Source organism: Mobula hypostoma (assembly GCF_963921235.1). Lineage (NCBI taxonomy): Eukaryota > Metazoa > Chordata > Chondrichthyes > Myliobatiformes > Myliobatidae > Mobula > Mobula hypostoma. Next base: position 11,761,437 of record NC_086110.1, on the reverse strand, counting down.
TGAAAGGAGATGTGATGTTTACGGCAAATTTGTTAAATGGAGAGTGGTACGTTGGACTGCCAGGCTAGTGGTGGAAACATATGATAATGGCATTTAAGAAGCTGTTAGACACTTTAAAATGTGGGGAGTGGGGGATATAGATCATGCACAGACAGAAGGGATTTGAGTTAATTTGGCATCATAGTCATCACAGACATCATGGGCCGAATCGTCTGCTTCGGTGCTGTACTGTTCTATGTTCTATGTAAGTACAGCTAGTAATTTGGAAGCCAATTGGGATGTTGGCTTTAGCTGCAAAGGGAATGAAGTATAAAGATAGCAAGATCTTGCTACAACTCTTGTAACTCCTTTCCAAAGTCACGCAGAGCAGCTCATGTTTTTCTAGCGATTGAACTTTTTAAGAAGGCAACCCGGGTGATCAGTGAAGGAAGAGCAGTGAACGTAGCCTACATAGGTATTAGTAAGGCATTTGACAAGCCCCTCATGGTCAGCTCATCCAGAAGGCTAAGATGCATGGAATCCATGGTCAATTGGCTGTTTGGATTAAGAATTGGCTTACCCATGGAAGACGGAGAGTAATGTACAATGAGCCTTATTCTGGCTGGAGGTTTGTGACTACTGTGACCCCTGCTATTTGTCATATGGGTTTGGATTAAAACATGGATGGGTGGATGGGTTTGCAGATGATACAAAGATTGGTGGTGTTGTGGATAGAGTAGTAGATTGCCAAAGAATACATTGAGATTTTTGATCAATTGCAGATATGGGTGGAGAAATTATAAATGAACTTTAATCTGGCCAAGTGTGATCAGTTACATTTTGGGAGATCAAAGTAAGAGAACACAGTTTTGGGAGATCAAAGTAAGAGGACACAGTAAGACCCTTAACAATGTTGATGTTGTTACGTACCCTGTAACTGGGTTGCCAAACCAGCAGAAATGGAGCGCTCGTGGGAGTCTGTGATTACTAGGAACTAACAAAGTTTTATTAAAGAAATAAGTAATACAGTACACTAATCGCAAGGATATAAATGTAACAGGTTAGCAATGATAATACACACATATATACAGAACTAAGGTAATAGGAATCAACCAAGCTCTATCGCAGTCTAGGGGTAAAATGATCAGTCTTAAGTGAAGCAGAGTTCAAGCAACATACATCAAAGTTGCTGGTGAACGCAGCAGGCCAAGCAGCATCTATAGGAAGAGGCGCAGTCGACGTTTCAGGCCGAGACCCTTCGTCAGGACTAACTGAAGGAAGAGTGAGTAAGGGATTTTAAAGCTGGAGGGGGAGGGGGAGATGCAAAATGATAGGAGAAGACAGGAGGGGGAGGGATGGAGCCGAGAGCTGGACAGGTGATAGACAGAAGGGGATACGAGAGGATCATGGGACAGGAGGTCCGGGAAGAAAGACGGGGGGGGGGGAGTGACCCAGAGGATGGGCAAGAGGTATATTCAGAGGGACAGAGGGAGAAAAAGGAGAGTGAGAGAAAGAATGTGTGTATAAAAATAAATAACGGATGGGGTACGAGGGGGAGGTGGGGCCTAGCGGAAGTTAGAGAAGTCAATGTTCATGCCATCAGGTTGGAGGCTACCCATACGGAATATAAGGTGTTGTTCCTCCAACCTGAGTGTGGCTTCATCTTTACAGTAGAGGAGGCCGTGGATAGACATGTCAGAATGAGAATGGGATGTGGAATTAAAATGTGTGGCCACTGGGAGATCCTGCTTTCTCTGGCGGACAGAGCGTAGATGTTCAGCAAAGCGGTCTCCCAGTCTGCGTCGGGTCTCACCAATATTTAAAATGCCACATCGGGAGCACCGGACGCAGTATATCACCCCAGTCGACTCACAGGTGAAGTGATGCCTCACCTGGAAGGACTGTTTGGGGCCCTGAATGGTGGTAAGGGAGGAAGTGTAAGGGCATGTGTAGCACTTGTTCCGCTTAAACAGATAAGTGCCAGGAGGGAGATCAGTGGGGAGGGATGGGGGGGACGAATGGACAAGGGAGTTGTGTAGGGAGCGATCCCTGCGGAATGCAGAGAGAGGGGGGGAGGGAAAGATATGCTTAGTGGTGGGATCCCGTTGGAGGTGGCGGAAGTTACGGAGAATAATATGTTGGACCCGGAGGCTGGTGGGGTGGTAGGTGAGGACCAGGGGAACCCTATTCCTAGTGGGGTGGTGGGAGGATGGAGTGAGAGCAGATGTACGTGAAATGGGGGAGATGCGTTTAAGAGCAGAGTTGATAGTGGAGGAAGGGAAGCCCCTTTCTTTAAAAAATGAAGACATCTCCCTCGTCCTAGAATGAAAAGCCTCATCCTGAGAGCAGATGCGGCGGAGACGGAGGAATTGCGAGAAGGGGATGGCGTTTTTGCAAGAGACAGGGTGAGAAGAGGAATAGTCCAGATAGCTGTGAGAGTCAGTAGGCTTATAGTAGACATCAGTGGATAAACTGTCTCCAGAGACAGAGACAGAAAGATCTAGAAAGGGGAGGGAGGTGTCGGAAATGGACCAGGTAAACTTGAGGGCAGGGTGAAAGTTGGAGGCAAAGTTAATAAAGTCAACGAGTTCTGCATGCGTGCAGGAAGCAGCGCCAATGCAGTCGTCGATGTAGCGAAGGAAAAGTGGGGGACAGATACCAGAATAGGCACGGAACATAGATTGTTCCACAAACCCAACAAAAAGGCAGGCATAGCTAGGACCCATACGGGTGCCCATAGCCTTACTGACTTTGCTTTGTGCGTTAATGCGTACTCATCCACTAATTTAGCAGTTGCGGCTAAGGTTTCTGCCTCTTTCTCATCTAGATTGGGCCTCATACCTTCAGGGACACAACCTTTAAATTGCTCAATCAGTATTATCTGTAGCAGTCTATCATAATTCCCAGTGACCCCTTTCGAGGCGCACCACCGCTCACAATACATATGCATCTCACGGGCAAACTCTAAATATGTGCTTCCTCACATTCTGGAACCTTTGCCGGTTTGCCTCCGGGACCAACTCATAAATCCTGAGTATAGCCTCTTTCACTACATCATACCTCTGGGCATCTTCTGCTGACAACACTGAGTAAGCTTGTTGAACCTTCCCCTTAAGTGCACTCTGAAGCAAAACAGCCCACTTATCCCTTGCTCCTGCCCCACCAAACTCATTTCTGCATACCTCGACACTGTTTTATCACCCCTTGTTCAATCCCTTCCGACCTATGTTCGTGACACTTCTCACGCTCTTAAACTTTTCGATGATTTTAAGTTCCCTGGCCCCCACCGCTTTATTTTCACCATGGATGTCCAGTCCCTATATACTTCCATCCCCCATCAGGAAGGTCTCAAAGCTCTACGCTTCTTTTTGGATTCCAGACCTAATCAGTTCCCCTCTACCACCACTCTGCTCCATCTAGCGGAATTAGTCCTTACTCTTAATAATTTCTCCTTTGGCTCCTTCCACTTCCTCCAAACTAAAGGTGTAGCTATGGGCACCCGTATGGGTCCTAGCTATGCCTGCCTTTTTGTTGGGTTTGTGGAACAATCTATGTTCCGTGCCTGTTCTGGTATCTGTCCCCCACTTTTCCTTCGCTACATCGACGACTGCATTGGCGCTGCTTCCTGCACGCATGCAGAACTCGTTAACTTTATTAACTTTGCCTCCAACTTTCACCCTGCCCTCAAGTTTACCTGGTCCATTTCCGACACCTCCCTCCCCTTTCTAGATCTTTCTGTCTCTGTCTCTGGAGACAGTTTATCCACTGATGTCTACTATAAGCCTACTGACTCTCACAGCTATCTGGACTATTCCTCTTCTCACCCTGTCTCTTGCAAAAACGCCATCCCCTTCTCGCAATTCCTCCGTCTCCGCCGCATCTGCTCTCAGGATGAGGCTTTTCATTCTAGGACGAGGGAGATGTCTTTCTTTTTTAAAGAAAGGGGCTTCCCTTCCTCCACTATCAACTCTGCTCTTAAACGCATCTCCCCCATTTCGCATACATCTGCTCTCACTCCATCCTCCCGCCACCCCACTAGGAATAGGGTTCCCCTGGTCCTCACCTCCCACCCCACCAGCCTCCGGGTCCAACATATTATTCTCCGTAACTTCCGCCACCTCCAACGGGATCCCACCACTAAGCACATCTTTCCCTCCCCCCCCCTCTGCATTCCGCAGGGATCGCTCCCTACACAAGTCCCTTGTCCATTCGTCCCCCCCATCCCTCCCCACTGATCTCCCTCCTGGCACTTATCTGTTTAAGCGGAACAAGTGCTACACATGCCCTTACACTTCCTCCCTTACCACCATTCAGGGCCCCAAACAGTCCTTCCAGATGAGGCAACACTTCACCTGTGAGTCGACTGGGGTGATATACTGCGTCCGGTGCTCCCGATGTGGCCTTTTATATATTGGCGAGACCCGACGCAGAATGGGAGACCGCTTTGCTGAACATCCACGCTCTGTCCGCCAGAGAAAGCAGGATCTCCCAGTGGCCACACATTTTAATTCCACACCCCATTCCCATTCTGACATGTCTAACCACGGCCTCCTCTACTGTAAAGATGAAGCCACACTCAGGTTGGAGGAATAACACCTTATATTCCGTCTGGGTAGCCTCCAACCTGATGGCATGAACATCGACTTCTCTAACTTCCGCTAGACCCCACCTCCCCCTCGTACCCCATCTGTTACTTATTTTTATGCACACATTCTTTCTCTCACTCTCCTTTTTCTCCCTCTGTCCCTCTGAATATACCTCTTGCCCATCCTCTGGGTCCCTCCCCCTTGTCTTTCTTCCCGGACCTCCTGTCCCATGATCCTCTCGTATCCCCTTTTGCCTATCACCTGTCCAGCTCTTGGCTCTATCCCTCCCCCTCCTGTCTTCTCCTATCATTTTGGATCTCCCCCTCCCCCTTCAACTTTCAAATCCCTTACTCACTCTTCCTTCAGTTAGTCCTGACGAAGGGTCTCGGCCTGAAACGTCGACTGTACCTCTTTCTAGAGATGCTGCCTGGCCTGCTGCATTCACCAGCAACTTTTATGTGTGCCACTTATCCCTCGGCCAGTCCCGACTTGCAGTGACTTTTTCAAAATGTAGAAAGTACCGATCAACATCAGCCTCCTCAAATGGGGGAACCAACCTAACCTCCTGAGTCGCCCTGAACCCTCCACCTTGGTTCGGCATTTGGCCCCTCTTTAGCGCCATCCTTAACTTCTCCAGCTCAAACTCCCTTTCCTTCTCTCTCTCTTCCCGTTCTAGCTGCCTTTCTCTCTCTTCTCACTCTAGCTGCTTTACTCTCTCTTCCCATTCTAACTGCTTCATTTGGAACTCATGTTTGAGCCTTAATTTTTCCATCTGCAGCTGCACTGCCTCTCCACCAGGTTTGCTCTTAGACACCACCTCCAGCTCCCCGTGGGGAAACACACCTTTAGATACATAATGCTCAACGATAGCTCTGTGCATCTCCACTCTCCTCATTGTCAGCTTCCCCTTAAAAAGATTCAACCGTTTGGCAACAATCGCCAATTATGATTTCCTGGCATCCTCTAATGCCTCCAAGGTTGGTGCCTTTAGAACTTCCTCGATCTCCATTTCTGCTGTTTGCCCTTTTTTTCCCTTTCGGGAATTTTAACCCAGTCAATTTACCCAGTCCCAATTTTGGCATTCAAAATCCCGGACGAGATCCCCACTTACGTTACGTACCCCGTAACTGTGTTGCCAAACCAGCAGAAATGGAACGCTCGTTGGAGTCTGTGATTACTAGGAACTAATAAAGTTTATTAAAGAAATAGGTAATACAGTACACTAATCACAAGGATATAAATGTAACAGGTTAGCAATGATAATACACACACATACACAGAAATAGGGTAATAGGAATCAACCAAGCTCTATCGCAGTCTATGGGTAAAATGATCAGTCTTAAGTGAAGCAGAGTTCAGTTTAGTTTAGTGCAGTTCGAAGTAATCGCTGTTGTTGTACCGTTGGGGAGAGAGAGAGAGAGAGAGAGAAAGAGAAAGAGAGAGAGAGAGAGAGATGCAGTTGGTTTCGGGCAGCCCTTTTGATGTCTTCTGATTCCGCTGTGGCACCAACTGTGACCCCTCCATTCTGGATACGATCGTTCTTCCGCGGCAAACCTGGCACCCAGGCAAGGGCGGACACACACCTGAGGTTCCCACCGACCATACCTTTACACCCTGTGAGCCTCTGACTGATTTCCGCGAACTGGTCCTTCAAACTTCCACCAACTTGTCGGGGCACACTGCTCTTTCCAGGGTCTCGTGGCGTGTCGTGCCTTAGCAAACCTGCTCTTTTTATCCCCTTGCTGGAGTATCACCTGTCCATCAAACTTCAAACAGTTCAGGTTCAAAGCAAACGGTCTGTCAATATCTGAATTGTGTTTCTTTTTTGTTAATCTCTCTTCTCTCTTATTAGCATTTTGAATGTTTCTCCATTGTCTTCTGTTATCTCTCTCATTAGCATCATCCGTCCGGTAGCTCTGCTTGGCGTCACACATGATAATGTACAGAGGGGTCTTGGGGTCCAAGTTCATAGCTCCTGAATGTGGCCACATAAGTTGATAAGATGGACAAGAAGGCATACAGCAGGCTTGCCTTAAGTAGTCGAGGCACTGAATTCAAGAGTCAAGAGGTTATGTTGCAGCTTTATAAAACTCTGGTTAGGCTGTATTTGGAATATTGTATTCATTTCTGGTCTCTCATTTGCAGGAAAGATGTGGAAGCTTTGGAGAGAGTGCAAAAATTTACTGGGATGCTGCTAAGATTAAAGGGACTGGTACTATAAGGAGAGGTTGGACAAACTAGGGTTGTTTTCCCTGGAGTAGTGGAGGCTGAGAAGAGACCTGATGGGACATATATAAAATTATGAGAACTTAGAAAGGGCAGACAGCTGTGGCTGGGATTAAAATGCCTAATACCAGAGGACATGCTTTTAATGTGATGGGGAGAGTTCAAAGGAGATGTGCAAAGCATATATTTTACATAGTGTGGTGGACAAGATATGACAGGTGTTTAAGAGGCTCTTAGAAAGTCGTATGGATATGCAGAGAATAGAGAAATATGGTCCAGGTGGAAGCAGAAAGGGGTTAGTTTAATTAGGCGTTGTAACCTTAAGCAGTTTAGCACAACATCCTGACCCAAAGGGCCTTTTCCTGTGCTGCAGGGTTCTGCGTTCTGATTGGACAGGGATTTGATGAGATCTGGATGCAACTTTAGTGGCAATTAAGAGAAGGTTCACAGGATTCATGCCTGAGATGATGTCTTTGTTTTATGAGGAAAGATTGAGCAACTTGGGTCTATATTTATATTTGTTTAGAAGAATGGGGGTTGATCATATTAAAAGGAACTTAACTTGGTAGACACTAAAGGAATGCTTCTCTTAGGAGAAATCTATAAATTAGAATGGAGGTAAACTATTTAAGATGGGAGTGAATAGGATCACAGGTTTTTGGAATTCATCTACTCTGGAGAACTTTGGAGGATTAATTATTGCGATTTCAGATTGTTGGTCAAAAGGGGAATGAAGGGTATGGAGAAGAGTCAGGGGCTAGGCCATGGTCCTATTAAATGGTGGAGCAAACTTGAGAAACTAAATGGGCTTCGTATGTTTTTCTGTATAGAAACAAAGATTGCAGAAAACAATTGTTAAATACAAAAAATAATGCAATACACAATAATTTTTGTAAACAGGAAAGGCATCCTCTCGTGTTTCCAATGGGTGTGTTCATCCCCAGAACTATGAATATTGAAGCCCTTGATTTTTATTTATTGCTGCAGACTGCACAACTATGGACAGGCATCATTTCCTGACTTAATGGTATTGTTAACACCTAATCAATAATGCAAACATATTTTCTTATAATTACTAATCGATGGGGCATTGGTGAAACTACACCTGAAAGACTACATGCAAGTTTTGATCTTCTTCTTGAGGGAGGGAAGTGAGTTCAGAAAGGGTCCAATGGTTCACTTTGTAGAATGAAGGGATTGCCCTGTAAGAAATGATTGAGGCATTTTAGATAAACAGGAGATGATCTTAATGAAACATATAAGATTCTGCGGGTTCTTGACAAGATAGACAATGAAAAGATGATTTCCTGTGGCAATAATCAAATCTGTTGCCTAGAAATTTGATGGTTTATTTCAGTACTAAATGACTTCCCTAGAGTGAAGAGTAATTAGAGCCATTTCATGTGTCCAACATCGCAGTGGAAATAGAACTGTCCAGTTTCTGACATCAGTTGTATTTATGTATAAGATATGATTCACATCTCAGGTGCATATCAAGCCATGTCATTCCACAAGCAACAGGGAAATTAGAAGTTGTTTCAGGCTATTTCTAAAACAACTATGTTCGACTTACACTGTGTTGCGCACATAGGTAAGTCATGTTACCTACTTCCTACCCTTTGATTCCCCTCTACCCCCACCCCTACACCACAGCATCAACATTTTACCTCAGCGGTGCTCCATCATCTCCACCCACCACCATGCCAACTCAATTATCTCACTATCCATTCTTTAAGACCATATGACCATAGGAGCAGAATTGGGCCATTTTGGCCCCTTGGGTCTGCTCCGCCATTTCATCATGGCTGATTTATTTTCCTCTCAGCCCCAATCTCCCACATTCTCCCTGTATCCCTTCATGCCCGTTTAAGCATCTATCAAGCTCTGTCTTAAATATACACGAAGACTATGTCTCCACATCTGCCTGTGGCAAAGAATTCCACAGATTCACCACTCTCTGGCTAAAGAAATTCTGCCTCACCTCTGTTCTAAGTGGATGTTCCCCTATTCTGAGGCTGCGTCCCCTGGTCTTAGACTCCCCCACCATAGGAAACATCCTCTTCAAATCTACTCTATCGAGGCTTTTCAACACTCAACAGGCTTCAGTGATTTAGCTGCAACTAGCTACGATCGTGCAGTGCCTCAACTGCCGATCCCTGAAACTCCCTTATGGAGGCCCCATTCTCCAGGCCCAACTAGACCACTAAACTTTAGCCATTTCAACAGCTCCACTCTTATCCCAGTCTTAAGCTGGCCTCAGATGGTCTCAGATGCTCAAGGTGCCATCCAGTGGCTGAACCCCTTTTCTCAGCAGTGAGCTTTGATAACTGAAACCCAGACATCCCTCACATTTTTATTGTTTGATGGCAGGTAGCAAGAGTCCTCATGCTCTTGGGTGCTGATCCTATTCTAAGCCCCTCTGACTACTGTTCCCATCCTGCTGGCGCAGACATATGAGCGTCGTGTTGTGGAGTACCAACCTGACATTTGATCGTTGAAGCTTTGGGTGCTGACCACCATTGAAATATTCACTGGGTGCTGCGTACCACTAAGTGGAGCATTACAATATCTAGCCTCCACATAATTTACTTAATAGATGCAACCTTACTGAATGATAACAATGTTACTTAGTAAAGATTGCACACATGCTATAATAACACACGATGAAAGTTAAGTTCACTCAATCACTAGTGCATGGTATAATTACGTGTAGTAAGCTCGATATTTTCAGTTGTTCATTGACCAGTGCTTTCTCCTTTATTTAGATTTACACTACTCTGGGTATGCAGTCAGATATTTGAAACCTAACGTTACACAGTCCTGGAAGGTAGAGTCAATGCTTACCTCTCTCCTTTTTGTTCTCTTGCTGTACAAATCCATTGGTGATATTTAAAAGTGTCTGTTGCACATTCTTTTCAGTACTCTCAGCAAACAGAGCCGTCATTCAGCAATTACAACCAGAAGCCCATTGCATTCAATACTCTGTAAGTCTTGATAAAGTTTATTCCTTCAAAATGCCACCACGTCATTGTATTAATTGTAATTTTTCTCACCTTCAATAGCAATCAATTCAGAAGTCTGTCCAGTCCATTCAGGTACTTGTGTTTGATTTTTTTTTACTGTTGTTTCTAATTCACAATCTTTTCTCTGTGCTTACATTGATGTAGCAGAGTGACAACTTCAGTTACGTTAACATACACTCAGTGTGTGGGAGGGTGTTAGATATTTTGATATTGATTGGGACTGAAACTCCTTGCAAATAATTTGTGATGGCTGTTTGAAGCTCGCTTGTCAGAGTATAATTAACCCAGCACAGTGACGGCCTGTCCTCAGTGGCTACTGTCCACACTTGTTGCCAAATTGCATTTTAATCTAAGCATGGCACAGTATGCATGACTATGATGCCTTTATACCTCTGTTTTATAGCTGTTGTTCATCCCTGCGACCTTGGTATTGAAGCGCATTGTGGTTTTGGAAGCTTTGAGCAGAAGCTATTGGCGTGGAATCTGTGACCAGATTTGCTGCAGGATCTGAAGATGATAAGATAATTTCATAGGAGTAATCAATTATCATTCAATGGGAGGAACGTATTTCACTTCACACTGAGTAAACAGTGTAATGGAAATGCATTGTACGTGTATTTCTTCCAATGATCATGCATTCCAATAATTTGTTGCTGCCTGGTACAATGTGTTATGTAATTGTTTTCACAGTGATTCATGCAACTTACCCTCACCATTACTGATGCATTATTCGAGGGGTGATTGATAAGTTCGTGGCCTAAGGTACAAGGAATCAATTTTAGAAAACCTAGCACATTTATTTTTCAACATAGTCCCCTCCTATACGTACACACTTAGTCCAGCGGTCGTGGATCATACGGATCCCTTCTTTGTAGAAGTCGGTGTCATGGACCTCCAGAAAGTGGTCCACAGCAGGGGTGATTGATAACTTTGTGGCCTAAGATAGAAGGAGATGAGTTATTAGTTTTAAACTTTCTGCAATTTCACTCAAAGAGTTGAACTGCATGTGCATGTAACAAGAGCTGTATAACTCATCTCCTTCTACCTTAGACCACGAACTTATCAATCACCCCTCGTATAGGTAATATTTTATGCAACAAATACCTCAGTCTTTCTAACTATATTCCAATTGATTAATCCATAATCTAACTTCTACATATTAATTTTGTACGACCAAGATGGTACAATTATGTGAATGCTGGGGATGCTAGTCATGCATCGAGCATCAATCCAGGAAAGTGGAGAGTTTTCTGAAGGTGGCTTGTAGATAATGGTATGCCTTCAGAACGTCACTCAGTCATGAGTCAAGTCTTCTTGCTCTACTTTTGCCGCCGCAGTTTAAAAGGTTCTCAATAAGGTTTCAGTATGAGCTTCAGATCTTTACTTCTTGATAGTTGCAGTAGTTAGGCTCAGATGAATTCACCCAGATTGGAGAAATAAAGAAAAGGCTGAAAGAAATCACAGAGATATGTATGCTGAAGCTGTGGTGGGATTTGAAAACGTGAAAGTCAACATCAAAATCAACACAGTATTTAATCAGAAAGCCAGAGTGGGTTAGAAAGCTCAGGATAATTTTACTTGAGTTAGGATTCTTGGAGCTTGTCTATGATTAAGACTTTCAGTTAATGGTATAATGACATATTTAAACCTGGAAGGAAGAAAGACCTGGTTGAGGGTTTCAGCCTCCATGTGCAAGGTAATATTCTGTATTGGATGATAATATCAACCGAAATAGAAAGTGACCAAGGAAAGTTCTTAGAGAATGTCTAATTGTTACGTACCCCGTAACTGGGTTGCCAAACCAGCAGAAATGGATCACTCAGTTGGAGTCTGGAGTACTAGAACTAAGAAAGTTTTATTAAAGAAACAAGCAACACAGTAATCGAAAGGATAATAAATGCAACAATTCAACAATGATAACCACACATGTGCACAGAATTAAGATAACAGCATCAATCAAGCTCTATCGTTGTCTAGGGGTAAATGACCAATTTCAAAATGACTCAAAGTTCAGTCCAGTTTGTAGTTCAGTTCGCAGTAATCGTTGCCATGGCGATGGACAAGGTGGGGGAAGAGAGACAGAATAGGAACAACTGATCATTCAGAACACTGCTTCACTCACAGACCAGCGGGATGGCTCACAAACAGCTTTTGGGCAGGTCCTTGGTGATGTCACCTGAGGTCACCGACTGTGACCCCTCCTCCAGATGCGGTCGATCCTCTGCAGTGAACCCGGCACCCAGGCAAGGGCGGACACACACCGGGTTCCCGCTGATCGTACCTTCCCACCCTGGTCGTTGTCTGATACTTCTCACCCACTCGTGAGAAGCGTACCGCTTCCAGGGTCTCGTTACCTCGGGTGGCGTGTGTGTCTGTCTTAGCGAACCTGTCCCTTTTTATCCCCCTGCTGGGGTATCGCCTGTCCATCACTTCAAACAGTTCAGGGTTCAAAGGGGGGAGCCGCTCCAGACAGCTCTTCCTCCCACATCCCTTCATTACACATCTCCAGACGCTGCTCCATTGTTCCTTATCTCTCCTTCCCCTGAGGGCAGGTGGCAGACCAACTGCTGATGCCACTGATGCTAGTCCAGGCCAGCAAACATCTTAATTTTATGTGTATTCTCGTAACATAATGCTATTGTGTGAGTTTGGGTCCAGTAACCTTGATGAGAGATTCTCCACAAGTTAGTGAAGAGGTAAGGATTGAGGCAAGCAAATGCTGTCCTATCCAACTGGCAAAGATTGGACAGGCATCGGAGGAGCCCACTGTGATCAACCAGTTCAGAAGCAGTAGGCAGAATAAGAAGGATATGAATAATCAGAACTGCTCAGTACAGGTAGGTATCTGGTTTGACTTATTGCCTGACACTTGGTTACACAAATGTTCAATGACACTTACCAGTTTAATCATGGACTTTGACCATTTCTTGTTTATCTGTGCACAGTGAGCATCAGTGGGGAGCTGCAAATGCAGTCGTCAGCAAACCCCTGTCCTTCTGACCTTAGAATGGAAATTGAGATCTTTTTTTTGGCGTGTGCATGCATGTTCGTCTGTGCATGTGTGACTGTGTGTGCATGCGTGCATCCATGCGTGCATGTGCGCTGTTGGCAGGACGATGTCTTTTTCATGCCTTTACAAGGCGTGGAGCGAGAGAGAGACTGTGTGGTGCGCCACTCCTCACGCAGACATTTCGCGGTATTTTTCCCTTTATTTTATGAGGTCGAGTTGCGATCTCGACACTCAACCCGGCACGGATGGAAAGCCGTACTCGGGAGCGGCTCCAAATGGATTCGAACCCGGGAACCTTCATTCCAGAATCCAGCGCTGATGTCATTGCGCCACCAGCCGGCCAGAAATTAAGGTCATGGATGAAATGCTGAAGATGGTTGGGCCTGTGTTGTACCAAAGTCTAGGCACCACCTGGAATCATTGCCAAAGGTCCCAGTGCTTACCTGGATCAGCCGTGGAGATCCAGTACGTTAACCCACTGCAACTTGAGTTGGCCAATGAGATGCAGATTCAGATTCAGATTAATTTGTTTATCACATGTACATCGAAATATAAGTCAACTGTGTCATTGTGTTAACAATCAACATCATAACACAAGGATGTGCTGGGGCAGCCCACAAGTGTCACCACACATTCCAGCGCCAACACAGCATGCTCGAATTGCTTAGCAGAACAACAGAGAACCCAACAACCCCCGTCCCTCCCTCCCACCCATCCCCATATACATGACTTGACTTCAACAACTGTAGGAAGCAGAGCCCCAGAACACAGAGCTTCTTCACCTCTCATGGATGTAAATTATTCTAACAGCCTTTGAACGCCTCTGACATTGGGAGATAAAATTAGAACGAATACTCCTGTAAAATCACTATTTTAACCAAAGTTAGTTGAATTGGAAATAATTGTATTTTTAAAGGAAAATAATAATGGAAATTTTTAATTTGTCCCTCTAGATGCATATCTAAGATCTACATCGATATCAGTGAGGCCTCAGATCCCATGCTTGGTCTGTCCCGGTGGTGATTTCCCTTTATAATACTGGGGAATCCTACAAAGACCGGGTTGTATTGTTGATCTTCAAAGTCCAGTGACAGATGTGACACCTTCTGCTACTCAGTGAGTCAAAGACTCACAGCCCAGGCATGCAAGCACATGGCTTGCATCGGCCTAAGGGGCCGAGCTCTGATGATTCATGTCAGGCAAGTCAGCGGTAACAAACCAGATTCTGATTCAGGGACCACCATCGACAACCATTGAAATTTAGCCCAATTAATGGGTTGGGACAATTTAGTGGAAAGAACAAATCTCACAAATAATCACTAATATTTATTAATCCATTTTGGAGTTTTAAGCATTACCTGATATAGCTGATATTCCTACTCTAACCTGCAAGTGTATCGTGACTGCCATTTTGTGGGAGTTACTGTCTCCAATAAAGGAAGTTCATTTGAAAGCTCTCTATCTGCTAACAGAAGCAGCAACATGAAAGAGCTTAGAGATGTGATACTTCAGTCAGTTGTCACTTGTATGAGCCTGTATTGTAAACGTTAGTGAGTGGTGGAAGATCTAACCTAGATAAATTAGACAAGCCAAGAGGTTATGCTGCAACTTTATAAAACTGGTTAGGCCACATCTGGAGTATTGTATACAGTTCTGGTCGCCCCACTATATATGAAGGATACTGAGGCTTTGGAGAAGGTGCAGAAAAAGTCATGTGCTATCATGAGAGGCTGGACAAACTTGGGTTGTTTTCGTTGGAGTGCTGGAGGCTAAGTGGGGATCTGACAGAGGTTTATAAAATTAAGAGAAGCATAGACAGAGTAGACAGAGAGCATCTGTTTCCCAGGGTGGTAATGTCTAATATCAGAGGGCATGCATCGAAGTTCAGAGGGGGTAGGTTCAAGGGGGATATGAGGGGTAAGTTTTTTTACTCAGAGAGTGGTGGATGCCTGAACTGCACTGCCTGATACGGTGGTAGAGACAAATACATTAGAGGCTTTTAAGAGATGTTTAGATAGGCACATGGATATAAGGAAGATGGAGAGATTTTGTCTGGTGGCTTTCATCTCTGGAGTGATTGTTTTAATTTGAATATTACTAACAGGAAATAAACATGAGTGTAAAGTCTTTGTGTGCTTTTATACTGTTTAAGTTGATGTACTTCTTTTCGAATTGCTTTGCCCACTAATCTCCCTGATGTTGTTTTGACTGACTCTCAAAGGTTAGTTCACAGTGCTTAATAGCCTCTAGAATTTCCAAAAGCGAGCTTCATTGAGGAAAGATCAGACAAAAAGACAAATAAACTTAGTGTAATTGTTCATGCAGTCAGTTAAACAGTGCTGACTTTTGGGATCCTTCACAAGCTACTCTTGGATAGGTAATATATTTCACATTCTTTCAGCAATGGAGAGTGACATGAAACAGGGGTTTGGATGATAACAGTGTAACTACCAAGGAAATCAAGTGGGGAAGAGAAAGAGCAACTTTTCATTCAACAGCCACAGCAAAACTACAAAGTGATTATGGATGCCAGTGTTGCCTCTAGATTGTTGGAAAAGTGATAAACATGCAATTAGTGTACCAGTGCAACACAAAAATTGCTTGCCACGGAAATAATTTGACAAATAGTTATTCATTTTAATATTTAATTGCTTTTAGTTTAACAACGTACATATTTCCCGAAGGAACAGTAATGCAGCGGGTTGAAAGGAAGGTTTTGGTGAGGTATTTAAATACCAAAATACAGTAGCAAAGTTGCACCAAATGCTGTGTTTACAATCTCAGTTTGTGTTCCAATTTGCTAAACCTTGCATTTTGTATTATATTCCAAGCAACAAAATATATAACACACTTAGTAAAAACCAGGCTTGAGTTCCTGCCAATGTAGTACAAACGATCTGAATGGATGTGAGTTGTGACCTCAGTCCAGACAGACACGAGTGGCCAAAGGGTCTGCTTGGGTCTCGGAATTTAAACCCAACCAGAACCTGACCTGAGCTTGAGGAATTTTGTTTCCCAGACCTGATCCAATTGTCACCGTAGGCTTAACAATCTCAATGAAATATGCTTTTAACCTGTACTGTAGTTTCAGCACCAAATATTGATCCAGAACAGGGGATGATTAAGGTAATAATTCTACCCTGACTTTGATAAAACACTGTGTTAGATCAGCAGAGTACAGCAAAGATCATGCTGTATTTGAATGTACATTCAACCCACTCAACTCGAATCCAACATGTGTAGTCAATTCCTCTCAAGCGCAGGTCAGCTGGCCGTTGCTGCAAGAAGTTACGTATCTGGTCCAGACAGATGCATTCTGAAAAACAGGTCTTTGACCTGAACTATTACCTGTTTCTTCTTTCACGTGTACTAACCAATCTCCTGTTTCTTCGCCAGCATTTTTGGAAGTTTTTTCCCTGGTTATTTGCTCATGTATCCATATCTAACATATATTTTCTAGTGGAGAAGGCAGTCAGAGTTAATTAACCATGTTGGTCTGTCTGCAGCTGATCAGGCATGGATCACGGATTTCCTTCCTAAAGGGCCTCAGTTTTCACATGATAATCTGGCAGTTTTGAGACTACAGTTACTGATCTGTTGCAACACACACAAAATGCTGGAGGAAGTCAGCAGGTCAGGCAGCATCTACTGAGCGAAATGAACTACCGTTGTTTCAGGTGAAACCCTCCTGATTAGGGGTTTTGGGCTGAAAGGTCAACTGCTTATTTCCCTCCTTAGATTCTCCCTGATCAAGATTTCTAGCATCTGCAGCGACTGATCTTATGTTTTTATCTTTAAAATTCCTGAGTTATTTTGTGCCCTAAATTTAGATAACCTAGGTTTGAAACTTGTGTTTCTGGATCAGTGATCCGGACCTCTGGCAACTGTTCCAGTAACTTAGCCATTTCAATAGTGTGGCTCTGATGTGTTCTCTGCCAAAGCAACAAGTCCAGTCCCAACAAGTGTCAACCTGATTCACATTGATTCAAGTCACATGTACACAGTATAAGCCAATGTAATTGCTGAAGATCTTGTTAACAGTTCAGCTACAGGACTTGCCTCGCTCTTGGATCTGTAAGCACCAGTTCCTTCCCAGACAAATATTATGTTATTAATTTAAACAGTACAACAGGCACAAAGCAGGCAGTAACATTGTTAGATTGTTTGCAAAATCCAATATGATTTCTCCAAAAAAAAAATCTGAGATCTTATCATCGTTCTGCATTTTAGCTGCAAATTCCAAATTAAAAACTGGTGCAAAGTAGTACGTAAAGTTATAACTGAAATTTTAAGGAAGTGATTGAAATGTTTTTTCCTCAAAGCTGTTCTAAGGGTTGCCAAGTATGCTTTTCTTTTTAAAAATAAGTCCAAAATATATTTTAATTCATATGGTTTTTGGTTTCATTTCATTGCATTTATCTCAGGAACCTCAGTACGGTCTATGCAAAGAATAAACTGTAACTAACAACATAGGCATCACTGTACACATACAACAATTTATCTCGCGGGTTGTAGTTCATGTACTGAATGCCAGGTAAGACCTTTCGGACCCGGATAGCCAAATTATTCTGTTCAACTCCAGTGGTTGTGTCAAACATATAAAAAATCTCTTCAAACTCAGAATTCAAATATCTGGTAGCATACACAATACCACACACCAAAAAGGCATTGGTTGCTGATCGTTTGTATAGAGTGGTGTTCCAGCTATTGAGTAATGACATGTCAGTTGCATTGAGCTGACTGACAACCAGGTTTCCATAATTTAGTTCAGTTGCATAAAGTACCCAGAGCCCATTTTCATCTGTTGCCAGATCCATGTCTGAGTACCCATAACAAGAAGAAACTGTGCAATATGGAAACTTGTCATTAAAACCAGCATAAGGCAGTTTGACAGAGAAAATCTCCTGTGTGGTCATATCAAACTTGCAGAGCTGACCCAAATTGTAGCAGTTGTAATAGTACGCGTCTCTATACATTACTCCACCAGAGCCTTGAGCGTTATGGGTTTTAAGTGTCACATCAACAGCACCACTGTGGGTGAGAAATTTACTGTAAGAATTGAAAACCCGAATCTTAGTTCCAAACCTATTACTACTTGAGAGAATCATCAGCCAATATTGGTCCTCTTTTCCAGGAGCCGGCCATGGGTCCATCCCCCAACAACCGTATCGGTAGGATGACCCAAAATGATTGAGCATTGAACTCTTTGGATCAGAAACGTGTACTAATTTTCCAAATGAACAAGAACCTGTAACAAAAAAAAAGAAACTGTTGCAGAGGCTAACACACAACTTGCATAAGACAAAAGAGACTCAAAGTCTATTCAATGGTTTCTAATCAAGTCCTTTCAACTTCAGCAGATCATACCCTCTGCAAGTTCAACATTCAGTTGTCTGTTTTTCCAGGAAAAATCGCCCCACCCCTCAGTCATTCCCAATAGTTATTACTGCTTGACTTTTTTGATGCCTACTTCAGTATTTCTGTATTCTTTTATAGCAGGGAGTAGGCTATGCATAAACCTCTCAGTGCAGCTTGAGCAAGCACCTATGAATTATAAAACTTTTGCCTTCCTATAATACTTTCACTGGTACCAGTGGTACTTTCAGCAGATGGGAATGAGGCTCTTCTTTCTCTCAACCAGAAACTATGCAAGGCCTTTCCCTTCCAAGTCCTATGTAATGCATTCTCTCCTCAGTGCCAACTGTTACTGAAGTATCATCCCATTGCATCTCACTGAAGTGAGCAACCTTCTTTTGTAACCTTAAACACTGAGTAGAACAGATATTAAAGACACTTCAGCAATATCCAATCTTCCCTGGAGGCAGAATCCACTTTTGGATTAATCATTGATTAGAATTAGGAACCAACAGCTAGCTGATACAATAGGGATGAGAGGAATTCTTCAGATAGGAGTTCAACAGGACTTGTGGTCACGTGCCAGGGTCTGCTTGTTACTTAAAGGGCCTTCTCCATTATCATTCTGAATTACGGAGGCTTCTTTAAAGATTGTTTTAAAATTCTTAAGATATGTACACTGACAAAGTAGACAAATCACAGTAGCGGGGGGTCTGTAGGTCAGAATGGGAATTGATAAGGTCACTTCCCATTTTTCTCTGGTGCCAACCTATAGCATTATTGAATTAAATTTCATGATCCCCATGAAGATTTCAAACTCATGACCTCAATATTGTTAATGTAATAAAAGATCTACCAGGCTGCTGTACTTGTATACCATCTCCTCCCCCAGACAGCTCCCTTGTTCTCAGAGTATTCTCAGAGAATAATTGTGGGAATGGAAATAGAACCACTGTAGAATAAATAGAAATGGGGGCTTGAACCACTTGAAAAGGATCCTCCTTCGGAGTTGATATGGAATTCTCACCAATTTACCAGGAAACAACAAATACCCGATGTGCTAGTTCAGGAAAAATTAGATATAGTTTCTTCAAAAACCACTGGCATGATGATGTAAGCATCTCCTGTTCTATAGATGCAAGGTGGAGAGTATCCTATCTGGTTGCATCATGGAAGCATCAATAGCCAGGAATAGAAAAGTCTATGAAAAGTGGTGGATACAGTCAAGTCCAACTCAGCCATGGATGGTCTGAAGCCTGGCTGAAAAGGACGAGGGTTGGGCATGGGGTTAGTAATCCCGTACCGTGAAAACTTTGAGCTACGGAAACACCAGCAGAAGCTCCAAAGACCTCATCCCTGGGAAAGGAAGGATCTTCGTCTAGATGGGTAACACCTGGGAACAACTTGAAAAGACTGGGCAGAGGACTGTAGCAAGCCACTGTCGGCAGCCTATGCCCCAGTGGGGTGATGGGCTCAAGTAAATAAGTACAGTCCCGTTCATCACAGGCAAAGCCCTCCCCATCATTCAGCACATTTACAAGGAATGCTGCCACAACAAGGCAGTATCCATCATCAAGGACCTCTGTTATCCAAGCCAGGCTCTCTTCTGGCTACAAACGTTGGGTAGGGGGTAGTAGGTGCCACACCACCAGGTTCACAAACATTTATTACCCTATAACCATCAGGCTCCTGAGCCAGTATGGATAGCTTCACTCACCTCAACACTGAACTGATTTCATAATGTATAGGCTCACTTTCAAGGACTCTGCAACTCATATTATCCGTATTATTTATTTATTTATATTTATTATTTATACAGTTCTCATCTTTTACATGTTGGTTGTTAGGCATAGTGTTTCATAAATTCTATTGTACTTCTCTATTTTCCTGTGAATGCCTGCAAGAAAATGAATCTCAGGTATATGGTGACATACAGGTTACATACTTTGATAATAAATTTACTTTGAACTTTGGGAGCACTTGCAAGAACTGAGCCTGGGTCCAGTGATCATCAAAGTTGCTGGTGAACGCAGCAGGCCAGGCAGCATCTCTAGGAAGAGGTACAGTCGACGTTTCAGACCGAGACCCTTCATCAGGACTAACTGAAGGAAGAGTTAGTAAGAGATTTGAAAGTGGGAGGGGGAGGGGGAGATCTAAAATGATAGGAGAAGACAGTGTGGGGGGGGGGGGAACTGAGCCAAGAACTGGACAGGTGATTGGCAAAGGGGATATGAGAGGATCATGGGACAGGAGGTCCGGAGAGAAAGACAAGGTGGGGGGGAACCCAGAGGATTGGCAAGGGGTACAGTCAGAGGGACAGAGGGAGAAAAAGGAGAGTGAGAGAAAGAATGTATGTAAAATAAATAATGGATGGGGTACGAGGGGGAGGTGGAGCATTAGCGGAAGTTAGAGAAGTCGATGTTCGTGTCCCATGATCCTTTTTCTCCCTCAGTCCCTCTAACTATACCCCTTGCCCATCCTTTGGTTCCCCTCCCCCCTTGTCTTTCTCCCCGGACCTCCTGTCCCATGATCCTCTCATATCCCCTTTGCCAATCACCTGTCCAGCTCTTGGCTCCATCCCTTCCCCTCCTGTCTTCTCCTATCATTTTGGATCTCCCCCTCCCCCTCCCACTTTCAAATCTCTTACTAACTCTTCCTTCAGTTAGTCCTGACGAAGGGTCTCGGCCTGAAACGTCGACTGTACCTCTTCCTAGAGATGCTGCCTGGCCTGCTGCGTTCACCAGCAACTTTGATGTGTGTTGCTTGAATTTCCAGCATCTGCAGAATTCCTGTTGTCTGAGTCCAATGATGATGGCCACCATACTGTCTGGGAAGGCAGTCCTGAATATAATGTAAAGGTTAGGTGAGGTCTGTTTTGAAACAGATGCACACTTTTCTGCTCCTGCTAGTTCAGTTACCTTTGAAAAATACAGACTCTGTCATTAAAAAACAGAAGAAGCCAGAATGATTTGGCAACATTTGGCAACCTGATTTCAGTTTCATTGCAGCAAGACTTTCTTGCCGGGAGATGGAAACAGCAGGTCTGTTCTCCTCCTTGTCTATGTGGTGCCTGGTGACTATGGCACGTGCTGGAATAGGGAATAAAGGGAAGTTTGCCCTTTTCTAGCCCCTCACTTGGACTCAAAACATCTCACCACTAATGAGGTACTTGTTAATGACTGGTCATTGTAGTAAGGAAAACACCAGCCAACTTGCACACAGCAAACTCAAACAGTGCAGTGATAATGATAATATCATCCATTTTTATTGATAATTAATGATAATTGCATCCAGGATACCAGCACTGGTCCTGAAGCAATGACCAATTACCATTGGTTGTTTGTTGGTCTTTATTTATGTGTAGCTGTTCATAAATTCTATTGTATTTCTTATTTTCCTGCATGAAAATGAATCTCAACATAGTGTATGGTGACATATATGTACTTTGTAATAAATTTACTTTGACTTTGACCTTTGCATCCCAACGGAATGGAGTGGACATGGTCTCAATTTGACCTCTTATTTGAAAGCTCTCCCTTATTCCTACCAGAGTGTCAATGAAGATTTTGTACTTGTCTCTGGTCTGCAGTTTGAATGCAGTCTGCTATGTCAATGTACAGCAGTCAGGTGCATTAGCAACTGGATTGCAGCCGACAGCCGACACATGGTACCCACCTAGTTGTGGAGTGACATATGGCGTTGGTGTCACTAACAGTGCACTCTGGCAAGAAGACAGGCTCCTCTTCAGGATCTTGTTTCTTCTATGTTCTTTTACTACTTTAAGTCGGTCGTATTTTTCAAATGTATCCACCTCGTCAGTAATATTTTGCACCTGATGAATGAAGGATGAATACAAGAAGGATCTTGGGTTTGGTTATCGTGCTTTTTACCAACTCATTTCTAGGAAAGGAAATCTAAAATGGTGTGGGTAAATGGTATAATCAGATATACCTGATGCCTCATTTAGTATCTCCTGTGATTCACATAGTCCAGAAAGATCCTGGGTTCAATTTCCAATTTGGGCCAAGTTCAGTTTTCTTAGGCAATACAACATTCAGAAGATGAAATTACTGGGGCTCCAGTTCCTAATTGTTGTCAGTGACTCCTTACTAGAAATATGCATGCAGTTCTAAGTGCAAAGGGCAAGATTGATTCTCCAGCCTCCAGTGAAGCAATGATACCTATAAGGGCAATGTTCTGGTGATATAGACTCCTGAAGAATTAAATTCCAACAGGCAACAGAAAATTTAGAATACTCATTATCGTTATCTCATTTATGTGGGAGACAATGACAGTGATACATATAATTTATCAGAAGATCTTAAATTATTTTTTTATTCCATCAAAAGAGAGATACACCTGGATTGCAATGGATGTAGTCCAAAATTATAACATAGGTTTATCAAACTGAGACATTACTCTGTTTCTCTCTCCACAGGTGCTACATGACCTTTTGAGTATTTCTGGCATTTCTGATTTTAGTTCAGATTTCCAGGATGTGCATGTCTTTTATTTTTCAATGATTACAGGAACGTTGCATGTGCTGGGCTTGTAGCTAAATGGCTGGAACAGAGCACGTAAGACCGGAGTGACTGCCAAGCCTTGGTTAGAGCCACTTACAACAACCTAGAGGAGAGACGCCGAGCAATACTAATCACTGTCCAATAAGGAAGGAAAAGCACCAGCAGTGGCTCCACTTCCAGATCCAACACAGTTTTCATGTCCTTCTTGGGGACTTCCATGTCACTCACAACTTGGATGTAGCAGCCACCTATGAACACACAACAGATCTGCACAAATCTACCTGGCATCGTCAGATGTGATGGACAACCAGTAATAATAACAAGAACATTCCAACAGATCCAACAAAGAGAGGAACTCAGGCTATATGCTTTTAACCAATATCACTTTCACAATCAACCTACTAATATCATTTACACAAGAACATAAGGAATGTAAGGAAAACAAGGAAGACAAAGCAGCAGTGGGCTATTTGGTCTGTCTAGTCTTCCCCGCCAATCAACAACAGCATGGCTGATATGCACAGACCTCATTTCCTCTTTTGCTCCCCATCGCTCTCAATTCCCTGATCTTCCAAAACATTTTTTCACTTCCTCTTTAAGTACCTCCAATGATCTTGTATCCACACCACAGGGTGGTGGTGGGGTGGTGGTGTAGAGAAATCCAGTAATTCACAACTCCCTGCAAGAAATTCCTAAGCACCTCAGTTTTAAATTTCCACCAGTAACTATATCCCCTTGTTTGAGAGTCTCCCATTAGTGAAAGATGTCCACACTGTCATACCCCTTTGAGGGTCTTATATCTTGTCATTAAGATTCTTCCAAACTCCAAAGTATATTGATAAAAAGACTTTGGACACGTGATTAGACAATGGTCTTCTCATCCCAGGAGTCAGCCCAGAGGATCTCATTTGGACTGCTTTAAAGGCCACTACATGCCCTCTTAGATAAGGAGACCAGAATATGCAGAGTGCTATAAGTGTGATCTCACCTGTGCCTCGTGCAGTTGATATGATACATCCCTATGTTAAAATTCTAACCCTCTTGCAATAAAAGCCAATGTGCTCACCGCATCTGCCTACGCGTATAAGAACATCTCGAGCTCTCTGTACTTCAATCATCTGCAACCTTTCTCCATTTAGTGAGGAGCCTGCCCTTGGGTTCCCTCTACTGAAGTTCATAAACTGATCACAACAAATTCTTGTTCACTCACCTAACTATATCCTATTGCATAAACACAAGAGATTCTGCAGATGCTGGAAATCCAGAGTTACACATATGAAGTGCTCGAGGAACTCAGCAGGTCAGGCAGCATTTATGGAAAGGAATGAAGTGTTGACATTTTGGGACAAGGCCCTTCATCAGGACTCAGTATACAGCATCCTATTGCAAACTCAGACTACCCTCACTGCGGCATGCGTTCCCACCAACTTTTGTGTTACCTGTAAACTTGGGTGCTTTGCATCCTCTCCTGTCCCCCAGGTATGATTATAGCCATAAATAATTGAGGCCAAGAGCTGAGCCCTGTTACATCCTCCCAGCCTGAAAACAACCCATTTACTCAGACTCTCTCATACACCCACATGATACATGGCTTACCTTCACAGCAAACCTGGCTACATTCCCTTGGTTCCGAGAGTTCATTTCTTGAAGCTGGTTAACTAAATCAGTCAGCTCAGCAGATTCAATCTGGATGATCCGATATGAGACAATACTGTACAGATCACCGTCATATTCCTCCTCAAGTGCATTTATCCGGTGTACAAGCTTCTCCAGTCTTTGCTCAATGTCAGCAATAATGTCAACAGGTTCCTTGAACTATCGTTGGAATAAAAAATATATTTTCCAGTGAGATGTTGAGACAATAACCAGCTGCTTAGTGCACAAAGCACAGCAAGACAGGTAGCATGGAACCCAGACCCAAAGGCCAATCGAAAGAAAAATATTTTAGTTTAACTGTACGTAAACAAATGCATACATTTTTACAAATGCAGTAGATTCTGCTCAATAGGACGATGAGTTAATCAACTCTTAAAAGCTAAAACTAATTGAGAAAATAGTAGGGATAGTACTCCCTGCCCCTCACAGATACCTCCCTCCACTCACCACCCCTCTCTGAAACCTCCCTTCACTCACCACCCCTCTGTGACACTGTCCTCCACTCCCTGCCCTCACTGACACCTCCCTCCACTCATTACTGCTCCCTGACACCTCCTTCCACTCCCTGTCCCACACTGACACCTCCCTCCACTCACTACCCTCAGTAACACCACCATCCACTCACTACCCTCACTGAAACTGCCTCCACACTACCCTCACTGAACCTCCCTCCATTCAATACCCCTCACCGACACAGCCACTCACTCTCTCTCACTGATCCCTCCCTCCACTCACTACCCTCACTGACCCACTCTTCACTCACTACCATTGAGTGACCCTCCCTCTACTTACTGACCCCTCAATGGCCCTCCCTAAGCTCGCTCCCCCTCAATGATCTCAACCCCTACTCACTGCCCCTCACTGACCCCTCCCTCCACTCACTACCCTTCAGTGAACCTACCTCCACTCACTACATTCACTGCCCCTCACTGATCTCTCCCTCCACTCACTGCCCCTCACTGACCCCTCCCTCCACTCACTGCCCCTCACTGACCTCTCCATCCACTCACTACCCCTCCCTCCATTCACCGCAGCCTTGCAAATCCACTAGTATCACTGCAGGACTCTCTCTTTGCATTTTCTCTATCCCCATTATACCTTACATATTTGCCTTGCTCCTCCATCCACTGCCTCCTCACCCTCCACGAGCTGCCACTCATTCCCTTCACTACCCTGTGCCTCCCTCTCACTACCCTGTGCCTCCCTCTCACTGTCCTGTGCCCTCCCCTTACTGCCCTGTGCCTCTCTCTCACTGCCCTGTGCCTCTGTCTCACCGTCCTGTGCATCTCTCTCACTGTCCTGTGCCTCTCTCTCACTGCCCTGTGCCTCCCTCTCACTGTCCTGTGCCTCTCTCTCACTGTCCTGTGCCCTCCGTCTCACTGTCCTGTGCCTCCCTCTCACTGTCCTGTGCCTCTGTCTCACTGTCATGTGCCTCTCCCTCACTGCCCTGTGCCTCTCTTTCACTGCCCTGTGCCTCCCTCTCACTGTCCTGTGCCTCTCTCTCACTGTCCTGTGCCCTCCTCTCACTGTCCTGTGCCTCTGTCTCACTGTCCTGTGCCTCTCTCTCACTGTCCTGTGCCTCTCTCTCACTGTCCTGTGCCTCCCTCTCACTGTCCTGTGCCTCTCTTTCACTGTCCTGTGCCCTCCTCTCACTGTCCTGTGCCTCTCTCTCACTGCCCTGTGCCTCCCTCTCACTGTCCTGTGTCTCTCTCTCACTGCCCTGTGCCTCCCTCTCACTGTCCTGTGTCTCTCTCTCACTGCCCTGTGCCTCCCTCTCACTGTCCTGTGTCTCTCTCTCACTGCCCTGTGCCCTCCTCTCACTGTCCTGTGCCCTCCTCTCACTGTCCTGTGCCTCCCTCTCACTGTCCTGTGTCTCTCTCTCACTGCCCTGTGCCTCTCTCTCACTGTCCTGTGCCTCTCTCTCACTGTCCTGTGCCCTCCTCTCACTACTCCTCTTACTGACCAATTTTCTTCACCAAATGCCCACAGGACCCCCCTCTACTCCAGTCACAGACTCACATTATCCTGAAATCACAAGATTGTTTCAAATGTACGAATTGAAAGAATCAGAATCAGATTTATTATCACTGGCATTTGCCATGGAATTTATTGTTTGTGGCAGCGGTACAGTGCAATACTGAAAATCTACTATCAACTACAATAAGAAATATATCAGATAATTAATTCAGGAGTTGAAAAAGAGAGGCAAAAGTGAGACAGTGTTCATGGGTTTATTGCCCATTCAGAATCTTTTGGCAGAGGGGAAGCAGCTGTTTCCACATCATTTAGTGTGTGCTCTCAGGCTCCTGCACCTCCTCTCTGATGGTTGTAATGAGAAGAGGGTGGTTGAGGTCTTTAATGATGGACGATGTCTTTCTGAGGCATCGTCTTCTGAAGATGTCCTCGATCCTGTGCAGTGGCTACCCCATACCAGACAGAGATGCCACCAGTTAGGGTGCTCTTCACAGTACTTCAGTCTTTGGTGACCAATTCATTTCAAATTCCTAACAAAATACAGCTGCCAGCATGCCCTCTTGGTAACTGCATAGACACTTATTGAATATGTTATCTGTTCCTCGCTCCATAGCTGCTGCCTGACCTGCTGGGTATTTCCAAAATTCACTGTTTCATTTCAAACTTCCACCATCTGCAATATACCGCCTTCATCATCTGCCATGTCCATCTGGGTTCATCAGTCACATCAGCGTTGAAACAGGCAATGAAATTCATCGTTTGCATAACAAACAATGCAGTTCAAAGACGTGTTGGGGGCAGCGTGCAAATTTCGCCACATTTCTGGCACCAACATCGCATGCCCACATTATTCAGCAGAACACCACCACAGCCAACACAACAGTGACAGAAGAAACCTTACTATCCCCCGCGAGGCTGGGACAACCCTACTGCCGGACTTGTCAATGCCGGCTTCCAACCTCAGGATATTTTAAAAGCACCTGACTCTTTCTCTGATCACTGAGAGAGAAGAATAGATTTTTATTTCAATCACCCCATCAAAGCAACAGCGAGCAGTACCTTGTGAACCCCTTGAGGTGTAGGCAGACTCTAAATGTGACACTCTAAATTGGTGGTTTCCTTTTTGCTCTCCGGTGGAACCATTCCTCCCACCCTTGGGCAGGATAATGGTCACATTTCCACACTAACTGGCTGAACCAGTTTGCTCAGGTTCAGGTACAACGGTCGCTCACAACACCCAGAATATCTGATAGAAAGAGTTTTGAATCTTGCAGTGCGTCACAACTGTACTCGCTCTCTAAAGTATCACTGTGCACACTTTGCCCCACTGTTCAACAGTGATGGAACCGCATCGTGAGTCCTGGAACAGAGGTAAAAAATTGACAATCTAAAGTGTGCTACAGTGTTACAGGTTCCAGTGACAGACCTGTCCTGTCCCCACCACTACTATACAGCAGATTGATGTCACAGCTCTAAACCTATCAATACTGTATCCCAGTGTTCCAGTGACAGACCTGTCTCCCCCAGGAGTGTACCAGTGTTCCAGTGACAGACCTGTCCCCACCAGGAGTGTACCAGTGACAGACCTGTCCTGTCCCCACCACTACTATACAGCAGATTGATGTCACAGCTCTAAACCTATCAATACTGTATCCCAGTGTTCCAGTGACAGACCTGTCCTGTCCCCACCACTACTATACAGCAGATTGATGTCACAGCTCTAAACCTATCAATACTGTATCCCAGTGTTCCAGTGACAGACCTGTCTCCCCCAGGAGTGTACCAGTGTTCCAGTGACAGACCTGTCTCCCCCAGGAGTGTACCAGTGTTCCAGTGAC
Organism: Mobula hypostoma; assembly: GCF_963921235.1. Taxonomy (NCBI): domain Eukaryota; kingdom Metazoa; phylum Chordata; class Chondrichthyes; order Myliobatiformes; family Myliobatidae; genus Mobula; species Mobula hypostoma. The sequence continues at coordinate 11,733,267 of NC_086110.1, read as the reverse complement.
AGACCTGTCTCCCCCAGGAGTGTACCAGTGTTCCAGTGACAGACCTGTCTCCCCCAGGAGTGTACCAGTGTTCCAGTGACAGACCTGTCTCCCCCAGGAGTGTACCAGTGTTCCAGTGACAGACCTGTCCTCACCAGGAGTGTACCAGTGTTCCAGCGACAGACCTGTCCTCACCAGGAGTGTACCAGTGTTCCAGTGACAGACCTGTCCTCACCAGGAGTGTACCAGTGTTCCAGAGACAGACCTGTCTCCCCCAGGAGTGTACCAGTGTTCCAGCGACAGACCTGTCTCCCCCAGGAGTGTACCAGTGTTCCAGTGACAGACCTGTCTCCCCCAGTAGTGTACCAGTGTTCCAGTGACAGACCTGTCTCCCCCAGGAGTGTACCAGTGTTCCAGTGACAGACCTGTCTCCCCCAGGAGTGTACCAGTGTTCCAGTGACAGACCTGTCCTCACCAGGAGTGTACCAGTGTTCCAGCGACAGACCTGTCTCCCCCAGGAGTGTACCAGTGACAGAACTGTCCCCACCAGGAGTGTACCAGTGTTCCAGTGACAGACCTGTCTCCCCCAGGAGTGTACCAGTGTTCCAGTAACAGACCTGTCTCCCCCAGTAGTGTACCAGTGTTCCAGCAACAGACCTGTCTCCCCCAGGAGTGTACCAGTGTTCCAGTGACAGACCTGTCTCCCCCAGGAGTGTACCAGTGTTCCAGTGACAGACCTGTCCTCACCAGGAGTGTACCAGTGTTCCAGCGACAGACCTGTCTCCCCCAGGAGTGTACCAGTGTTCCAGTAACAGACCTGTCTCCCCCAGGAGTGTACCAGTGTTCCAGTGACAGACCTGTCCTCACCAGGAGTGTACCAGTGTTCCAGCGACAGACCTGTCTCCCCCAGGAGTGTACCAGTGTTCCAGTAGCAGACCTGTCTCCCCCAGGAGTGTACCAGTGTTCCAGCGACAGACCTGTCTCCCCCAGGAGTGTACCAGTGTTCCAGCGACAGACCTGTCTCCCCCAGGAGTGTACCAGTGTTCCAGTGACAGACCTGTCCTCACCAGGAGTGTACCAGTGTTCCAGCGACAGACCTGTCTCCCCCAGGAGTGTACCAGTGTTCCAGCGACAGACCTGTCTCCCCCAGGAGTGTACCAGTGTTCCAGTGACAGACCTGTCCTCACCAGGAGTGTACCAGTGTTCCAGCGACAGACCTGTCTCCCCCAGGAGTGTACCAGTGTTCCAGCGACAGACCTGTCTCCCCCAGGAGTGTACCAGTGTTCCAGTAACAGACCGGTCCTCACCAGGAGTGTACCAGTGTTCCAGTGACAGACCTGTCCCTACCAGGAGCGTACCAGTGTTCCAGTGACAGACCGGTCCCCACCAGTACTAAAACACAGTCATTTACATTAACAGATCTGTCCCGAGCAGTAATATACCGAAATATTTTACTCTTTCTGCACGACTTAATTGATTTATTTTTTCAGCATATTTCTTATTGTAATTTACAGTTTTTATTGTTCTGTACTGCAATGTACAGCTGCCGCAAAACAACAAAGTTCACGACATATGCCAGTGATTCTGAATTTACAGTGACTGACCAGTACTGGAACCGGGTGATATATATTGACAGATCTGCCCCATTAGTAATGTACCACAGTCGATTCTGTCCCCTCCCGGAGCGGATCTCGTCCATCCTGCCGAGGAACCGTTACACTACGGGGTCAATCATGTTGGGAGTTTTAACCGGACACCGGCACTGGCTGTACCAGAGTGTGGACGGGCAGCCGAGGCTCACCTGCTCGCCATTCAGGCTCAGGCTACAGTTACCGCTGAGTGAAAATAGTTGCTCAAAGCGCCGCCATGGGAATGGCCCGTCTGACATCTCCAGCTCGCAGTAACACCTCTCGGCCACCCGAGCCCCGGTCGAAACATCGGCGTCCACCTGTTGAACGATGACAAGTCAGAACCCTGTGTAAATGCTTCTTGGAGTGGACGGTTCGAAGGAATGGGAAATACGCGACTTACGGGAAAAGGGGTGCTCAGTAAAATGAAGCCGAATGCCCCAACCAGTGCGCGCAGATCCATGGTGCAAGCCGCGCCGCCAAAGCTAAAGTTCCCAGCACCGTACTTAAGCAAAGGGGGCGGAGATTGACCACGGACACCTCGCATTTCGGCAACCCCCCCCTCTCTCTCTCTCTCTCTCGAAGCTGGACTAGAGAGCATGTCTAATGAGGATGCATTGAGCGACCTAAGGATTTTCTCTCTGGAGCGAAGGAGGATGAGAAGTTACCAGACAGAGACATACAAGATGATAAGAAGGCATAAAGTCAGTGGATAGCCAGAGACATTTTACCAGGGCAGAAACGGCTCCTATGAAGGGGCATAATTTTAGGGTGACTGGAGGAAAGTATAGGAGTAACGCCAGAGGATAGTTATTTAAACACAGAGTGTGGTTGAGTGCGTGGAACACTCTTCCACGGATGGTGTTAGAGGCTGATATCTTCGGAGTATTTAAGGAACTCTTAGGTATGTACATGGATAATAGAAAAATGTACAAGACAATGAAAGGCATTGATCGTGTGGATAGGCAGAGGCTTTTTCCCAGGGCTGAAATGGACTAGCACGAGAGGGCACAGTTTTAAGGTGCTTGGAAGTAGGTACAGAGATGTCAGGGGTAAGTTTTTTATGCAGAGAGTGGTGAATGCGTGGAATGGGCTGCCAGAGGCGGTGGTGGAGGCGGGTAAGATAGGGTCTTTTAAGAGAATCCTGGATAGGTACATGGAGCTCAGAAAAATAGAGGGCTATGGGTAAGCCTAGGTAATTTGTAAGGTAAGGGCATGTTTGGTACAGCTTTGTGGGCCAAAGGGCCTGTATTGTGCTGTAGGTTTTTTGTGTTTATATGTTTCTAAAAATGGAGGGTTATGGAGAAAGTAAGGGTTAGATTTATCTTAGAGTAGGTTAAAATGTCAGCACGTTACTGTGACGTAAGGTGCTGGGTTTTGCTGGTTAATTTCTGTAATAAATCTTTTGCTTTGTTTGAATTGCTGAAGTCTCAGTGATTCAGGGGCCTGTACTGTGACGTTCTATCTTCTATGTTTTACCTCCATTGATTCCTGCTGGCAGACGGAATATAGTGTAGGGAGGTGTATGGTCATGCATTTTGGTAGAAGGAATACATGGATGGACTACTTTCTAAATGGGGAGCATATTCAGAAATTAGAAATGCAAAGGGACTTGGGAGTTCTAGTGAAGGATTCCCTAAAGGTTAATTTGAAGGGTGAGCCAGCAGTGAGGAAAGCAAATGCAATGTTAGCATTCATTTCAGAAGCACCAGAATATAAAAACAAAGATGTAATGCTGGAGTTTAGAAGAATGACAGGCGATCTCACTGAAACCTACCGAAGAGAATCCAAGATAAAGTGGACATGCAGAGGATGATTCTAGCAGTGGGAGGGTCCAGGACCAGAGGGCACTGCTTCAGAATACAAGGACATCCCTTTAGAACAGAGATGAGGAGGAATTTCTTTAGCCAGAGGGTGGTGAATCTGTGGAATTCATTACCACAGTCATTTAGAGTGGAGGATGATAGGTACTTAATCAGTAAGGGCTTCCAAGGTTCTGGGGAGGAGGTAGAAGAATGGTATCAGGGTCAACTAGTGGACTGAATCACTGAGACTTCAGCAATTCAAACAAAGCAAAAGAGTTATTACAGAAATTAACCAGCAAAACCAGGGAGAACTCAGGCAAACTATACAAAATACTGAAGAACTGAAATCGCTCATGATACACAGAAGAACTCAGCCAGAGTTTTACCAGACAAGGATTCACAGTGACCAAGCAAAGAGGGGTTAGCACGCTCGCCTGTAATACATCCCGGAGCCTGTAGGAATTCCGGACCAGTCAGACAGCCCTGGAGTCCAGATGAAGAAATAACCCCCAAAGGCAATAACTACAATGCAATTCATTGAAAACCCCGTGCTGATTTAATTACCCTAAATTGAATAAAATGATAAATTCAAAGAGAGTTTAACAATCCCCATGGTACCAAATGTGACACCTGCAACATAAAGTGTAGAACCCAGAGCTAGTACAAAGACAAAAAATTTAGACAGAAAAGTTAAACAATCCAAGGGACACTGTACACCCACAAGGTTACACCAAGAGCATATAATCCACATACTAACTGAAGAAAATCTTTAAAAAAAAACCTTGGTTGTGACAAATGGGTTGAGAGGGAAATAAATTAACCATGATTGAATAGCCTATTTCTGCTCCTATGTCCTATATAAGAGCTAAGGGGTAATGTTGCAGCTATATAGGACTCTGGTCAGATCCCACTTGGAGTACTGTGCTCAATTCTGCTTGCCTCACTACAGGAAGGACATGGAAACCATAGAAAGGGTGTAGAGGAGATTTACAAGCATGTTGCCTGGATTGGGGTGCAGGCCTTATGAGAATAGGTTGAGTGAACTTGGCCTTTTCTCCTTGGAGCAATGGAGGTGACCTGATAGAGGTGTACAAGGTAATGAGAGGCATTGATCGTGTGGATAGTCAGAGGATTTTTCCCAGGGTTGAAATGGCTAGCATGAGAGGGCATAGTTTTAAGGTGCTTGAATGTAAGTACAGAGGAGATGTCAGGGGTAAGTTTTTTATGCAGAGAGTGGTGAGAGCATGGAATGGGCTGCCGACGGCGGCGGTGGAGGTGGAAATGATAGGGTCTTTTAGGAGACTCCTGGATAAGTACATGGATCTTAGAAAAATAGAAGGCAATGGGTTACATAGTTCTAAGTTAGGGGCATGTTCGGCACAGCTTTGTGGGCCAAAGGGTCTGTATTGTGCTGTAGGTTTTCTCTGTTTCTATATGCTGATGTGAGAATTAGCCATGATTGAATAGCCTGTTTCTGCTGCTATGTCCTATATGTACTGATGTGAAGATTAACTATGATTGGATAGCCTATTTCAACTCCTAAAAACATCAGGAGGGCATCTACCATCCACTACCACAGTGGCTTCAGAAAATCTGATCAACTTGGTAAAATAAAATGTTTTTGAAAATATGCTGTTTCTAGCTAGTGAGCCAACAGAACTGTGGATACCATATTAAGCACTGGTGTTGCAACACTGGGGTTCAAGCTGATTTTGCACAAAACATAGAACAAAAATAATGCAGAATCGCTGCTTACTTAACAATTTGGAGAAATTAAATGTGCTAGTCAACAGTTTGTGCAGGATGTGGCTATGATCAATGACAACTGTAAGGCGGGCGATTCGGATAGTCCATATTTATATAAATTTATTTTTACCTATTGTTCCTCTTTTTGTGCAATATGTGGTCTCTGTCAAAACAATCTTGGAAGGAAGTAGTAAAACACGCTGGTATTTGAAGCAACTAAGAGACAGCTAACAGAATGGTTGAAGTTATTCAAAGTGAATTCCCTAAACCTATTGAACCCAGAAAGCATGTATCAGCTGGAGGTAGAGATGCTGTATTTTTTCAATATTCCCAAATGACAACTATCATTATAAATGGGTATTTAGACTTTGTTATAGCAACATTTGATTGATTTAAGCGCTGAGCCAGATTGGATAGATTGGGTACAGGCAGAATTGAGACAGCAAGTCCCAGGCCCGAGAGCATATCAGAGCTGCAGCACCCAGGTCCAAGAGTGAGGAATGACCTGAGGCTTGAGACGGTCAGGAGAGAGAGGGACGGGTTGGTGTTCAGCTTGCTGCTCAGTGAGGTTAGATTAGATTATGAGGACACGCAGTCCTCTTTTATTGTCATTTAGTAATGCATGCATTAAGAAATGATACAATATTCCTCCGGTGTGATATCACAGAAACACAGGACAGACCAAGACTGAAAAAGCTAACAAAAACCACATAATTATAACATATAGTTACAACAATGCAACAATACTATAACTTGATGAAGAACAGTCCATGAGCACAGTAAAAGTTCAAAGTCTCTCGGAAGTCCCACATCTCACGCAGACAGGGGAAGGAAGAAAACTCTCCCTGCCATGCCAGACCACGGTTCGACTCTGAGTCATCCGAAAACTTCGAGCTCTGATCAGCTCTCTGACACCGAGTACCGAGCACCATCTCTGCCAAACGGTTCGACCTCAGCCTCAGTCGCCAGCAGCAGGCAAAGCCGTGGATTTTGGGGCCTACCCTCCGGAGATTCTCGATCGTACAGTAGCAGCGGCAGCGAAACGGGCATTTCAGAAGTTTCCAGATGTTCCTCTATGCCTTCTCAGGTCTGTCTCCATCAAATCAGGATTGTGCACGGTACCCTATTTAACAAATACGAGGTTTACTCGTCTCTGCGTTGATTGGCCTGCAACCAGTGGGCTCCTGGATCGGCTGTGACCAGCTTCCAGTCTGTAGATTCAAGATGTTATTTGTTTACTTTTACTGTTTGCACGATTTGTTTTATTTTCTGCGCATTGGGTGTATGATGGTCTTCTTTCTTTAAAAAAAACAAAAACATAAGGGACAGATGTAGTAGAATAAATAAAATACCAGGTAAACAATAAGATTAATAAAAGAAATCTTTATATGTACGACCCGACTAAAAACAGCAGAGGGATTTATTTGGACATGAGAGAAAGTGTTCAGATTCAGATTCATTAATTTATCACAAGTACAGCAAAAATTAGAGTGAAATGAGCTTTTAACGTTAACAACCAACACAACCTGAAGATGCGCTGGTGGCAGCCCGCAAGTGTCACTATACCTTCTGACACCAACATAGCATGTTCACAATGCTCGGCAGAACAACATGGAACACAAGCAACACACATCAAAGTTGCTGGTGAACGCAGCAGGCCAGGCAGCATCTGTAGGAAGAGGCGCAGTCGACGTTTCAGGCCGAGACCCTTCGTCAGGACTAACTGAAGGAAGAGTGAGTAAGGGATTTGAAAGCTGGAGGGGGAGGGGGAGATGCAAAATGATAGGAGAAGACAGGAGGTGGAGGGATGGAGCCGAGAGCTGGACAGGTGATAGGCAAAAGGGATACGAGAGGATCATGGGACAGGAGGTCTGGGAAGAAAGACAAGGGTGGGGGGGGGACCCAGAGGATGGGCAAGAGGTATATTCAGAGGGACAGAGGGAGAAAAAGGAGAGTGAGAGAAAGAATGTGTGCATAAAAATAAATAACAGATGGGGTACGAGGGGGAGGTGGGGCCTTAGCGAAAGTTAGAGAAGTCGATGTTCATGCCATCAGGTTGGAGGCTACACATGGAACAAGTGCTACACATGCCCTTACACTTCCTCCCTTACCACCATTCAGGGCCCCAAACAGTCCTTCCAGGTGAGGCATCACTTCACCTGTGAGTCGACTGGGGTGATATACTGCGTCCGGTGCTCCCGATGTGGCCTTTTATATATTGGCGAGACCCGACGCAGACTGGGAGACCGTTTTGCTGAACACCTATGCTCTGTCCGCCAGAGAAAGCAGGATCTCCCAGTGGCCACACATTTTAATTCCACATCCCATTCCCATTCTGACATGTCTATCCACGGCCTCCTCTACTGTAAAGATGAAGCCACACTCAGGTTGGAGGAACAACACCTTATATTCCGTCTGGGTAGCCTCCAACCTGATGGCATGAACATTGACTTCTCTAACTTCCGCTAAGCCCCACCTCCCCCTCGTACCCCAGCTGTTACTCATTTTTATGCACACATTCTTTCTCTCACTCTCCTTTTTCTCCCTCTGTCCCTCTGAATATACCTCTTGCCCATCCTCTGGATCCCCCCCCACTTGTCTTTCTTCCCAGACCTCCTGTCCCATGATCCTCTCGTATCCCTTTTGCCAATCACCTGTCCAGCTCTTGGCTCCATCCCTCCCCCTCCTGTCTTCTCCTATCATTTTGGATCTCCCCCTCCCCCTCCAACTTTCAAATCCCTTACTCACTCTTCCTTCAGTTAGTCCTGACGAAGGGTCTCGGCCTGAAACGTCGACTGCGCCTCTTCCCACAGATGCTACCTGGCCTGCTGCGTTCACCAGCAACTTTGATGTGTGTTGCTTGAATTTCCAGCATCTGCAGAATTCCTGTTGTTTTTGTTTTTAACATAGAACACAACAAGCAACAACAGTAAAACAAACAAGAGATTATGCAGATGCTGGAAATCCAAAGCAACACACACAAAATGCTGGAGGAACTCAGCAGGCCAGGCAGCATCTAGGAAAATAGTACAGTCAATGTTTCACGCCGAGACCCTTTGGCAGGACTGAACAGTAAAACAAGCCCCATTCCCCCCTCCCATCCACCCTCTCATGTACATACGCAGTCCTTCAACCCCAGGACAGGCTGCCTTTGGCCTTAAGTGGACTTGTGGATTCCAGGATATTGGGCTTCAACTTTCCCTGGCAGACTTGCAAAGACTCGCAGAGCCGGGCTTCTGCAAACTTGTAGACTTCCGACTGACCTTTGGGCTTCGATCTCGGGTATCAACTGCAAGATTCTCTGATGACGACAGTGGTGGTGAATGTTGGGACAGCTCTGAGCAACTAGCCCTTCCGTGCCCGTCTGATCTGGTGCGGTTATGTGTGCAAAATTCGTGCTGCAGCTCAATGTCACTATTGAAGTATTTACCCAGGATAATCATGGTCATCGATTAAGGCGGTTCTATAACTCGGGATAGTAACGATAAACAGAAAATGATAAGGGAAGGTTGGAGCAATGTTCATACCCAAGATTCAGCCCTCGGACAACTTTGTCCTTTATATACTGTGTATTTATAGTTTTGATGCACAGGGCACAAATTCCAAGTTTGCAGATAACAAAGAAAGTTGGAGATGTAAACAACAGTGAGAAGATAGAAATAGACTTCAAATAGACTTACAGACTGGTAAGATGAGCAGATAGGTGAAAGAAGTAATTTAACTTAATTAATGCTGAGACACATGGATGATAGCAAAATGGAGGGCTAGGTGGGAGGGAAGAGTAGACTGATATTAAAGTAAGTCATAAGGTCAGTACAACACCATGTGCTGCAGGGCCTGCACTGTGCTGTAGTGTTCTTGTTCAATGTGAAGGGCTACATTTTGGTCAGGTGATTGAGAACATAGAGTTATACCAGAAGGCAGAATTTGACACAGATCTGGAAATATTTGTACAGAGCTTGTTGAACGCGACTGGAGACGTTGCAAGGGTGATTAAAAGGCATAGCAAATGCTGAGTTTGATTAACAGAGGCAAAGAGCAAAGAAATTGAGTTCAGTTCCTGAGCAACACATTAGAAAAAAGGACGAAGGCTTTGAAGGCAGTGTAAACAAGATTCCAGGGATTAGCAGTTTTATATGAATGGACAAGAAAGACTGGGGTCATTCTGGAACAGAAGCAATTTGAAAGAGAAATTTAAAATTATAAGAATACAAATGGAGTAGATTGAGAGAAATGTTTCTCATTGGCTGTGGGATAGAAACATGATTGGCAAAAGAAACATAAAGGGCTTTTGGATAACTTTACAACATCCGTGTTGTTGGGGCTTGAATATATTGACAGGCAGGAGAGTGTTGGCGCGTGGCCAAATGGTTAAGGCATTCGTCTAGTGATCTGAAGGTCGCTAGTTCGAGCCTTGGCTGAGGCAGCGTGTGTGACCTTGAGCAAGGCACTCAACCACACATTGCTCTGCGACGACACCAGGGGTCCTAATGCCCTTCCCTTGAACAACGTCGTTGGCGTGGAGTGGGGGGACTTGTAGCATGGGCAACTGCCAGTCTTCCATACAACCTTGCCCAGGCCTGTGCCCTGGAAACCTTCCAAGGCACAAATCCACAGTCTCACGAGACTAACGGATGCCTATATATATATAAAAGGAGAGTCAAGGAGCCATACAATGCCTTCTAACCACTGAGTACGTGTCAATAATCAACACCCCCCCCCCCCCACCATCCCCCATCCTCTATTCTGTATTAGATTCAGATTCAGATTCCGGTATTTATCACACGTACATTGAAGCATACAGCAAAATGCATCATTTGCATTAACAACCAACACAACCTAAAGGTGCACTGGGTGCAGCCCGCAAGTGTCAGCGGCAACATAGCCTGTCCACAGTAGTCAACAGAATAACACATGCAGCAGCAACAAGACAACAGCAAACCAAGCCCCTTTCTTCCTTTCCACTTACTCACACACATAAGGCTCCAGCCTCAGCACAGGCTGTCTTCGAGCAGCCTCCAGTGGACTCACAGTCTCCATAGATGCTGTCTAACCTGCTGAGTTCCTCCAGCATTCTGTGTGCATTACTTTATCAATCAGAACGTTGAGGATAGTAGGAGTTCAGCAGTGCTCCCCGTGTCATGGCAGAGGCTTCACAGAACACAAGCTACCTCTCATCATTCATATTTCATTTCATTCACATTCCGTCATCTGCTGAAGCTATATCTATTGCCTCGTGACCAAAGGACCCATATTGCTGCCATTAGTGATGAGATGGAGTGGACTGGAGCTCTTCAGTTTATAGAAACAATGGAGGTCAGTTGACAACCTTGCCCAACTTTCACACATACACATGCACACACAATTTATCTTCTGTTTCAGTTCCACTTTCTTCCACTAATCTCATCATCTCTGATTCCTTTGATATCCAAATATCTATCAAACTCAGTCAGTGGCTGAGACTCCATAGCCTTCTTAGATAGAAAATTCCAAAGTTTCCTGGGTAAAGAAGTTTATTTTCATCCCATTCCTGAATGGCCAGTCCCTTACTTTGAGAGTGTGATCACTTGTTCCAGATACCCTAATGAGGGAAGATATCAATCATTCAGCTAACCTGTCAAACTCCATAGGAGTTTTGGCAGTGTGGAGGAACAGAGGGATCTAGGAGTGCACATCCATAGATCTCACAAAGTTGCTGCACAAGTTGATAGGGTGGTTCAGAAGGGTATGGTGCTTTGGCCTTCATTTGTGAGGCGATTGAGTTCAAGAGCAGCAGGTTTATAAATCCCTGGTTAGACCATTCTTGGAATACAGCCTTCAGCTCTGGTTGCCTAATTATATGAAGGATCAGGAGCAGAGGAGATATACTGGGAGGCTGCCTGGACTAGAGAGCATGTGTCATGAGGATAGGGCTTTTCTCTTTGGAGTTGGGGGGGGGGGTGGTGAGAGGTGACTTGATAAAGGTGTACAAGGTGATAAGAGACATAGATCAAATGGAGAGCCAGACATTTTCCCAGGGCGGAAATGGCAAATAAGAGAGGACATAATTTTAAGGTGATTGGAGGAAAGTCTGGGGGGGGTGGTATGTCAGAGAGCTTTTTACACAGAAAGTAGTAACTGTGTGGATGATACTTCCAGGTGTTGTTGTAGAGCTGGGGCATTTAACAAACTCTTAGACAGGGACCTGGGTGACAGAAAAATTGAGGGCCATGTGGGAGGGAAAGATTAGATTGATTTCAGAGTAGGTTAACAGGGGCCTGTACTGTATGGTAATGTCCTGGGTTTTACGTGGCATCAATGAGATCAGCTCTCATTCTTCTAAAGAGTAGAGAGTAGAAAGCAAATATGTTTAATCCCCCCTCATAGGTCAGAGAACTATCCCAGAATTGATCTCATGAGCCTTCATTGAACTGCCTTTGTTGCAAGTGTATTCCTCCTTAAGCAGGGGGAGAGAGAGACCTGCATATACTGTAACACTCCAGATATTTTACCAGTCTTACCAGTATCCTCAGATAGCAACACACATCAAAGTTGCTGGTGAACGCAGCAGGCCAGGCAACATCTCTAGGAAGAGGTACAGTCGACGTTTCAGGCCGAGACCCTTCATTAATAAACAATGCATTTCACTCAATGTACGGGTGATAAATAAACATGAATCTCGAATTAGTTGAGAGTTACATGGATTTGGTCTTGCTGGTATGTTTACACATTGTCTGAAATAATGATGTGTTTGGATCTTATTGAATCCATTGAGATCAAGCTAATGCTGAAGTGATCAACATGACAGAAAGGAAAAAGGGTTAGTGGGTTTTTCTTTAGCTATATTTAAATTCTATTGATAGTCTGTGGATATGAATGGATGATCAATAAATAATTATCATTCATAAATACCCTTGAGAAGTTGGAAGGCACCTGCATTCTTGAAATAAAGCCGTGTGAGGTAAAAATACTACAACAATCCCGCCACGTCCGTCACATTGAGTGTCAACACATGAGTATTGTGGACTCATTGGCAAGTCAGGGTGGTGTGTGATCTGGGTTCCCATGTAACTCTCCCCTCTGTCCTTCCAGGTTCTAAAGAGTGGTTTTACAGGGGCATTTGAAGGAACAGTAGCCTCTTGCAGCAGGACAGAGTGAGAGTGGCCCTCAGTGCTGATAGGAGAAGTTGGGAGACAAAGATTTAGCAAAATAAACTGGAATCTAAAAATCTGGAACCAGTAACAATGAGCAGGATAGCACTGAAGTTTGTGGCTAAAGGTTCAATTAGCCCTATGTGCATCATTCAGTTGTATCAAACTGCTATCAGTGCAAACAAGACTAAGTGAACCCGGCAGCATTCCCGTTTGCATTCTAGTTGAATTCCAGTCAATTCATTAATCCCATGGGCTGGCATAATATTTTTCTTGAACACCACCTGCAAACAATTTATGCCCATAAGACCAAAAGATATAGGGATGGAATTAGGCCATTTGGCCCATCAAGTCTGCTCTGCTATTCAATGATGTCTGATTTATTATCTCTCTCAAGCTCATTCTCGTGCCTTCTCCCTGTAACCTTTGATGCCCTGACTAGTTAAAACCCTGTCAACGAGGAGTCCCCTCCATGATAAGGACTCCAGAGGAGAATGTTGGGGACAGTGTTAATGTGCTGAACTTGTAGCGTAAACATGCTAAACAGTAGAAGCAGCATGTCCAGGTGAAGGCAGAAAATGCAGGCTTCACTCATCATGTTATCAACGGTTGTGTACAATTAGATGACCAAAGTGGGACCAAGATTCCATGACGTTCTTAACCTCAATGAGCACAGGATCCAACAGATGAATACAGAACAGGACAGCTTCCTGATCACCTTCAGCAAAGATGTTCCCATCATCACGGATGCTAGCACTGATCTGATTTGATTTATTCCATGTAACACCACAAAATCATCAAACAGAACACATCCAGCTAAGATCAGGGACCTGATAACATCCCAGTTGCAATGCAGAAGATCTGTGCTCCAGCACAGGCCACTCCTCTATCGAAAGAGCTCCAGTACAGAGCACACATACAAAATGGAGCTTGGAGTACTGTGCTCAGTTTTAGTCGCCTCACTATAGGAAGGATGTGGAAACCATAGAAATGGTGCAGAAGAGATTCACAAGGATGTTGTCTGGATTGGGGAGCATGCCTTATGAGAATAGGTTGAGTGAACTTGGCCTTTTCTCCTTGGAGCAACAGAGGATGAGAGGTGACCTGATAGAGGTGTACAAGATAATGAGAGGCATTGATCGCATGGATAGTCAGAGGCTTTTCCCCAGGGCTGAAATGGCTAGCACAAGAGGGCATAGTTTTAAGGTGCTTGGAAGTAGGTACAGAGGAGATGTCAGGGGTAAGTTTTTTACGCAGAAAGTTGTGAATGTGCAGAATGGGCTGCCGGCGGTGGTGGTGGAGGCGGAAATGATAGGGTCTTTTAAGAGACTACTGGATAGGTACATGGAGCTTGGAAAAATAGAGGGCTATGGGTAAAGCCTAGCTAGTTCTAAGATAGGGCATGTTTGGCACAGCTTTGTGGGCCGAAGGGCCTGTATTGTGCTGTAGGTTTTCTACGTTTCTAAAATGCTGCTGGAACTTAGCAGTTAGGCAGCATCCATGGAGAGGAATAAACAGTTGCAGTTTCAGACCAGGACCCTTCAACAGAACTGGGAAGGAAGGGTGAAGACGACAGAATAAGAAGGTAGGAGAAGAGAAAGGCGTACAATCTGGCAGGTGATAGGTGAAGCCAGGTGAGGCGGAAATGGGTGGGTGGAGGAGAGGGGTAAGGTGTTTTGTAGAAAAGATAAAGGGCAGAAGAAAAAGGAATCTGATGGGAGAGGAGAGAGGACCATGGGAGAAAAGGAAGGAGGAGGCGCATCAGAAGAAGGTGATAGGCAGGCGAGTAGAAGAGAAGAGATAAGAGGGGAGTCAGAATAAGAATGGATGAAGAGAGAAGAGGAAGGGGGAGGAATTAACATAGGTTAGTGAAATCATTCTTCATGCTGTCAGGTTGGAGGCTACCCAGATGGAATATGAGGTGTTGTTCCTCCAACTTGAAAGAGGCCTCATCGTGACGGTAGAGGAGGTCAGACCAACATTTTGGAATGGGAATGGGGAGTAATCTGAGGTCTAGCACAGCATGACAAAATGGAACCTTTATCAGGCAAACCTTGTCCACAAAAGGCATGAACAAGTCAACCCAGCCAAGCACTACCCTACCCTGCCAGCCTACTTGCAAAGATTAGCAAAGCGATGTGATTTCTCTAGACACTGCTATGAAGTAACACATACTCTCCGATGTCTTGCTTGCTGATGCCATCCTAACAAGGTTGCTTCCCTCTGAAGCCTCTTTGACCCAAACAGGGACAAAAGAAGGGAAGATCTGAGATGAAGTGTGAGTGTCTCCAAGTAGCTTCTCAGAAAACGGGTGGCAGGGTACAAGAAGGCAGCCTGTCCTCAGTATTCCCTGAGAAGTGTGAAAACACCACTTACATCATGACTCCGACAGTGAACTTCAATCACAGAACTCACTACAAGAAGAGCGGCTCTCATGTCTGAGTCTTGATGGGCACAGCTGGCAAGTGGTGGGATAGCCAACAGGGCAGAAGAGCTTTGACTTCACCCTCACTCTGGCTGCCTAATCTTTCACCCCCAAGTTCATGATGACTTGGAGTCCTCATCAAAATGGCATTGTAAATTTCATTTCAGTAGGAATAGGATGAAATTCCTCCACTGGCTGAAGGTATACCTATACGGAAGACTGATGTCGCAATCATAAAAGGGCAGACACATTGCAGTGACCTGAGCCCCGACATCAGTAACTGGATCTTGAAATGAGGATATTTGCTGATGGTTGCACAATGTTAGATTCATTTTCAATTCCGTGTTGGTAAACAGAGGGATATGGACAACATTCTGGTGTTGGGTGGTAAATGACAAATAACAGTGATACCACATGCACCAGCAAAATGACTACATTCAACAAGAGCAAGTCTGACTATTACCCATGGCATCAAAGGTATTAACAGTGTGTTAACATCTTAAAAATTTCCAAACCCATTTCATGGGAATATTTCTAAACAAAAATTGTCACCAATTCACTCAAGAGGTAAAAGCAGATAAACAAGAAGTTAGGAATTAAGGTGCACTGACAAAGAGATGGATAGAGATATTTATGGAGTAAATTTCAGTGCTTTGTTGGCATGTGGGCAAGTGGTTAAGGCATTCGTCTAGTGATTTGAAGGTTGCTAGTTCAAGCCCTGGCTGAGGCAGCGTGTGTGTCCTTGAGCAAGGCACTTAACCACACATTGCTCTGTGACGACACCAGTGCCAAGCTGTATGGGTCCTAATGCCCTTCCCTTGGACAACATCGGTGGCGTGGAGAGGGGATGCTTGCAGCATGGGCAACTGCCAGTCTTCCATACAACCTTGCCCAGGCTTGCACCCTGGAAATCTTCCAAGGCGCAAATCCATGGTCTCATGAGACTAACGGATGCCTATATAAATTCCAGTGCTGATTGCTTTGCCAACTGAAGGGTATAGGCATCAAACATGTGCAATTCAAAATCAGTGGTGCTCAATGGGAGCCACACGGGTACAGAAGAGGCGTTAGAATTGAAGTAGTTTACATTGATAGAGAGGAGCATTGTGGATATCAGCCTTAAAATTAAGCCATTACTTGTCCAGGCATTGATAACAGTCAATGACCATAGTGAAATGAGGAACAGTAGCAGAGTGCAGCTGTTAAGTATCTTCCTTTACTTAACCAATAACTGACGTGATGGACAAAAATCAATGGGGATGGGAGAGGTTCTGGAGGATTGGAGGGTTGCAGATGTTGTTCCTTATTCAAGAAAGGGAGTAGAGATAGCCCAGAAAATTATAGACCAGTGAGTCTTACTTCAATGGGTTTGTAAGTTGATGGAAAAGATCCTGAGAGGCAGGATTTATGAACATTTGGATAGGCATAATATGATTAGGAATAGTCAGCATGGCTTTGTCAAAGGCAGATTGTGCCTTACAAGCCTGACTGAATTTTTTGAGGATGTGACTAAACACATTGATAAAGGTAGAGCAGTAGATGTAGCATATATGGATTTCAGCAAGGCATTTGATAAGGTACCCCATGCCAGGCTTATTGAGAAAGTAAGGAGGCATGGGATCCAAGGGGATCTTGCTTTGTAGATCCAGAATTGTCTTGCTCACAGAAGGCAAAAAGTGGTTGTAGACGAGTCATATGGATATCAGTGACCAGTGGTGTGCCTCAGGGATTTGTTCTAGGACCCCTTCTCTTCATGATTTTTATAGATCACCTGGATGAGGAAGTGGAGGGATGGGTTAGTAAATTTGCTGATGACACAAAGGTTGGGAGTGTTGAGGATAGTGTGGAGGGCTGACAGAGGTTACAGAGGGACATTGATAGGATGCAAAATTGGGCTGAGAAGTGGCAGATGGAGTTCAACCCAGTTAAGTGTGAAGTGGTTCATTTTGGTAGGTCAAATATGATGGCAGAATATAGTATTAATGGTAAGACTCTTGGCAGTGTGGAGGATCAGAGGGATCTTGGAGTCCGAGTCCACAGGACACTCAAATCTACTGCGCAGGTTAACTATGGTTAAGAAGGCATACGATGCATTGGTCTTCATCAAATGTGGGATTGAGTTTAAGAGTCGAGAGGTAATGTTGCAGCTATATAGGACCCTGGTCAAACCCCACTTGGAGTACTGTGCTCAGTTCTGGTCACCTCCTACAAGAAGGATGTGGAAACTATAGAAAGGGTGCAGAGGAGATTTACAAGGATGTTGCCTGGATTGCGTAGCATGCCTTATGAGAATAGGTTGAGTGAACTCAGCCTTTTCTCCTTGGAGCTGCGTAGGATGAGAGGTGACCTGATAGAGGTGTATGAGGTGATGAGAGTCATTGATTGTGAGGATAGTCAGAGGCTTTTCCCCAGGGCTGAAATGGCTAACACGAGAGGGCAGAGTTTTAAGGTGCGTTGAAGTAGGTGCAGAGGGGATGCCAGAGGTAAGTTTTTTTACACAGAGAGAGGTTAGTGTGTGGAATGAGCTGTAAATGTTCGGCACAGCATTGTGGGCTGAAGGGCCTGTCTTGCGCTGTAGGTTTTCTATGTTCTATGTTTTAAATCAAAAGGACTCTTTGAGTCTTTCTGACAACCCTCACCTAAGGATTTTAGCTGGTAAACTGATGGGCATGTGGGCTTCTCAGATCTACACCACAGATCAAACACACTGAAAGATTCAATCAATATTCACTGGTGTATAGCGTCAGAAATAATTTAGTAAATGGAGCCCCATCTGCTAAAGTGTGTTCATGATTTCTCCATTAAATACCAATCCATGGTACCCATGTTCTTTGAAAACTCACATGGAACAAACAGACACATGCTGAGACTGCAGAACTATTCATTACAGTCCTGACATCTGACCACACTGTGACAAAACAGAGGAACTTCAAGGCATTGAAAAGACCTAACATTTAGAAAACAAGATGTACCAAAGTATTTTACAGCTGATTAAGTACATTTTCTGGTGATGTAGAGGAACTTCGACAATTTCTGGAACACACTTTCCAATCTTGCTTAGTAATTTATCCCACAAGAAATAATCTCTGATTTATTAAAGGCAATGCCTACCCAAGCACTTACTATTTGGATTTTACACATTTTCTCAAATTTAACTTCTTCTCCCTCAATTCCTTTCAATGAATCTTCATCTACTGTACACTTTTCTCCTTTTGGTATTGCAAGCCTTCCCTTGCACTGAAAGTTACCCCCTCTAGAGCTTCAACTGTTTCTCTTTCCTCTCCATTCCTTCCTTCTTTTGTCATCATTCTTTGTATTAGTTTGTCCTTTACTGAACATTTTAATATTTCTCACCCTTCTTCTTTGTTGTCTTTGATATCCATCTTCATCAATAAGTTCCCCTCTCATCTGTGCATATCATGCCTTGCATTTCTGTGCTCCATTTTTGCCTTACTTGACACCATTAAAGAGGTCATTGACCTGAACCTATTTCCTCCCCTCCTCATTTCTTGTCCTCTTGCAAATCATTCTCTTTCACACACATCTATTCTCTACAGCATGTGGTCAATGAGACTACCAGCATTTTTTTGGGATGTAGGAGGAAACAGGGAGCCCAACAATCATGGTAAAAAGTGTAGGCTTTACATAGATAACACTCGAAGTTAGGAACAAATCAAGGTTCCCAGTACTGTGAAGCCGGTGTATTAATTGTCAGGCCAGCAACCTGCTACACTGTGTGAATAAAGCTTAGTACATTTGAGACAGCTTACAAAGGCATGAAACATATAAACCTTTGTAAAAGGGTTCAGAATGCAAAAGCTGTACAACTGTTAATGCTGGTGGAAGTAGAGGTCAGTATGCAATCGACCAGAATTAAAAGAGGATGGAGGATAGTAAATATGGCATAAAGATATTCTGAAAGTGGGAATGGGAAATAGTAACGGGCACATGTAATTTATTCAAGATTTGAAATAGTTTATTGTCTTTCTTCAGTTCATGAGTGTAAAGGAGAATGAAATGATTGTTACTCAGATCTGCTTCAGAATGAAAAAACACAATCAGCATAAAGAACACAATAAAAATCAAAAAAAAATCACAATGAGTATAAATATAAAAGCCATTCTATAAAACAGAATGTACAAGTAACTGTTACATACATAGACTGATTGTATTTATATAAAGTAACACTGGGCGCTGTGTATGTAGCAGTAGGTAGAGATTGTGGTGGGTTAATCGGTGAAGGCATTGATCAGCCTGACGGATTGGGGAAAAGTAACTGATTTTAAAGCTGGCATCCACAATGTTCCTATGAATGTCACCATCTTCAACTATATAATCTCCTATCTATCCACGTGCCTCCCTTTAAAACCACTGGAGTGCTTTGGTTTTTTATCTCACATGAATGGTACCCGTACCTTCAGTTGGCAGGACCGTAAGCACTGAAATTATAATTGAAGATGAAAATGTAAAATAGGAAAGGAACGAGGTGACTCATAAATATGTAAAATACTACAGAGAAAGTAAGACGGGGCTGTGTTGTGCACCTTTCACTAGGTCTTATAACAAGGAACCAAAAAAACAGTTGATCTGTTGAAATGCATATTTATTACTTGCAAGCAGAAGACCACCTCTACTCCTCAGAATGGATGGTGGGAGGCTTCTGTTTTACAACTTACAAAGTTTGTTTTTTGTGCAAGTTTTCAGGCTATTCTTTGTCTGTCATCTGTTCTGTGGGTGGGCTTCTCCGTTTAGCAGCTGCACTGTGTACTGACCTTGCCTTAGTTACACAATGAACAACGATCGGAACGTTACATGCCTCCCACCACATACACACTGAGCATATAGCAAAGCACTCTGGGAATATACAGGTCCCATTTTGTCATAATTCAAGATTAAATACCTATAAAAACCTTTGAATATATTTCCACAGCTGTAGTTGAATACAGTGGATTTCATACTGATTCAAAAATGGATTTGAGGCTGTTGAATCATTGGAAGATTCAAGTCTGGAGCTGTGAGTGATGTTTCCAGCAGCAGAGTGGATGTTAATGAGGATAGTGAGGGGTGGCTTGGGGATGCGTCTGGTGTAATTTAAAAACAGAGCTCAGAATTACATGGAACACCAATGTTGAGCTTTGTCAGTTGTACGTGGAGGGAGCAGTTGGGGAAAGGCATAGAATCAAATCAAGTTTCTGGAGAAATTGGGCAGTTGGATTCACTCTTCATAAGGCTTTCCTTGGTGAAATATGTAAAAGAAAATGAAGCTCTTTCGGAAGAATAGTGACAAACGAGCCAGGAATGGGAATAAGGTTAGGTCAGCATGTTTCCTTTGATGCAGAACCATTGGTAGAAGATCTCAAGGAATAACTACAGAGAAGTGGAGAGAATTTTGTCAGGACTGTCCAGGATTTCACCACTGTCCTGATTTATACCTACGTTGTCTCAGTGGATCAGCATATTTGAATACAGAGGTTGTCACCTCATTTAGATTCTTTTCTTCCCTACATACCTTTCCTCCCTGTTGTAGTACAACACAGTATGGTTCGTTCACTCTATCTGTGCCTCTTACAATCTTACATACTCCATCAAGTCATCTCTCATATCTATTCATTCCAAAGAGGAAAGCCTTAGCTCACTCAAGCTTTCTACCTTTGATCCTTTATCATCTTCCTGTATTCCCACTCAATTATACATCTTCCCTTTCCCAATCCACGTTTTCATAAATCTTTAATGTTCTTCATCATTTCTCTCGTTCTCCTCTCAAGCAGACTTCTTCTCTCTACAGATTCTGCATTCATTTCTTCTCTGCTATCTACCTCTCTATGGTTTTGGTATCGACACCACTTCTCTTTCCCTTTCACTCTTTGTCACTCTACTCCTTCCTTACCGCCTACTGCTCGTTTCTTTTCTTCTGTCTCATCCAAAGCCTCCATCTCTTAATTTACCAATCTGTTTTTGGTTGTGATGTTCCTCTTCACAGATAATCATCTCCCTTCACCATCTCCCCACTGCAGATCTCCCACTGTAGTTCCCCTCTTCTGTATCTTCCCTCCTCTCTGGCACTTTGTGTATAAAAAAAGCCTGCATGAGTTGCCATGGAGATCTCAGGATGGATGTCATTTATCTGATGATGCTTCACTCCTGAGCCTGATGTAGCCTTTACTGCTGCCATGATTAGCACTCCATAATGACTTGCCGTAACTCAGTCACATTTTGCAAACACAATAACTAACAATAATTTGGACTTACCTCTCCAGATTGAAGGGCCTCGACCTGAACACGGATTGTCCACTTCCCTGCACGGATGCTTCTTGATCTGCTGAGTACCTCCAGTAGTTTCTTTTCTCTCTGTTGCTTACTTTTCTACTCTTGGTGGCTCCATTTAAGGACCCAATTCATGCCCAATTAATGAGGAGAGAAAGGTGTACAATCCGGCAGGTGGTAGGTGAAGCCAGGTGAGGGGGAAGGTGGGTAGCTGGAGGAGAGGGGTGAAGTGAGAAGGTGGAAGTTGATATGTGGAAAAGATAAAGGGCTGAAGATGAAGCAATCTGATAAGAGAGAAGAGTAGACGAGGAGAGAAGGGGCTTCTGAAGAAAGCGATAGGCGGGTGAGGAGAGAAGACGTAAGAGGGGGGCCAGTATGGGAATGGATAAAGAGAGAAGGGGAAGGGGAGGAAGTTAACAGTAGTTATAGAGTGCAATGTTCGTGCCGCCAACTTGATCATGACAGCAGAAGAGGTGATATGCTAACATATTGGAACGAGAATAAGGAGTACGGTAATTGTAACAATGAGCTCAGGCTAGTGAACCCAGACGTGGAGTAACTGGAGACATGAGTAGAAAACACTGACAAGAGTTTGTTCACATAAGAATCAAAGAAGATTCTTTCTTATGGGGCGGCATGGTAGTGTAGTGGTTAGCACAACAATTTACAGTACTGGCGACCTGGGTTCAATTCCTGCTGCTGCCCATAAAGAGTTTCTACGGAGTTTCTAGGGGCACCCGGATTCCTCCTATAGTCCAAAGAAGTACCGGTTGGTAGGTTAATTTGTCATTGTAAATTGTCCTGTGATTAGGCTCGGAGTGAATCAGGAGTAAATGATTGTTACTCAGATCTGCTTCAGAATGAAAAAGAAACACAATATGCTTAAAGAACGGAATCAGAATCAGAATCAGGTTCATCATCACCAGAGCGTGATGTGCAATTTGTTATCTTAGCTGCAGCAGTTCAATGCAATACATAATCTATTAAAGAGAGAAAATAATAATAATACATAAAATAAAACATTATAAGAAATAAACAAGTAAATCAATTACATATATTGAATAGATTTTTTAAATGTACAATTCTGATTTGATGGAGACAGACGTGAGAGCACAGAGGAACATCTGGAAAACTTCTGAAATGCCTGCTTCACTGCCGCTGCTACTGTGTGGTAACCGGAATCTCCAGAGCTGAAGGCCCCGAAATCCTCGGCTTTGCATGTTTCAGTGGCCGGGGCGAGGTCGAAGGCGCTCAGCAGAGGATGGCGCTCGGGAGGCTGCATCGGAGAGGCTGGTCGGAAGCTCGAAGTTTTCGGATGGATCAACTCAGTGCCGGCTGTGGTCGGCAGCTTCCCAGGTATCGGCAAGTTGACGGTGCCTGGAGGTTTATGGCAGGGAGTTTCTCCCTTTTGCCGCCTGCTATCGGGGACTCAGGAGTCGATCGACTCGGGACTTTGAGACTTTTTTTTTTACTGTGCCCATGGTCTGTTCTTCATCAAATTATGGTATTGCTTTGCACTGCTGTAACTATATGTTATAATAATGTGGTTCTGTCAGTGTTAGTCTTTGGTCTGTCCTGTTTTCTGTGATATCACTTCGGAGAAACATTGTATCATTTCTTAATGCATGTATGCATTTCTAAATGACAATAAAAGAGGACTGAGTGTTCTCATAACCTAATCTAATCTAAAATGTGTAAAAACAGAAATACTGTATATTAAAAAGAGTGAGGTAGTGTCCAAAGCTTCAACGTCCTTTTAGGAATCGGATGGAAGAGGGGAAGAAGCTGTTCCTGAATTGCTGAGTGTGTGCCTTCAGGTTTCTGTATCTCCTACCTGATGGTAACAGTAAGAAAAGGGCATTCCCTGGGCGCTGGAGGTCCTTAATAATGGACGCTGCCTTTCTGAGACACCGCTCCCTGAAGATGTCCTGGGTGCTTTGTAGGCTAGTGCCCAAGATGGAGCTGACCAGACAATAAAAATCAAAAAAAAAAAATCACAATAAATATAAATAAAAGCCATTCTATAAAACGCTATATACAAGTAACTGTCACATACATAGACTGATTGTATTTATACAAAGTAACACTGGGTGCTGTGTATGTAGTGATGTTGGGGGGGGGGCGGGATGGTGGTGGGTTAATGGGTGAAGGCATTGATCAGCCTGAGAGATTGAGGGAAGGTAACTGATTTTAAAGCTGACATTACCAATGCTTCTATCAATGTCACCTTCTTCAACTCTACGATCTCCTATCTATCCACAGGACTCCCTTTAAAACCCATTCAGTACACTGTTCTTTTTATTTCACGTGAATGAAACCTGTACCTTCAGTTGGCAGGACCATAAGCACTGAAGTTATGATTGAAGATGAAAATGTGAAATTAGGAAAGGAACGAGGTGACTCATAAATACACAAAATACTACAGAGAAAATTAAGCGGGGGCTCCGGTTGAATACAGTGGATTTTGTACTCATTCCAAAATGGATTTGAGGCTGTTGAATCATTATAAAGGTCAAGTCGGGGGCTGAGGGAGATGCCCATGATGTTTCCAGCAGCAGGGTGGATGATAACAGGGTGGGCTTGGGGATGTGTCAGATGTAATTTTAAAACAGCCTAGAATTCCATGGAACACCAATGTCGGATTTTGTTATTTTGGGGAAAGGCATACGATCAAATGTCAGGGGGCAAAGTTTCTGGAGAAATTGGGCGGTTGGATTCATTCTTGCTAAGGCTGGGGGAGGTGAAATATGGAAAAGAAAATGAATGATGACAAACGAGCCAAGAATGGGACAATGAATAAGCCAAGGTCAGCTTGTTGCCTTTGATGCAGAATCGTTTGTAGAAGATTGCAAGGGATAACTATGGAGAAGTGGAGAGAATTTTGTTGGGACTGTCCAGCATTGCCCACTGTCTTGATTTATACCTATATTGTCTCTGTGGATCAGCATAATTGGCTACAGGGGTCGTCACCTTGCAGTTTATCACCTCCATTTAGTTCCTTTTCTTCTCTACACATCCTGCCTACCTGCTTTAGTTTAGCCAATCTGAAAGTTTTAGTACAACACAGTAAGGTTCATTCACTCTATGTGTGCCTCTTATAATCTTACATACTCTATCAAGTCACCTCTCATTCTTATTCATTCCAAAGAGGAAAGCCTTAGCTCACTCAAGCTTTCCTCTTTACAGACTGTTACAAGGAGTGTTGGGGAGTGCACCCAAGTGCAGGACACAGACATGGAGGTAACATTAACAGAAGTGAATTTTATTAATAGCTGCCAGGAAGGCCGGAGAGCAAGGATTAGATGCTTACATGGATGTAAACATTGGACAACAAACCGGAGGAACCTGGACTTGGTCTTGGCCACAGAGCCTGGACTTGGACACAGAAACTGGACTTGGACTCGGACGCGGAACCTGGACTTGGACTCGGACGCCGAATGTGGACTTGGACGCGGAACCTGGAGTTGGACTTGGACTCGGACGCGGAACCTGGACTTAGACCTGGACTTGGACACTGACCCTGGACTCAGACATGACTTGGAGACAGCACCTGGACTTGGACTTGACTTGGACATGGAGCTTGGACTTGGACTGCTCCTCAACGTCTCCCCACTGCATCTCTCCCCCATGTACTTCCTCCCCTCACCATCTCCCCACTGCATCTCTCCCCATGTACTTCCTCCCCTCACCATCTCCCCACTGCATCTCTCCCCATGTACCTCCTCCCCTCACCATCTCCCCACTGCATCTCTCCCCATGTACCTCCTCCCCTCTCCATCTCCCCACATCTCTCCCCATGTATTTCCTCCCCTCTCCATCTCTCCACATCTCTCCCCATGTACTTCCCCCACTCACCATCTCCCCACTGGATCTCTCCCCCATGTACTCCCTCCCCTCACCATCTCCCCACTACATCTCTCCCCATGTACTCCCTCCCCTCACCTCTCCCCACTACATCTCTCCCCATGTACTCCCTCCCCTCACCACCGCTCGCCGCTGTAGTTCCTCCCACAATTCATCCTCTTCTTTGTCCCCGCCTCTCTGGCACTTTGTGTACAAGAGAAAGCCAGTGCGGGCTGCAGTGGACATCTCAGGATGGTTGTCTTATACCTGACGATTGCTTCTCTCCTAGTGCCTGACGTAGTCGTTACTTCTGCCGTGAGTAGCACTAATGATTTACCCAAATTTACTCACTTCTTGTAAACACGATAACTATCTGTAAACCGGATTTACCTTGAAGGGTCTCGACCCGAACATCGATTGTCCATTCCCTTGCACCGATGCTTCCTGATCTGCTGAGTGCCTCAAGTAGTTTGTTTCTCTCTCCCTCTTTTAGTTACCTTTACAACCCTGGCAGCCCCCTTTAAAAATTCAGTTCACCCCCCCCCCGCCCCACCACCCTTCCTCTAGTTTACTCCTCGTAACCACCCTGCCTTGTCCGCTCTACCAACTGTGGCGCCATTCGGTTTGTTTCGCCTTTCATTTTCTCCGCCGTAAAAACTCCAGCCGGGAGTGTGATTATAAGATCGCCAACAAGAGAAAGTCTGCAGATGCTGGAAATCCAAGCAACACACAAAATGCTGGAGGAACTCAGCAGGCCAGGCAGCATCTATGGAAAAGATTAAACAGTCGACGTTTCGGTCCGAGACAGTTCTTCCCAGCATTTTGTGTGTGTGCTTACAAGATCCCCGTTCCTTGGCACCATGGTTAGGGTTTTTTTTAATAACCAAGCGGCGGCGAATGGCTCACCTCGGCAAGAGCCAAGGTGGGGATTGAACTAGTCACTATTCTCACGGAGGTCTTGGTCCTTTGGGTGCTTCATTAAATTGTGCGGTCGGACTGTCGCCCTGGACAGCTTGGTTGTTCTGTTGGCCAGTTTTTGTGACAAGGAGCGGTCTTCTATAATGCGAATTGAACCCCGCTCATTGATAGGAAGATGTGAAAGGAGTACACTATTAGTCAAGACAGAGAGGTACCACTGCGCTCATTAGAAAATGTTAAGGGAGCAACACACACAAAATGCTGGAGGAACTCAGCAGGCCAGCATCGTCTGGCTGAAAGCATCTGTACCTAATAAATTGGCCACAATGTCGTTCTGTATGGCAATATTCCTGTATGGGGACACTGTAGTGGGAAGCACATTATTAAGCAATTAAATATTGTGTTTAGCAGGTCTCAGGAAGGGAAAACCAGCGGGTTCACGGCGTGCTCAAGAACGGGAATCAGTGTGTCTGCAAAGTGGAATTTTCTGACTGGGAGTTTCCAGTTGAAAGATTCAATGAGCTGCAAGACCTTTCACAGAACTGTTCCAGCTTAATGCAAGAGAGGCTATCAGAGGTGAATAAATGCCAGTAAGAAGATGCATGCACCAGCACGGGGCATCTATTTTTGGGAGTAGTTACTATTAGGTGAAGCTAGCCAACACTGCTTTAAAAGAGGCATCGATGTTTTATAAATCTCCGTTTCGTAACTTGTTGAGTCAGTGCAGGAAACAAAGCAACTTGTCCAAGCGGGCATGGCGTGACATGGGTAACCCCACACTCTTCCACTCTTCCTTTTGTTGCTATTGGTTCAGATGGTGAAAAGGGAGTCCGCCATAACTGAGAGAAAAGCATTTTGTTAGCAGCCTCCCACCAACCAGCAGAATAGACCATAAGATACAGGAGCAAAATTAGGCCATTCAGCCCATTGAGTCTACTCTGCCATTTCATCATGGCTGATCCCGGATCCTACCCAATCCCATATTCCTGCCTTCTCGCCTTATCCTTTGCTGCCCTGACCAATCAAGAAACGATCAACTTCTGCCTTAAATATATGGACGGACCTGGTCTCCACCGCAGTCTGTAGCAGAGCATTCCATAGACTTACTACCTCTTGGATAAAAAATTCCTCCTTACCTCTGTTCTAAAGGGTCACCCCTCAATTTTGAGGCTGTGCCCTCTAGTTCTGGATACCCCCACCATAGGAAGCATCCTCTCCATATCCACCCTCTCTAGTCCTTTCAATATTAGGTTGGTTACAATGAGATCCGCCCACATTCTTTTAAATTTCAGTGAGCACAGGCCCCAAACTGCCAAACGCTCTTCATATGTTAACCTCTTCATTCCTGGAATCATCCTCGTGAACCTCCTCTGGCAACACATCCTTTCTAAGATATGGTGCCTAAAACTGTTTACAATAATCTAAGTGTGGCCTGACTAGTGTCTTATAAAAAGCCTCAGATTATCTCCTTGTTTTTATATTCTATTTCCCTTAAAATAAATGCTAACATTGCATTTGCCTTCTTTACCACAGACTCAACCTGTAAATTAACCTTCTGGGAGTCTTGTAGGAGGACTCCTAAGTCCCCCTGAATCTCTGATGTTTGAACCTTTTCCCCTTTAGATGATAGTCCACACTATTGTTCCTTTTATCAAAATGCATTATCATACATTTCCCAACATCTGCCACTTTTTAGCCCATTCTTCCAATTTGTCTAAGTCCTGCTGCAATCGCATTGCTTCCTCAGCACTACCTACCCCTATACCTAACTTTGTATCATCCCGCAAACTTTGCAAAAAGTCATTAATTCCATTATCTAAGTCATTGAGAAACAATGTGAAAAGCAGCGGTCTCAATACTGACCCCCGAGGAACACCACTAGTCACCGGCAGCCAACCAGAAAAGGCCCCCTTTATTCCTACTCACTGCCTCCTGTTAGCCATTCCACTATCCACACCAGAATCTTTCCTGTAATGCCATAGGATTTAATCATGTTAAGCAGCCTCATGTGTGCCACTTTATCAAATGCCTTCTGAAAATCCAAGTACATGACACCCAGTGCCTCTCTTTTATCCACACTACTTGTTGCTTCCTTTAAGAACTCTAATGGATTTGTCAGGCAAGATTTCCCTTTACAGAAACCATACTGACTTTGTCTTATTTTGTCATTAGTCTCCAAGTACCTTGAAACCTCATCCTTAATAATAGACTCCAACACTTTCCCAACCACTGAGGTTAGGCTAACTGGTCTATAATTTTTTTTATCTTCCTCCCTTCTTAAAGAATGGAGTGACATTTGCAATCTTCCAGTCGTCTGCGACCGTGCCAGAATCAAGTGAAAGATCATGACCATTGCATCCGTTATCTCTTCAGCAACCTCTCTCAGGATTCTGGGATATAGTCCATCTGGCCTAGCTGACTTATTCACCTTAAGACCTTTGAATTTGCCTAGCACATTTTCCTTTGTAATCGCAATGGCACTCACTCCTGTTCCCCGACACTCACGGACCACTGGCGCAATGTTAGTGTCCTCCACAGGGAAGATAGATGCAAAGTACACATTAAGTTCATCTGCCATTTCTTTGTCCCCCATTACAGCCTCACCAGCATCTTTTTCCAGTGGTCCAATATCAACTCTTACCTCTCTTTTACTCTTTATATAATTGAAAAAAACCTTTTGTTATCCTGCTTTATATTATTGGCTAGTCTGCCCTCACATTTCATCTCTTCCCTTCTGATAGTTTTTAGTTGCCTTCTGTTGGATTTTAAAAGCTTCCCAATCATCCAACTTCCCACTCACTTTTGCTACCTTTTATGTCCTTTCA
The DNA here is from genome assembly GCF_963921235.1 of Mobula hypostoma. NCBI lineage: Eukaryota > Metazoa > Chordata > Chondrichthyes > Myliobatiformes > Myliobatidae > Mobula > Mobula hypostoma. The sequence goes on along the minus strand of NC_086110.1, from coordinate 11,704,704 downwards.
TTGGCTTTTATGCAGTCCTTAACTTCCCTTGTCAGCCACAGTTGCCTACCCCTGCCATTTGAGAACTTCTTCCTTGTGGGACATATCTATCCTGCGTTTTGTGAACTATTCCCAGAAACTGCAGCCATCTCTGCTCTGCCATCATCCCCACCAGTATCCTCTTCCAATCCATCTTCTCTCACATGCCTGTGTAATTCCCTTTACTCCATTGCGATTTAAATACATGTGAGTTTATGTTTCTCCCTCTCATACTGCAGTATGAATTCAATCATATTATGATCACTGCCTCCTAAGGGTTCCTTTACATTAAGCTCCCTAATAAGATCCGGGTTATTACACAACACCCAATCTAAGATAACCTTCGGCTCAAGCACAAGCTGCTCTAAAAAACCATCTTGTAGACATTCAACAAATTCCCTCTCTTACGATCTGATACCAACCTGATTTTCCCAATCCTCTTACATATTGAAGGCCCCCATTACAATTATGTCATTACCTACGCCTTTTTCAGCTCCCTTTGCAATCTCAGTGTATGGCAGGGTATGGGGAGGTAAGGGCAAAGAAAGAGAAAAATTGAGGGAATTGATAAGGGTGATCAGTTGAAATTTGCAAGATATGTTTTGATATGTAAAAATTGTCTTGGATTTTAGTACTTATGTGCTGCTTTTAATTTTTGCACTAATGTCAACAGATTTTGCGGTGGTCGGCAACAGAGAGAAGGAAACATGGGGGTAGAGGTTTTGTTGATATGCCTATTCCACAGTTGGATATTTGGTCACACAAAGATCACACTGTCACGATGCTTCCTCCTCTGCATCTGCTCACTGATCGACTGTGATTTTACCATAGGGAAGTGGTATAGTATACAGCAGACTCACAGAATTTCTTGAGGTCTACTGGGCTGACTGCTGCAGAATTCTTCTCCAGCTTGCTGGCTGACATGGCTCAAAGGGCCGGGAGGTTCTGTTGCACTGTATCTTTAGATTTAAAAATAAATATATGGTGGTTGAACACTGAAATCAGGAGCCGTCAGATCACGACATAGGCCAAGGTATGAAACAGCCATTTTGATTTTGCATGGGAAATCAGGTGACACTGTCACTGTGGATTCCACAAGATCGCAGTCCAACAATCAGGTGGACGTGCAGGGACAAAATTCCTTTCAACTGCTTCCCTGAGCTGATATGCAGCATTATCAAAGCACCAAGGGATCAACTATTGGTACCCTTCGTCATTCTGGTGAAGTCAACGTCACACAGCCGATCATATGCCAAACAACCACCATGCATCCGCTTATACTAATCCCATTTTATTCTCCGCACATTCTCCTCAAGTCTCCCCGGACTCTACCACTGACCTTGATAGTGGGCAACTCATAGTGGCCGAATACCAAGCTACGAACCTGCAGACACAATAGGTCTACAGTGGATGCAATCTCACTGGCTCTTCTCTTGGCCTTGGACCAGCTGGACGACAGAAATACCTCAGTCAGGCTGCTGGTTATTGACGAAAGTTAGCATTCAATACTACCATTCCTTCAGTACTAATCAATAAGCTTCAAACCCAGGGCCTCCACATCTCCCTCTGCAATTGTCTTCTCATTACTATTATCAGTAAGGAGGTACAGGAGCCTGAAAACTCACATAAATGTTTTAGAAACAGCCTCTTTCCCTCTGCCATAGGATTTCTAAATAGTCCATGAACATTACATTTTTTCACTATATACCTGTAATCTCCCTTGTGCACCAACGGACAACGGACTTACCATATTTGAATATAATACCTCAAGCACCAACAGAGAAGAATCTGTTGCTGGAGCAATTTAATGATTAAAAAAAGATTAGCTTTATTTGTCACATGTAAATTGAAACATCGAAACAGACAACGAAATGCATCGCTTGTTCAACAGCCAACACAGTCCAAGGATGTGCCGGGGGCAGCCCACAAGTGTTGCCATGTTTTCAGTGCCAACATAGCATGCCAATGCCTCACTAACACTAACCCTGGAGTATGGCAGAGAGAGAGATGTTCTCTTCTTCATTCTCCATTTATCTTCCCCATTAGCAGGTTATCTTCCTCTGCATGCCTTCCTTCCTTTCTTGGTCATAGTGCATTCTAAATGAAATAACTACCGGAGCCTTACACTGACAAAGCCCCTCATTCCATAACTAGAAACAAATTTTACTGAAGATCTGCAGTTACAACAAATTGTCCATTGCCTAACCAATCTTGTGGAATTTGCAAAAATCCAAAAGCCAAATGTTGCAAAAAACAGATAATATTTTGCTTATATGGGAAAAAAAACAGAACCTTCGGGAAACGCTTGGCAGGTCAGGCAGCATTTGTGGAACGAGAAACAGAGTTAATGTTTCCGATCAAAGATGGTCATGAAGATCTGATCAATGGTGAATCTGGAGTAACAAACAACCTGCTGGAGGCAAGTGGTCCTGATGCAGAGTTTGGACCCAGTTGTTGACAATTCCACCCAGAACCACTGTATGCCTACAGTAGATTGTCTGATTGGAAATCTTATACGTACAGTGTTAACCATTTCTCGCTCTACAGTTGTTGCCTGCCCAACTAAATGTTTCCAGCATTGTCTGTTTTTATTACAGATTTTTAAAATTTTCATTGATTATATCAAGAAAGTAATTTACATCTAAACTGCAAGTAATATATGGACAATTTAATGGAACAGGAGTGGCCTTTCACTCTGCTGAGTACCAAACTGAGCAGATTAACAGATGGAACTCACCCAGATGGTGGTGTGCCCCGAGCATCACCCACTCACCCAGACAGTGAGAGACAGAACGACACCCAGACACCCAGACAGTGAGAGACAGAGAGCATCACCCACACACCCAGACAGTGAGAGACAGAGAGCATCACCTACGCACTCAGACAGAGAGACAGAGAGAATCACCCACACACCCAGACAGTGAGACACAGAGCGTCACCCACACACCCAGACAGTGAGAGACAGAGAGCATCACTCACACACCCAGACAGTGAGACACAGAGAGCGTCACCCACACACCCAGACAGTGAGAGACAGAGAGAATCACTTACACACCCAAACAGTGAGACACAGAGCGTCACCCACACACCCAGACAGTGAGACACAGAGAGAATCACCCACACACCCAGACAGTGAGACACAGAGCGTCACCCACTCACCCAGACAGTGAGACACAGAGAGAATCACCCACACACCCAGACAGTGAGAGACAGAGAGAATCACTTACACACCCAAACAGTGAGACACAGAGCGTCACCCACACACCCAGACAGTGAGACACAGAGAGAATCACCCACACACCCAGACAGTGAGACAGAGAGCGTCACCCACTCACCCAGACAGTGAGACACAGAGAGAATCACCCACACACCCAGACAGTGAGAGACAGAGAGCATCACTCACACACCCAGACAGTGAGAGACAGAGAGCATCACTCACACACCCAGACAGTGAGAGACAGAGCGTCACCCACACACCCAGACAGTGAGACACAGAGCGTCACCCACACACCCAGACAGTGAGACACAGTACGTCACCCACACACCCAGACAGTGAGAGACAGAGCTTCACCCACAGACCCAGACATTGAGACAGAGCATCACCCACACACCCAGACAGTGAGACACAGAGCGTCACCCACACACCCAGACAGTGAGAGACAGAGAGCGTCACCCACACACCCAGACAGTGAGACACAGAGCGTCACCCACACACCCAGTGAGACACAGAACGTCACCCACACACCCAGACAGTGAGAGACAGAGTGTCACCCACACACCCAGTGAGACACAGAACGTCACCCGCACACCCAGACAGTGAGAGACAGAGCATCACCCACACACCCAGACAGTGAGACACAGAACGTCACCCGCACACCCAGACAGTGAGAGACAGAGCATCACCCACACACCCAGACAGTGAGACACAGAGCGTCACTCACACACCCAGACAGTGAGACACAGAGAGCGTCACCCACACACCCAGACAGTGAGAGACAGAGAGCATCACCCACACACCCAGACAGTGAGACACAGAACGTCACCCACACACCCAGACAGTGAGAGACAGAGCGTCACTCACACACCCAGACAGTGAGAGACAGAGAGCATCACCCACACACCCAGTGAGACACAGAACGTCACCCACACACCCAGACAGTGAGACACAGAGAGCATCACCCACACACCCAGACAGTGAGACACAGAGCGTCACCCACACACCCAGACAGTGAGACACAGTACGTCACCCACACACCCAGACAGTGAGAGACAGAGCTTCACCCACAGACCCAGACATTGAGACAGAGAGCATCACCCACACACCCAGACAGTGAGACACAGAGCGTCACCCACACACCCAGACAGTGAGAGACAGAGAGCGTCACCCACACACCCAGACAGTGAGACACAGAGCGTCACCCACACACCCAGTGAGACACAGAACGTCACCCACACACCCAGACAGTGAGAGACAGAGTGTCACCCACACACCCAGTGAGACACAGAACGTCACCCGCACACCCAGACAGTGAGAGACAGAGCATCACCCACACACCCAGACAGTGAGACACAGAACGTCACCCGCACACCCAGACAGTGAGAGACAGAGCATCACCCACACACCCAGACAGTGAGACACAGAGCGTCACTCACACACCCAGACAGTGAGACACAGAGAGCGTCACCCACACACCCAGACAGTGAGAGACAGAGAGCATCACCCACACACCCAGACAGTGAGACACAGAACGTCACCCACACACCCAGACAGTGAGAGACAGAGCGTCACTCACACACCCAGACAGTGAGAGACAGAGAGCATCACCCACACACCCAGTGAGACACAGAACGTCACCCACGCACCCAGACAGTGAGACACAGAGAGCATCACCCACACACCCAGACAGTGAGACACAGAGCGTCACCCACACACCCAGACAGTGAGACACAGAGAGCATCACCCACACACCCAGACAGTGAGACACAGAGCGTCACCCACACACCCAGACAGTGAGAGACAGAGCATCACCCACACACCCAGACAGTGAGACACAGAGCGTCACTCACACACCCAGACAGTGAGACACAGAGCGTCACCCACACACCCAGACAGTGAGACACAGAGAGCATCACCCACACACCCAGACAGTGAGACACAGAGCATCACCCACACACCCAGACAGTGAGACACAGAGAGCGTCACCCACTCACCCAGACAGTGAGAGACAGAGAGCATCACCCACGCACCCAGACAGTGAGAGACAGAGAGCATCACCCACACACCCAGACAGTGAGACACAGAGAGCGTCACCCACACACCCAGACAGTGAGACACAGAGAGCGTCACCCACACACCCAGACAGTGAGACACAGTACGTCACCCACACACCCAGACAGTGAGACACAGAGCGTCACCCACACACCCAGACAGTGAGAGACACAGAGCTTCACCCACACACCCAGACAGTGAGACACAGTACGTCACCCACACACCCAGACAGTGAGACACAGAGCTTCACCCACACACCCAGACAGTGAGACACAGTACGTCACCCACACACCCAGACAGTGAGACACAGAGCGTCACCCACACACCCAGACAGTGAGACACAGAGCTTCACCCACACACCCAGACAGTGAGACACAGTACGTCACCCACACACCCAGACAGTGAGACACAGAGCTTCACCCACACACCCAGACAGTGAGAGACAGAGAGAATCACTTACACACCCAGACAGTGAGAGACAGAGAGCATCACCCACACACCCAGACAGTGAGACACAGAGAGCGTCACCCACACACCCAGACAGTGAGAGACAGAGAGAATCACCCACACACCCAGACAGAGAGACAGAGAGAATCACTTACACACCCAGACAGTGAGAGACAGAGAGCATCACCCACACACCCAGACAGTGAGACACAGAGAGCGTCACCCACACACCCAGACAGTGAGAGACAGAGAGAATCACCCACACACCCAGACAGTGAGACACAGAGCGTCACCCACACACCCAGACAGTGAGAGACAGAGAGCATCACCCACACACCCAGACAGTGAGACACAGAGAGCGTCACCCACACACCCAGACAGTGAGAGACAGAGAGCATCACCAACACACCCAGACAGTGAGACACAGAGAGCGTCACCCACACACCCAGACAGTGAGAGACAGAGAGAATCACCCACACACCCAGACAGTGAGAGACGGAATGTCACCCACACACCCAGACAATGAGACACAGAGCTTCACCCACAGACCCAGACATTGAGACAGAGAGCATCACCCACGCACCCAGACAGTGAGACACAGAGCGTCACCCACACACCCAGACAGTGAGACACAGAGAGCGTCACCCACTCACCCAGACAGTGAGAGACAGAGAGCATCCCCCTCGCACCCAGACAGTGAGAGACAGAGAGCATCACCCACACACCCAGACAGTGAGACACAGAGAGCGTCACCCACACACCCAGACAGTGAGACACAGAGAGCGTCACCCACACACCCAGACAGTGAGAGACAGTACGTCACCCACACACCCAGACAGTGAGACACAGTACGTCACCCACACACCCAGACAGTGAGACACAGAGCGTCACCCACACACCCAGACAGTGAGAGACACAGAGCTTCACCCACACACCCAGACAGTGAGACACAGTACGTCACCCACACACCCAGACAGTGAGACACAGAGCTTCACCCACACACCCAGACAGTGAGACACAGTACGTCACCCACACACCCAGACAGTGAGACACAGAGCGTCACCCACACACCCAGACAGTGAGACACAGAGCTTCACCCACACACCCAGACAGTGAGACACAGTACGTCACCCACACACCCAGACAGTGAGACACAGAGCTTCACCCACACACCCAGACAGTGAGAGACAGAGAGAATCACTTACACACCCAGACAGTGAGAGACAGAGAGCATCACCCACACACCCAGACAGTGAGACACAGAGAGCGTCACCCACACACCCAGACAGTGAGAGACAGAGAGAATCACCCACACACCCAGACAGAGAGACAGAGAGAATCACTTACACACCCAGACAGTGAGAGACAGAGAGCATCACCCACACACCCAGACAGTGAGACACAGAGAGCGTCACCCACACACCCAGACAGTGAGAGACAGAGAGAATCACCCACACACCCAGACAGTGAGACACAGAGCGTCACCCACACACCCAGACAGTGAGAGACAGAGAGCATCACCCACACACCCAGACAGTGAGACACAGAGAGCGTCACCCACACACCCAGACAGTGAGAGACAGAGAGCATCACCAACACACCCAGACAGTGAGACACAGAGAGCGTCACCCACACACCCAGACAGTGAGAGACAGAGAGAATCACCCACACACCCAGACAGTGAGAGACGGAATGTCACCCACACACCCAGACAGTGAGACACAGAGCTTCACCCACAGACCCAGACATTGAGACAGAGAGCATCACCCACGCACCCAGACAGTGAGAGACAGAGAGCATCACCCACGCACCCAGACAGTGAGACACAGAGCATCACCCACACACCAGACAGTGAGAGACAGAGCGCATCACCCACTCACCCAGACAGTGAGAGACAGAGGCATCACCCACACACCCAGACAGTGAGAGACAGAGAGCGTCACCCACACACCCAGACAGTGAGACACAGAGCTTCACCCACTCACCCAGACAGTGAGAGACAGAGAGCATCATTCACACACCCAGACAGTGAGAGACAGAGCGTCACCCACACACCGTGACAGTGAGACAGAGAGCATCATTCACACACCCAGACAGTGAGAGACAGAGCGTCACCCACACACCCAGACAGTGAGAGACAGAGCGTCACCCACACACCCAGACAGTGAGACAGAGAGCATCATTCACACACCCAGACAGTGAGAGACAGAGAGCGTCACCCACACACCCAGACAGTGAGAGACAGAGCGTCACCCACACACCCAGACAGTGAGACAGAGAGCATCATTCACACACCCAGACAGTGAGAGACAGAGAGCATCATTCACACACCCAGACAGTGAGAGACAGAGCGTCACCCACACACCCAGACAGTGAGACAGAATGTCATCCATTCACCCAGATAGTGAGAGACAGAGAGCATCACCCACTTACCCAGACAGTGAGACATACACCATCACCCATTTACCAGGAAAACAGGACTCAAATGTTAAGATGCATTCACCCAAACAGAAAGTCACTGACACCCAATCATTAATCAAGAATGTACATAGTGTAGATTACATTACTCCTTCAGCCAGACAGCAAAACACAGGAATATTAAAACAAAATTGCTCATGCTAGAAATCCAAAATAACAACAAAGTGCTGGAAGAGCTCAGCAGGTCAGTTGGCATCTGTGAAAAGAAAAACAATTAAAATTTCAGGTAAAATAACCTTAATCAAAACTGAGGTGCAGAAGTCCACCATTCGAAATGATAAGATGCAGATACAAGCATCCTAAAATTTAAATAGGGCAGGTGAAGGGAGGTCTTCATATATAAGAAGGAGTTTGCATTTCTAGGAAGGACTGTTTAGTTTGCTGAATGGTAGGTAGGGATGAGGCAAAACAGTTGGTGGCCCGGGAAAATCAAGTGACAACGTAGTTGAGACGAAGAGTGAACCAGGGAGTTGCAACGGGACTTCCTGTTAGTAACTTTGTGGTAAAGTGGGACAGGACTCATGCACAACAAAATCCCAGCAACAAAGTAAAGGAATCTGACAATAAGACCCTGGAAATAGGACCATAGGTCTCCACTTCAGAGTGATCCCAGTAATACAGCAAAGAGATTCCATATCAGTGAGGCTCCAAAAAAAGACCATGGGGCTCTTCCCTCGAAGGTGTGCACACACACATTTCATTTCCTACTAGCGAGCAAAAGAATTTAAACTGTGCACAAAAGGTTGTCGCCCTCCACCTCGTTGGCATGTTAAGTATATTTCACGATCGTGCAATAATCACATTTCCTTCTCCGGTTTCTGATGTGGACAGTGTTGACAACGTGGAATTCGCAATGATTTGTCTGCAGACATTAGAACTGGCTTGTTTATGCTGTTTTTATTGAAGAGATTATTCAGTGCACACATGTTGTTGCCATTGTGCAAGAAATTGCACAGCACTGAATTCTTTTCACACTGGTCATTACAAATTAGAGGAACCATTGGACGGGAGTAACAGGTGCTGATTTACTTTGTAACTCATCAGTCACTGGAAAATGAGGACTGATCCATCAGTTGAATGGTGTTCAGTAATTTTCATTTTATTCATTGTCAACCGACCTTCCTCTTTAGGTATACTTCTAAACTACGAACTGTAAATGGTTGACCCTGGCTTGTTAACTGAATGTACTCTCTACCTCATTAGAAGTTTCTCCCCTTTATGATTCTTGCAACTTGAGATTTCCAATGAGATTTGCCATTGAGCCCAGATGTTGTGCTTCAACCCATCTTCCTTCCCCATGACCTGAGGTCTTCCTTGTGCCTAAGAACATACATAGAACAGTACAGCACAGAACAGGCTTTTCAGCCCACAGTGTTGTGCTGAACTAATTAAATTAATGATCAAATGCTCAACTAAACTATTCCCTTCTGCCTCCACATACTTCCATTTTATATGTGTAGTACCTTAAGAAGCCTTTTGAACACCACTATCATATTTGCTTCCTGCACCACCCGGGCAGCATGTTCCAGGAACCCACTATATGTGTAATAAAACTTGCTCTCCTTTAAACCTACTTCCTCTCACCTTAAACACATGCCCTCTGGTATTAGACATTTCAACTCTGGCAATAAAGATGCTAGCTGTTAGCCAGATCTATGCCTCCCATTCTTCCAAAAGTCTATCAGAGCTCGCCTCAGTTTCTGCTGCCCCAGAGAAGACAACTCAAGTTTGTCTAGCCTCTCCTTATTAGCACGTGCCCTCGAATCCAGGCAGCAGTACTGGTAAACATCTTCTGCACCTTCTCCAAAGCATCAGTATCCTTCCTATAATGGGGATGTCCAGAAATAAAGGCAATACTCTAGATGTGGTCTAACTGGAGTTTTGTAAAGCAGCAACATAACTTCCTGATTCCTGAACACAACTCCTTGACTAATAAAGACAAGCATGCCACATGCCTTCCTTACCACCTTACCAACCTGTGTAACCATTTTCATGGAACTATGGACTTGAACCCCAAGTTCCTCTGCAGGTAACACTGTTAAGGTTCTCTTTACATCTGTCCAACACTTCACATTTGGGTGCATTAAACTCCACCTGCCATTTCTCTGTCCATATCTGCAACTGATCTACATCCTGCTGGATCCTTTGTCAATCTTCTACGATATCCACAAACCAACAACCTTTGTATTGTATCATATTCACTGAACCGCATGTCTACATCTTCATCTAGGTCAACATAAATAAAACAAACAGCTGAGGCCTCAGTATGGATCCATGGGGAAAACAACTAGTCACAGACTTCTAGACAGAATAAATCTGTAACAGGAGTGGTTAATAGGTTGGGTTTGAACCAGGTTTGTTTAATGAAGTTCCATATCTTTAACCGGTGGACTGCCAGGAGAGATTTAGACCAGGGGAACCCAAGGGCAGAGGAGACCATAGACGACGATGGAATTGAACAAAACATCATTTCTTGTGGATTGGTTAGTAGAGAACAGAGGCTAAGAGTCGAGAATCACTACACACAGGGTAGATAAACTCAAGACTGAGCAGATAAACAAAATAGAGGGAACTTAAATAGACAAAACGAGGCACAGGTGCATTGTAACTAAAACTAGACAGACTCAGTGGACCAGGAGCGTGGAGCCTGGAAGCCTCTGGCACCCTCAAGTGGTCAGACAGGAGTCCGCCATTCTGCACCCAGCAGCTGACGATCTGACCCAAGGCGATCTGAGTGGTGACATTGGAAGTCTCTGATCAGGTGTGAGTCCAGGATGTCACGGGAGAGAACCCATGACCTTTCTTCTGGGCTGTAACCCTCTCAGTCCACTAAATACTGGAGCCGGCCGCGAACCATACAGGAGTCAATAGACAATAGGCGCAGGAGTAGGCCATTTGGCCCTTCGAGCTAGCACCACCATTCACTGTGATCATGGCTGATCATCCACAATCAGTATCCAGTTCCTGCCTTATCCCCATAACCTTTGATTCCGCTATCTTTAAGAGCTCTATCCATCTCTTTCTTGAAAGCATCCAGAGACTTGGCCTCCACAGCCTTCTGGGGCAGAGCATTCCATATATCCACCACTCTCTGGGTGAAAAAGTTTTTCCTCAACTCCGTTCTAAATGGCCTACCCCTTATTCTTAAACTGTGGCCTCTGGTTCTGGACTCACCCATCAGCGGGAATGTGCTTCCTGCCTCCAGTGTGTTCAATCCCTTAATAATCTTATATGTTTCAATAAGAGTCCAGAAGCTGACAGGTCACCCTGGCTCACCATCGCTAATGTGAGGAGCCGAGGGCGGTCTCAGGACTGGCACCAGCGGACTGCACAGAAGGGGCTTTGGATGGGAGACGTGGAAGGTGGGGTTGATATGCATGATCTGTGGCAACTAGAGACGGTAAATAACCGGGTTGATCTGACGGAGAACCTTGAACAGTCCGATGTAGACTGGCGCCAATTTCCGAGACTCAACCCACAGAGGAAGGTCTTTATTGAAGAGCCAGACTCTTTGACCAAGATGGAACAAAGGCCTCAGCCACCTCAACAGGCAAGCTGTTGGTGCAGAGAGGCCTTCAGCAGGGATGCCCCAGGATTCCTCTATTCCTGCCAGCAATGTTGGATCAGGTGTTCAGCGCACGGGACCCCCACTTCAGACCCCTGTTCGGGAAACTGAGGGGCATGGATAACCAAACTGACACTCGAAGGGATACATACCCGTAGGAGAGTAGCAAGGAGTGTTACGTGCATCCTGTGGTGGTCCCTGCAGAAGGCTGAGTTGCCCGACACAAGGCACCTGATGGTCTTCTCCAGGGTCCTGGTTAGTTTTCTTTGTCTGCCCATTAGGTTGGGGATGACCATAGCTCCACTGAGCTGACAGAAGGCCTTCCTGGACAAGGAGGTAAACTAAAGGGCTCAGTTCGAAACAGAAATCTGGGGAAGTCGTGTACTCTAAACGTGTATTTCAGCACAAGGTTGGCCATCTCCTGAGCTGAGGGAAGCTTGGGTAGGGTACAAAAGGGCAGGCGTTGGAGAACCAGTCCACTATAATCAAGGTGTTACCTCGTGATGGTGCAGATGGGTAATGAAGTCCATGGAGATACAGGACCAGGGGTGGGAAGGGATGGGCAGTGGATGTATGGACGTAATCTGGGTTCCTTGTTCTGGGCGCAGATGTGACAGACTGCTGTGTGTGATTTGATATCCTCATTCGTGCCCAGTCACCATTAGAGCAGTCCCTGTGTGTCCTATGAAGTGTGACTCAACTGTAACACATCTGAAAAGACAGAATTAGGGGTGAAAAGGTGATCCGGTGGGCCATTACCTGGGGCTACGTGCTCTCCTGACGATGGTCTTACCCTCCCAATGGACTGGTACCACCAGCCCAGATCTCGGGAGGATGGGTTCTGGAATGGTGAACAGGTCTGGTGTTTCAAACTGCCTGGAGAAGACATCCAGCTTCTGATTCTTCAAACCTGGATGGTAGGTAATATAAATTAAAATGAAGAATTTAACCACTTTGCCTTTTGAATATAGGTTGGTAACTTGTGGTCTGTCTAGACCACAAGTGGTTGTTTATCCCCCTCCATCCAATGTCTCTGCTCCTTCAGGACTAATTTGACTGTCAACAGCTCTCCATTCCCTATGTCATAATTCCTCTCCACAGGACAGAACCACCAAAAAAAGAAAGCACATGGATGTAGTTTTTGGTCAGATGGGGGAGGGGGGGAATGGGGATATGGTGAAAGAACAGCTCTAACCCCATCATCTGAGGCTACTGTTTAAGTCAGAGAGAACAAGGGTGGGAGCTGTCATGAACCAATGCTTTAAAACCAATTCTTGAAAAGGCAACTTGGCTTCTCCGAAAGGTGACGTTGATTCCTTTAGTCAGACAGAAAGGAGTGCTGCAATGGAAATGAAGTTGCGGATGAATCTCCAAAAAAAAATTATGAATCCCAGAAACTGCTGGAGCTGCTTCATTATGGTGGGTTGCAACCAATCCCTGATGGCTAGGGTGCATCTACGGGTTTCCCTTTGAAATCATAAACCCGAGGAAGGAGACTATGGAGATGTGGAACTCACTCTTCTCCAGCTTGATGAATAGTTAGTCCTGGAGTTAACATTGAAGGACCCTCTGAACATGTTGGACGTGTTCATGGTAGATCTTGGAGAAGATGAGCATGTCATCCAGGTACACAACGGCAAAGTGATGTAGCATTGCTCAGAGAATGGGCTTGGAAGACTGGGGTGTTGACTAAACTGAATGGCATCACAAGATGTTCGTAGTAGTGGTCTTCCATTCATGGCCCTCCTGCATGCAGATCAGGTTGCATGTATTTCGGAGGTCCCATCTAATAAAAATAATTGTCCCTTGCAACAACTCGAAGGCTGTGGGCAAAGGGTACTGCTTCTTCACTGTGATCTGATTGAAGCCTTGTCAGAGTCCATTATCTTTTCACACACTTGTAGGGGTTATGGAGGGTCAGATAAAACTAGGCGTTCAGGCTTCGCAGATGTACTCCCCCAAGGCCACTCTTTCCGGAGCTGACAGGGACTAGAGTCTTCTTCAGAGCAGACAGATTCAATTCAGTCACACAGCCATAGGTTTGCTGAGGCAGGATTATGCTTCTTACTAAAAACCTCAAGCAGGTCTGTATACTTGGGAGGACCTTGGGACAGCTCAGCAGAGGCAGAAGACCATCCATGAAGTGCACCAGTGGACCACTTAATTTGTGGATTGTGGAGGGATAACAGGGCTGACCAAAGATCAATGGGAACTCAAGAGAATGAATAAGATGGAACTAGATAGTCATGGTATGCTGTTCCATATGTAGATACATGGGACCAGTGAAGTGACAGATCCTCCCAGGGCCCAGAGGTTTTCCCATGGCTGTGATCAGTTGGTTGGGATGGGCCAAGGCAGCTCAGAGGTGTCTTGCTAACCCGAGGTCCATGAAATTGCCTATTGTGCTAGAATCCACAAAGGCTTGAAGGGCATGTTGTTGTTTGCTCCAGAAGATGGGAGTAGACAGCACAAGCCCAGATGTAGCAGACCTGGGAGGAAAGGTTAAACCTGTCACAGACCTCCCTTCCCTAGATGGGTCAAGATGTTTCTCGACAACTCAAGACAGGCAGAGTGGAAATGGCCCAGCTTAGTAGAGGCAGCACTTTCTCTTTGTTCTTCAGTCCCACTGAGCTGGAGAAAGTCTGGTTCTGCCCATTTCTATTGGCTCCTCTGGAGGAAGATGAGGGGAGCTGAGGGGTGTGCTTGACTGCACCAAAGATGACGAGGCTGGAGTGGTTCGGAGATTGGACACCCTAGAAGATTCACAGTGGCATTCTGTCCTCCTTTCCTGGAGACAATTGTCAACCTGGATGGAGGTATCAAGAGATCCCGAGATCCTCAACTGGGTCTCTGGCTGCCAATTCACCTTAAATTTCACCTAGTAACCCACAGTAGAACATGGATACATGAACTTCAGTGATCCAACTACTTGGTACTGTTAGAGTGTGGAACTTGATTGCATACTCAACCATGCTTTGGGTACCTTGACGAAGTTGGAAGTTGGTTGGCTGCCTTGCATCCACTGACTGGCTGGTCAAACACCCTCTTCATCTCCCTGGTGAAGAGAGATACATCAACATAACCTGAAAAGTTCACCCAGAGCACCATAGCCCAGGTGAGAGTTTTGCCAGAGAGGAAGGAGATGATTTAGGCCACCTTTGCAGTGGTTGGATGGAAACTTGATGGGTTGTATCTTGAAAGCCAGAGAACGCTGGGTAAGAAACCAAGTGCAGAAGAGACAAGGGTGCTAATTGAGCTAAGGATCTTTACTTGTGAATTTATTAGTCAAGAACATAGGCTAGGATGCCAAATCAAAACACACAGAATAGATAAACTCAAGACTGAGAAAAGACAAACACAACAGAGGGAACTTAAATAGACAGACAAAATTAGGCACAGGTGCACTGTAACTAAAACAAGATACAGGTGAAAGTAATCAACTGATAGTTAGAGCCTGGAGGACTCTTGATCCCTCAGGTGGTCAGACTAAGGCATGATTAAATCTCATTGACCACTACCCTCTGTTCGATGTGTAAGCAAATTCTGATCAAAATAACCTGTTTCTCTGCGGATCCCATGTATCTTAATCTGAACTTCTGCAATTTTCTTTGAACTCTGTTGTAAATTTCAAGATAACATTTATTGAGTCCAAGATCCAAGCGTTCACTGAAGAAATACGGAATGAGACTGTTCGAATTAACCAGTTCGACACAGTGCAGAAACAGAGCCTCTACCACCCACTGAACTTCTGGCCCCTTCGTTGGGAATTGAAGGACCTTCAGTCAGAGTTGGAGAAGATTACTTCACCAAATACTAAGGCACTTCAAAACATTGCCTCTGAGGTGAGATCAATTAGATTTTTTAATATTTTTTAAATGGCCGTATTTGCCTATTGTGAACAGATTTAACTTTCTCTTTAGCCATGTCTAAACTTAAATGGTTGGCCTTCATATATTAATTGTTAAGAAGAAGGGAGAAACAAGGTACTACAGATGCTGGAATCTGGAGCAAAATTAACTATGGACAGGTACAGTTCATGGATAGGAAAGGTTTAGGGGATATTGGCCAAATGCAGGTCAATTGCACCAGCTTAGTTGGGCATCTTGACTGGCGTGGATGAGTAGCTTCCATGCTGTATTACTCTTTGACTTACTCAGTAGGTCAAGCAGCATCTGTGGAGACAAAATGGATATGTCATTGTTTCAGTTCAAGATTAGTCCCCGTGCCGGTTCTCGACATGAAGGGTTGTTGCATCTCCTTTGCCTCCAAAGATGGTGCTCAGTCTGCTGAGTTCTTCCAGCTGTTTACTTTTTGTGCCTCAATAGATTATAGAATGCTACAGCATAATACTATTCCATAATGCTGTGCTGCCCTTATAACTTACCTTGGGATCATTCCAACCCTTCCCTCCTAATAGTCCTCCATTTTTCTATCATCCAGGTGCCTGAAAATGAAGATGAGTTCTGGAAAAGGCTGTGAGCTTAGACTTCATTATCCTAGCAAGAAATGTCTGGAGGGGATTAAGAATAAATTGAGTCCATTTACTGTCTTTGGATCACTTCACCCCAGTCCTGACAGCACCTTATTATAATTAGTATCAGGGTGGCTCACAGACACACACTCTGTCTGTTCAATGACTCACACTTTGAACGCAAGCATGTTAAAGTAAGCCTGGAAAACTTTTGAAAGGTGAAATATTACGGTCTAAAAAGAAAGACTGTCCATCTGTCCAAGAAGCAAATATGAATACTATTAGCTTTCCTAAAAAATGAGCAATCATTGTCCTTAATAATAGATCATGCTAATTATCGTAAATAGTAAACGGAATGCTGAATGTCATTCCAATATCTCTAATAATAAACAAACTGGAGAAGGAGTCCTGATGAAGGGTATTTTTTTTCTCTCCAGTGCTAATGAAGAGTCTTGGCCCATAACATTGACTGTACTCTTTTCTATAGATGATGCCTGGTCTGCTGAGTTCCTTCAGCATTTTATGTGTGTTGCTTGGATTTCCAGCATCTGCAGATTTACTCTTGTTTGTGATTAGACCAATACCCCTAATAAAACAGATTCACCACCCTCCGACTACAGAAATTCCTCCTTATCTCTGTTCTAAAGGGACGTTCTTCCATTCTAAGGCTGCACCCTCTGGTCCTAGAATCCCACACTATAGGAAACATCCTCTCCACATCCACTGTATCTAGGCCTTTCAATATTCGGTAAGTTTCAATAAGATTCCTCCCCCCCCCCCCCGATTCTTCTAAACTCCAGCAAGTACAGGCCCAGAGCCCATCAAATACTTCTCATATATTAACCCTCTAGTTCCTGGGATCATTCTCATTTACGTCCTCTGGACCCTCTCCAATGGCAGCACAGCTTTATTAGATATGGGGCCCAAAACTGCTCACAATACTCCAAGTGCAGTCTGACCAATGTCCTATGAATCATCATCATTACATCTTTGCTTCTATATTCTAGTCCTCTCAAAATAAGTGCTAGCATTGCATTTGTCTTCCTTACTACCAACTCACCCTGCAAGTTAACCTTTAGAGAATCCAGCACGAAGACTCCCAAGTCCCTTTGCATCCCTGATTTTTGACTTTTCTCCCTTATACAGGAAGTGTAGACTGTAGAAAATTAGTCTACACCTTTATTCCTTCTCCCAAAGTCCATCTCCGGACACTTCCCACATTATATTCCATCTGCCACTTCTTTGCCCATTCTCCTAATCTATCTAAGTCCTTCTGCAGGGTCCCTGTTTTCTCAACATTTCCTGCCTCTTCACCAACTTGGTCACAAAGCCATCTATTCTGCCATTGGCGTACAACGTAAAAAGAAGCTGTTCCAGCACTGACCCATATGCAACAATACTAGTTATTGGCAGCCAACCAGGAAAGTCCACTCTTTGCCTCTTACCAGTCAGTTAATCATCTATCCATGCTAGTATCTTACCTGCAATACCACGGAATCAAATTTTGTTTGGCAGCTTCATGTGCAAGACAGTAGCACAATCTGTAGTAGTGCAAAAAAAAGTGACAGTAATGGAATAAGCAACTGAGAACATGGCAGCAGATAATAAATATTGCATTTCATTAATGATAAATACTGGTCCTTGATTGTTCATTACCCAGAATAATGAATAGTGTGCCCATCGCCTCTAATGATGTTGTCTGTTTCTTTTTCAATATTTTTATTAATTTCTTACATAAAAGAGTACAGAGTACAGTAGGATATATGATATATATCGATTACAATATATTGAAATCACAGATGAAGTGTAATTACCCCATATCCATATAAATTAAATTTAAACATAATATTGAAAAGAGATAATTTTATTATGCAAAAAATCTAAACCCACTACCAGAAAAAAAAACAGCTGTTTGGTTTTTGAAAAAGGAAAAAATCTTTAACATATAGTAAAGCATATTATTAGCCAACATCTGTGCTTAATAGCAAATCAAAGATTTTGAAAATAATTCGTAAAAGGTCCCCACAATGTTAAAAAAAATCTTGTCTAGGTCCAGAGATTGAACAGCGGATCTTCTTTAAATGTGAGCCTGACGTAACATCATTTAACCATTGAGCATGAGTAGGCAGAGTGGCATCCTTCCACTGGAGCAACAATGTCTTCCTGGCTGTAAGAGAAATAAAGGCCAAAATGTGCCAATCATGTGTCTCCAAAGTAATATCATTTCCTCCAACAATACCAAATAAGGCAGTCAAAGGATTAGGTTTAAAATTTACTTTAAAAAGCACCAAAAAAGTTTGGAATACTTCCTTCCAATATTTTTCAAGACTCGGATAAGTCCAAAACATACAGATTAGTGAAGCTTCCCCATTATTACATCTATCACAACAGGGAGATATATCCGAATAAAAACGAGACAGCTTATCTTTAGTCATGTGGGCCCTATGAACCGCTTTATATTGTAGAAGGGAATGACAGGCACGTATCGATGAGGTATTAACCAATTTAAAAATTTCATTCCAAGTGTCCTCAGAAATTGAAATCGGTAAATCTTGTTCCCAAAGATTTTTAATTTTATCTAAAGGAATATTTCTCATTCCCAACAACAGACCATAAATATTAGATATAGATGCATTTTGGAAGGGTTTCAAATTAAAAATTATATAAAGTAAATTTTTATCTGGACTTTTAGGAAATGGATGTACTTGAGAACACAAAAAGTCTCTAATTTGTAAATATTGAAAAAAGTGAGTTCTCGGTAGGCTATACTTAACTGACAGTTGTTCAAATGAAGAGAGACTATCTCCAACAAACAAATCATGAAAACACTTAATACCTAATCTATTCCACTCTTTAAAATCTTCATCAGACATAGAAGGTTTTAAAAAAAGTTATTAAAAATGGGGCTGGAAAGTGAAAAACTCAATAAACCAAAATAGTTTCTAAATTGTGCCCAAATCCTCAAAGTGTGTTTAACTACAAAATTATCAGTTAAATTACTTAAAGGTAAAGGAATTGAGGATCCGAAAAGAGAAATGATAGAAAATTTATTAACAGAGTTATCTTCTAAAGAAACCCAGACTGGACAGTCTTCACCATTAATATAACCAAAACGTAAGATTCCGTATATTGACTGCCCAGTAATAAAACCTCAAATTGGGCAAGGCTAAACCTCTATTCTTTTTAGCTTTTTGAAGATGAACTTTATTTAATTGAGAAATTTTATTTTTCCATATATAAGATATAATAGAATCCAAAGAATCAAAAAAGGATTTAGGAATAAAAACAGGTATGGCCTGAATGCATAGAATTGATTCAGCCAAACAACGATAAAGAGCGGCTGACCAATTTGATAGTGCCTTCTTAACATAACTCAGAAGTGTAAAAAAAATTTCTTTAAAAAGGAATTTGTAATTCCTAGTAATTGTTACGCCCAAATGAGTAAATTGATTTCTTACAATTTTAAAAGGAAGGTTAGTATTAACTAATACCAAATTATTTAAAGGAAAATGTTCACTCTTATGAAAGTTAAGTTTATATTCTGAAAACTGACTAAAGCAGGAGAGTAAAGAAAGTAGAGAAGGTAAAGAAGACTCCACATTAGAAATGTAGAGCAAAAGGTCATCAGCATAAAGTGAAACTTTATGGGTAATACCCCTCCTTAAAACACCACTGATATCATTAGATTCCCGGAAAGCAATAGCTAAAGGTTCTAAGACCATCTGTTTCTAACCAATAATAGATAAACTAGTGATTATCCATATGAATAAGTGGACTGATCACTATCTTTAATAATATTAAGTACATTGAAGTTTCATCATACCTAATAGCAGGTAGTTTGTTATCATACTTCATAATAAATGCATTCTTTAACACTAATAACAAACAGACAGTTCATTAACCCTGATAATAAGCAGCTTGTTCACTACAGACTACTCATAATTTCCATAGTATAGTGGTTAGTGCAAGGCTGTTATAGAGCCAGCAACTGGAG
This sequence comes from Mobula hypostoma, assembly GCF_963921235.1. Classification (NCBI taxonomy): domain Eukaryota; kingdom Metazoa; phylum Chordata; class Chondrichthyes; order Myliobatiformes; family Myliobatidae; genus Mobula; species Mobula hypostoma. The sequence continues at coordinate 11,684,462 of NC_086110.1, read as the reverse complement.
GTCAATTCCACTGCTGTCTGTCAGGAGTTTGTATGTTCTCCCTGTGAACACATGGGTTTACTCCAGGTGCTCCAGTTCCCTGTCACATTCCAAAGACCTGCTGATCACTAGGTTAACTGGTCACATGAATGTATTTAAAGCAGAGGTTGATAGGTATTTGATTTGTAAGTGCATCAAATGTTACAGGGAGAAGGCAGGGGAATGGGGCTGAGAAGGATAATAAATCAGCAAAGCTGGGCTGAATGGCCTAATTATACTGATGTATCTTGTGGTTAAGTGGGTGGTATGGGCTTGTTTGGCCAGTGGGCCTGTTACTATGTTGTATCTCTAAATAAAACTTTAAAAAAAGATGAACAATGCATTACTAATAGTGGACTGTTCATTACCCCTAACAGTAAGTGATCAACTGCTAGTACTAAGCACATCTTTCCCTCCCCCCCCCCGCATTCCGCAGGGATCGATCCCTACACAACTCCCTTGTCCATTCGTCCCCCCCATCCCTCCCCACTGATCTCCCTCCTGGCACTTATCCGTGTAAGCGGAACAAGTGCTACACATGCCCTTACACTTCCTCCCTTACCACCATTCAGGGCCCCAAACGGTCCTTCCAGGTGAGGCAACACTTCACCTGTGAGTCGACTGGGGTGATATACTGTGTCCGGTGCTCCCAATGTGGCCTTTTATATATTGGTGAGACCCGATGCAGACTGGGAGACCGCTTTGCTGAACATCTACGCTCTGTCCGCCAGAGAAAGCAGGATCTCCCAGTGGCCGCACATTTTAATTCCACATCCCATTCCCATTCTGACATGTCTATCCACGGCCTCCTCTACTGTAAAGATGAAGCCACACTCAGGTTGGAGGAACAACACCTTATATTCCGTCTGGGTATATTCCATCTCCAACCTGATGGCATGAACATTGACTTCTCTAACTTCCGCTAAGGCCCCACCTCCCCCTCGTACCCCATCTGTTACTCATTTTTATGCACACATTCTTTCTCTGACTCTCCTTTTTCTCCCTCTGTCCCTCTGAATATACCTCTTGCCCATCCTCTGGGTCACCCCCCCCCCCGTCTTTCTTCCCGGACCTCCTGTCCCATGATCCTCTCGTATCCCCTTTTGCCTATCACCTGTCCAGCTCTCGGCTCTATCACTCCCCCTCCTGTCTTCTCCTATCATTTTGCATCTCCCCCTCCCCCTCCAGCTTTCAAATCCCTTACTCACTCTTCCTTCCGTTAGTCCTGACGAAGGGTCTCGGCCTGAAACGTCGACTGCACCTCTTCCTATAGATGCTACCTGGCCTGCTGCGTTCACCAGCAACTTTGATGTATGTTGCTTGAATTTCCAGCATCTGCAGAATTCCTGTTGTTTGCTAGTACTAATGTAAATATATAGTAAACATACATTATGTTAAACATACATTCTAATGAACGTAATTTCTGATCTAGCTGGATGATTCCCATCGCAGTGTGCTGAGGTTACAGCAGTATGACAAACAGAATTTATTGAACATGAAAGACCTCTTGAAGAAAATGAAGAACCAATTAGAAAGCTCTTCTGTTTATGGGAAACTCAAAATTGGTGAGATTACATGTTCACTGACTAGCATACCTTATTTGTTATTTTAGCAACATTAATCTGTAATACCAAGCAAATTCGTTTAGATTTAAACTACATTCAATTCTATTACATTGAGATCTGGATGTAACAGAGAGTTCTTGCACTTCAAACTTACTTACTTATTGCCCGTTATGCCTCTGGCATTTGGGTCAGCAATGAAGGTCCTCCATCTCTCGTGGTGTTTAGGGCTTTCTTCACCATGGCAGTAGCTTCCTCTTGGTTTTCACTACTGTCAGTCATGTAAATCCCGGGTAGAGCCTCAGGGATACCATCGTATTCAGACCTGGAAGGATTCTTTATTGCTGTTTTCATAATAATTTAGTTTTACCAGTCAGGGTTATTAACCCTGTGTTAAATCCCTGAACCTGCAGGACCAATGGACCACTTTTAGTCTGGCCTCTACCCTTTGACCTGTTTGGCATGGGTGACCTGACCAAGAGCCAAAGCATAAGGACCTGACTCCAGCCAACATAGCGCTCCTGGTTGTTGAGACACGCAAACCTCCAAGCCACGACAAGTTCATGGTCCTTTTGGAGGATGCACTTTAAAGAGTACTCTTAATTTCTGATGCATGATGTGTATACTACAGACGGCAAATGAACTGGGCTTACCTTTTCCTGGCTCTGTAAGCACTGTTGGGAATTTCTCAATATTGATGTGCATCTTTAAAGGTGGACAATTCACCAGGCCAGATAAAATGCATGTCAGTCTCTTTAAAGAAGAAAGGGAGGTTTTGGCTAAAACTTCCATTGTGCCTTGACTATAAGTAAGCTAAAAGTGAACTGGAAGTTTTCTGATGAAGTAAAATTGTTTAAAAAGACAATAACCAAAATAGAAACAATAAGGTCAGTCTGGCAAAATTCTAAAGGATGAAATCCACATGTACAGAGATGCAGATTAATCAAGAACAGTTGGTGACTTCTGACTAATTAAACAGAATATATGAAGTGGTTGACATTAGAATATTTGATGCATTCTACCTGGAGATTGAATCAGTGTGGATAACTTCACTCTCCTTAACTCTGAACTGATTCCACAACCTACAGACCCACTTTCAAGGGCTCTGCAGCCCGTGTTCTCTGTAATATTTATTTATTTAGATTCGCATGTTTTGTCTTCTTTTGTGCATTAGTTGTTTATGTTTTTTCATAAAATCTATTGTCTTTGTTCTCCTGTGAAAATTTTTCTGCGATAAAATGAATCTCAAAGTAGTATAGGGTGACATATAAGTACTGTGAATTTGACCTTTAGAAGGTGTTTGCCAAAGAAGGTAAAGCCTGATGGGATCCAAGGGAACGCAGCAGCAAAAAGCAACAGTTAACCTGAAGCCTAAGACTCAGTGCTCTTGCTTCTCATGATATGTATAAATTAGATGACTTGGAGGTCATAATTAAGATGACTACCAATGAAGCCAAAATGACAGCGTGATTGAAAGTGAGTTAGAAAGTTCTTGGCTGTAGGAAGATACCAGTGAATTGGTTAGCCTGGTTGCAAAAGGAATTCAAATGTTAGGTAACATATTTGGAGAGGGAAAAAGAAGACAAGAGTTCATGTCTTATTGTAGAAAGGGCAGCCATAAAGTCCACTGAGTCCACATTGGCTGTCTGTAAAGCAATCTAATCAGTGGCTAATATCACTGATTACACTAGAAAAGTATGTCATCATATCCCCTGTAGTTCTTGGCATAACCTTAAATCTGTACCTTCTGACCTTGTACAATTGGGACAGATTTTTGTTGCATACTTTATATACCTACACCTTAATCCTATCTCTCCACAATCTTCTTTGTTCCAGGGGCAATAACCCTGCCATCAAAACATTGTGGTTAAAATCAGTCATCCCTTGAATCCATTCTGGTAACTCTCATCTACACCCTCTCAAGGACTACAGATCTGGACCAATACTCTAACAGTGGTCTAATCATGTGTTTGTTACATAATGTATCATTATGAATAACCTTATTTCATGAATAACCTTATTCATGAAGCCCAAGATCCCAAATGCTTCAACGACTCTCTCTAAATACATGCTTTTGGCTTCATAGATACATGCACATAATCCCCTTAGATCCTGTTTTTGTATACAGTGTTCAGCAGTGCCACAAAGTCAAGACTGGCTCATGCCCTTACACTTCATACTTCTCTGTATTAAATTCCATCAGCCACTTATTTGTTATTCTGCTGCATTCTGTTTTAATTGATTGACATAATTCTCATTGGTTGTCATACTGCCAAATTTGTAATAATTAGAAAATTTTAAATTTTAGTCTCTAAATACCCAGGTGTAGTCTAAACCAAAAGCAGATGCTGTTGGGCCAGGATGGTGACAGAGGTGGGTTGAGCCTTCCAGATGTTTAGTACGTCTGTATTCACAAGTGAGATGCTCAGAACTGCTAACCTTTGGTTAAATGAACACATATGAACTTATACATTTAAATATGCTGTAATAGAAATCTATGAATCTGATGAGAATGAAACATAACATGTGTTGATTCTGATGGGAATGAGAGTTTGGTTGTGAACAATGGGAGAAGTGATGTGCATTTGAATCTGAGGAAAGACCATGGTAGTGAATCAAGTCTAAAGGGAATTACAAAGGAACAGATCATGATTAGAGGGAATGATGTAAAGGTTAATGATATCAAATAATTCAATTAAGCTGGATTGATAGATATGGGGTGAGGTCGATGGGTTCAACAAGGGTTTATTCTCTTTATTGATTAAAGAAAAGACATCAAAACAAATGAAAGAAAATTGAACTATAATTAATTATCTTCCTTACAGGTAATTGTACTAAAGGAATTTTACGTAATATCAGCAGACCTTTAGTAGCACAAATCAACCCATATGGTTCATCATACCCTTATGGAGCATGGGGCATGGATTCAATGCCTGGAAGTCCAACATTGTACTGGGTTGTGGCACTATTTTCTTCCAATATTTATGGAAATACAGTACGAACTTACTCTTCTTACAGAGACTTCCTCATGGTAACCAGTCATATAGATTTTACGGTGACATCATCGTCCACCACGACCAATTCGATCCAGGGTCCAGGTGTTGTGGTTTATAATGGGTCTTTGTATTATAACTGTTATAAATCTGGACAAATGTGCAAATTTGACCTTAACACAAAGGTTATAACTAATGTGAACCTTCCTAATGCTGGCCATTCAAACAAATTCCCGTACTGTTATTACAATTGTTATGGCTACACAGACATAGATTTTTCAGTGGATGAAAATGGGATCTGGGTTATTTATGCCACTGAAGAGAATTATGGCAACATTGTACTGAGTAAAATAAGCAGCATCAATATGACTGTGTTACAGACCTGGAAAACAAAGCTTTTTAAGAAATCAACAACTAATGCCTTTATGATCTGTGGGGTGCTTTATGCCACTCGATATATCAGTGAAGGTGAAGAGGAAATATTTTACATGTTTGACACCATTACTAATCAAGAGGCCAAAAATCTTAATATCCGTTTTGTCAAATACTCTCCAAATGTGGCAAGCCTTCATTACAACCCAGTAGATAGGAAGCTCTACCTTTATAATGATGGCTACATGATAGCCTATAGTGTCTTGTTTTCCTAAGCAATGCAGGTAAATAATTTTATTGCAGCATATTTACTAGATCAAAGATTTTATGGCATTAAAATATATTTACTATAACTTCACTTAAGAATTTTAAAATGCCCCAGGTCACCTGAAAGCTTAAATAACAGTTCGTTACCAAACCAAGAGCCAGAATATTAAAATTTCATTCCAAAAATAGAAGATGCTCTTAATACCCAGCAGGTCAAGAAGCATTTATGGAGAGAAAGATATTACTGACTTTTCAGGTGGATGAACTGTAAATCAGAATGACTTAATTCTGCTTCTGTCTGTATTGATGCTGTCTGACCTCCTGAGTATTTATAGCATTTTCTATTTTTGCTTTTTTTTTTGCATTTTCCATTTGCTTTTTATAATGGGTATAACTGTGGTAAATGTGAGAGAGGAAAATAAATCAGGAGTTTTAAATTGATGACTTCTTTGGATTTAATGCATTCTCCAACTTTTGCAGTAGCGATGGATTCTGAAATAAACCACTTGCACTTAGACAGTGCCTCAAGGAATCATTTTGGAATGTACTTACTTTTGCAATGCAACAGAGAGAGCAACTTTCCTTTACATTTATACACAGGTGTTAAAAGTTCTGAAGCATATTTTAGACTGGAGTCTATGCACTGGAACTGAATCCATAATGTTAAGAGATTTTCAGCTACAATTTAACACCACATATGTGCGAGCATTGGGCTGGACATTAGAGAGAAAAGGGTAGTCCAACAGACTAAATTACAATTACAAGCAGCAGGGGAAAGTCACAATTCAATACCGACCCTAAGCTAAGTTGAAGGGGAACATGATCTATGTCTGTAAACAACAGTATTTGATCTACAAGATGTAATTTGTTATGTCAGCAATGATAAGTTCCACACAAGTCACATTTCAAGGAGCAGAATGTAAAAATTAAGTATTTGCATAATTATAATTGTCTTGCTTATTTGTATCTCTAAAATAGGGCCTCTTGAAACAAGCATGCATTTATATTTGTTAATGAGATGGTTTACACAGTACATTGAAATGATCCGCACTGTTACATACCAACGGATCTTTGAATACTTTGCTTTATTGTGACTAAATAAAATGTTTTATTATATCTAATTGTATCTGCCAACATTGCACTAAGTACTGATTGTAATAATGAATCAGGCAAGACATTCGCATTATGTTTTAGAGATTTAAGATTGCCCTAATGTTTTTCTTTTATATACTGAAGAAGCATAGCTCTCGAATCCAGCAGCAAATGTCCATGTAATAAAATTGTTTAAAAATAACATTTAAGAGCTATTGGTTTCTGGATGAATACATCTGGCACAACTCCTTTGCTCTTTGAAAAAGTCTGATTCTGAAGTCCACCTGAGAGCACGCGTAGGGCCCTCATCCGAAAGCACAGCAGTCTCCACATCCCATACTGAACCATTGACTTTCATTTTGTGCTGGAGTTGCTGATGTGAGGCTAAAAACCATAAACTTTTCTTTCTTTTTAAATCTTTTTATTGAGTAAGTATACAAAAAAGGTAAGCCATATAAACATTAATACAATGTTAAAGTATAATAAAATTCCAAAAGATAACAATACCAAAAAGAAAATACTACAAACAATGTAATTTAAGCATAAGAAACCAAGATAACATAATAGTATACTAGATTTTATATATATCAATGGAAAAAAAGAAAAAAAAACCCCCAAAAAAAAACCCACCGTGCAACTAACTAAAAGCAAAGCAAAGCAATGGGCTAACTTGAAACCAAACAGAGTTAAACTTAAAATCACGTCCTCAATCCCGACCTCCATTAAAACAGTGAAAAAAAACAAGAAGGGTAAATATTACATTAAATGAAAATATCGAATAAAAGGTCCCCAAATCTGTTCAAATTTAAATGAAGAATCATAAAGGTTACTTCTAATTTTCTCCAGATTCAAACATAAAATCGTCTGAGAAAACCAAAAAAAGGTAGTTGGAGCATTAAGCTCTTTCCAATGTTGTAAAATACATCTTTTCGCCATTAAAGTAAGAAATGCAATCATTCTACGGGCTGAAGGGGAAAGATTACTAGAAATTTTAGGTAGTCCAAAGATAGCAGTAATAGGGTGAGGAGAGATATCTATATTTAATACCTTAGAAATAATATTGAAAATATCTCTCCAAAAAGTTTCCAAAGTAGGGCAAGACCAAAACATATGAGTTAAAGAGGCTATCTGCCCCGAACATCTATCACAGAAAGGATTAATATGCGAGTAAAAACGCGCTAACTTATCTTTGGACATATGTGCTCTATGCACCACTTTAAATTGAATTAGGGAATGTTTAGCACAATGTTTTAGGAATGTTTTAGGAAGTATTAACTAATTGTAAAATCTGCCCCCAATCATCCACAGAAATGGTAAGCCCCAATTCCTGTTCCCAATCTACCCTAATCTTATCAAATGGAGCTTTCCTGAGTTTCATAATAATATTATAAATCATAGCCGATGCACCTTTCTGACATGGATTAAGGTTAATTATCGAATCTAAAATATATATAGGAGGAAGCATTGGAAAGGAAGGAAGTATAGTACTTAGAAAATTTCTAACTTGTAAATATCTAAAAAAATGTATTCTTGATAGGTTATATTTATTAGATAATTGTTCAAAAGACATAAGGGAACCATCTAAAAATAAATCCAAAAACCGTAAAATACCCTTAGTCTTCCAAGTTTGAAAAGCGCGATCCGTAAAAGAGGGAGGAAAAAATATGTTACCTAAAATAGGAATCGCTAACCCGAATTGATTAAGATCAAAAAATTTTCTGAATTGAAACCAAATACGCAAAGCATATTTAACGATCGGGTTAGAGACCTGCTTAAGGCGTTTCGAATCAAAAGGAAGAGATGAACCTAAAATAGAACCAAGTGTATAACCCTGAACAGATTGTAATTCCAATGCTACCCATTTAGGAATAGATAGTATATCCCGGTCAAGTAACCAAAATTTCATATGTCGAATATTAATAGCCCAATAATAAAATCTAAAGTTAGGTAATGCTAAACCTCCATCTCTCTTAGCTTTCTGTAAATGTATTTTACCCAGTCTCGGATTCTTATTCTGCCAAATAAATGAAGAAATTTTAGAGTCGACTTTATCAAAAAAAGATTTAGGAACGAAAATTGGTAATGCCTGAAACACATATAAAAATTTTGGCAAAAAAAACATCTTAACTGCATTAATACGACCAATCAAAGTTAAATATAAAGGAAACCATTTAGATGAAAGTTGAGTAATATGGTCTATTAATGGTAAAAAGTTAGTCTTAAATAAATCTTTATGTTTACAAGTAATTTTAATCCCAAGATATAAAAGGTAATTATTAATCAATTTAAATGGAAATTTATAATATAAGGGAAGATGTTTATTAATCGGAAAAAGTTCACTCTTACTAAGATTTAATTTATAACCTGAGAAAAGACCAAATTGTGCTAATAACTCTAAAACAGCAGGAATAGATCTCTCAGGATTAGAAATATATAAAAGTAAATCATCAGCATAGAGTGATAATTTATGGGACTTTAATCCCCGAGTTATCCCAGTAATATTTGAAGATTCTCGAATAGCAATTGCAAGAGGTTCTAATGCAATATCAAATAATAGGGGACTAAGAGGACAGCCTTGTCGAGTACCACGAAAGAGAGGAAAAAAAGGTGAGTTTAAAGAGTTAGTACGAACCGAGGCTACAGGGGAGTGATATAACAGTTTAATCCAGGATATAAATTTCAGGCTAAAATTAAACATTTCAAGCACCTTAAATAAATAAGGCCATTCTACTCTATCAAAAGCTTTCTCGGCATCTAAAGAAATAACACACTCAGGAACATTTTGTGAGGGAGTATAAACGATATTTAACAATGTACGAATATTATAAAAAGAGTAACGACCTTTAATAAAACCCGTTTGGTCTTCCGAAATAATAGAAGGAAGTGCTTTTTCTAGTCTATTTGCTAATAACTTAGAAAAAACTTTAGAATCAACATTTAATAAAGATATTGGTCTATAAGATGCACATTGAGCAGGGTCTTTATCCTTCTTTAGTATTAAAGAAATTGATGCTCTATTAAAAGATTCCGGAAGTTTACCAAGTTTCAAAGAAGCCTCAAAAACCTTATAGAGCCAAGGAATCAATAAAGAAGCAAAACATTTATAAAATTCAACGGTAAACCCATCAGGGCCAGGAGCTTTCCCCAGATTCATAGAAAAAATAACATTCTTAATCTCATCCATTGTAATGGAAGTATCTAATAAAGAAGACATATCCTGTGAAATCTGAGGAAAGTCTAACTTATCTAAAAAATCATTCATATATTTAGAATCTCGAGGAGACTCTGATTGATATAAAGAAGAATAAAAATCACAAAAGGTTTGATTAATCCCCACATGATCCAATATCAATCGATCATTTTGGTTATAAATCTGATTGATTTGAGATTTAACATAATTAGATTTCAAAAAAAAACCATAAACTTTTGATGCAAGATACACATGTGCTATGAATGTGTGAAGGAGGAGTAGAAGATAAATGACTTGGATGAAACTGTGGATGGGCGGGTTAGTACATTCATGGACGACAGCAAGATCGGTAGAGTTGTGGATAGTGTAGAAGACTGGCAAAGAATACAGTACGATATAGATCAGTTGCAAATATGGGTAGAGAAATGGCGATGGAACTTAGCCCAGAGAGGTGCGAGGTGTTTGGTGTGAGGTGTTGCCTGTTTTTATTAGTTGAGGTATTGAGTTTAAAAGTCAAGAGGCTATGTTTCAACTTTTTAAGAACTCTGGTTAGGCCACATCTGGATTATTGCGTACACATTGAGGCTTGAGTTAACTCACTAATGGCTTTTCCCTGCAACTACTTTCAGGACATCGTGTAGCGTGAGACTGATATTCCTGAGCTTTGAGAGTTGAGAGCTGTGCCTGGCTACTGCTGCACTTTGTCTCTACAGTCTACTTCCCAAGAACTCTTCTAGAAACCACAGGCAAGCCTCCACTCGCACTTCTATCATTGGGGATTCGGGGTTGTTCTGCACAAATTGGTGGAGCTCCCCTCTAAAGGAAAGATCTCTGAGCGCCACTCTCTTATTGACCACAGCATCAGGGAATTGCTTCAGTAGCAAGTTAAGAGCTCAGGCTAGGGCATGTGAAAGCTCTCCTATGCCTTCATCCTCAAGCTGCTTGTAACTATAGAAGCCGTACAACAGCTGGGGTGTACCATGATTGTCAGTAAAAGCATCCCTGAGATAGGTGAACAAGTCATCAGCCTGGTCTTCCTCCTGCGTATTACGCAACTCCCTAATTTGTTCATTCACATCAGGTTCAGTTTGCCCACCCTCGATGTAACATTATGAAAACTTAAGTCTTTAAAGTCTCTACAATGAGCTCGGGAAAGGGGCTGCTGACGACTCTGGCAGAAAACACGACGACTTCACGACTGCAGTTGCTCTGAATCACTATCACAGTTCGACGTCCTGTTGTCAGTCCCGCTGTCCCAGCCGGTCTCAGGGCCCTACCTCGGTCCCCGCACGGTAACAGGCTCTCCTTCCGTCCCATGGGAACGGCTGACCCATCTTTCCCCACTACCGTATAATGTACTATATGTTGTACTGCATAAAAAGATCAAAAAACCCCTAAACTGACTTGGAATTGCCCCACACCTGGTACCAAATTTTGTAACCTGGGGAAAAATACACAGGACAACAAATACTTTTCTCGGGTCTTTAATTTCTTTATTTGTTTTAGACATTTTCATGCAGAAAGAGGGTATCAAAATAAAAATGACTAAATGAATTAAAAAGCGGTTCCTTCTGTTACAATCTACTTTAATTTCGGACCACACCCTTGTTACGTATGCAGTATGAAAATAAATTAATATACAAAACCAATACAGTATGGCAATTCTATAAAATACAAGCGTTAGAATCCCACCAACCCTGTACCTTATACACAAAAATATAAATATATCTAATCTTAACTGAAAGATATACTGTACTGTACTCACTTTGGCAGAGATGTGCTCAACTTCTAAACACGTATAGGCTAGACCTTGAAACGAGTTCTCCTCGCTCACACTACGTGAATAACACATTCACATTGTACACGCCTCACTACAGGAAAGATGTGGAAGCATTGGAAAGGGTACAGAGGAGATTTACCAAGATGCTGCCTGGTTTAGAGAGAATGCATTATGATCAGAGATTAAGTGAGCTAGGGCTTTACTCTTTGGAGAGAAGAGGATGAGAGGAGACATGATAGAGGTGTACAAGATAATAAGAGGAATAGATAGAGTGGACAGCCAGTGCCTCTTCCCCAGGGCACCATTGCTCAATACAAGAGGACATGTCTTTAAGGTAAGGGGTGGGAAGTTCAAAGGGGATATTAGAGGAAGGTTTTTTACTCAGAGAGTGGTTGGTGTGTGGAATGCACTGCCTGAGTCAGTGGTGGAGGCAGATACAAGAGCGAAGTTTAAGAGACTACGAGACAGGTATAAGGAGGAATTTAAGGTGGGGGTTATATGGGAGGCAGGGTTTGAGGGTCAGCACAACATTGTGGGCCGAAGGGCCTGTACTGTGCTGTACTATTCTGTTCTATGTATTACTCCATTACATTCAAATTTGGTCATAAAACAATAAAGCAAGCCAAAATAAACTTTTACTCTATATTACTTTGTAGTTAAATTACTAGAAAGGCTAACCTATCAGGCCAAAAGGAACTTCGTACAACCACGCTACCTTTCCCCCGAAAATCGAAAGTATCCATGTGTAGAACATGTCAATTTGCCGATATTCTAGATTGACAAACAAGTGTAAATGAATTTACATGGATATTATCAGCTACTTCCTCCCCCAAACCTGGGGAAAACATTCGAACAACACACATCAAAGTTGCTGGTGAACGCAGCAGGCCAGGCAGTATCTCTAGGAAGAGGTACAGTCGACATTTCAGGCCGAGACCCTTCGTCAGGACTGACTGAAGGAAGAGTTAGTAAGAGATTTGAAAGTGGGAGGGGGAGGGGAGATCCAAAATGATAGGAGAAGACAGGAGGGGGAAGGATGAAGCCAAGAGCTGGACAGGTGATTGGCAAAAGGGATATGAGAGGATCATGGGGCAAGAGGCCCGGGGAGAAATACAAGGGGGGAGGAACCCAGAGGATGGGCAAGGGGTATAGTCAGAGGGACAGAGGGAGAAAAAGGAGAGTGAGAGAAAGAATGTGTGTATAAAAATAAATAACGGATGGGGTACGAGGGGGAGGTGGGGCATTAGCGGAAGTTAGAGAAGTCAATGTTCATGCCATCAGGTTGGAGGCTACCCAGACGGGATATAAGGTGTTGTTCCTCCAACCTGAGTGTTGCTTCGTCTTTACAGTAGAGGAGGCCGTGGATAGACATGTCAGAATGGGATTGGGATGTGGAATTAAAATGTGTGGCCACTGGGAGATCCTGCTTTCTCTGGCGGACAGAGCGTAGGTATTCAGCAAAGCAGTCTCCCAGTCGGCGTCGGGTCTCGCCAATATATAGAAGGCCACATCGGGAGCACCGGACGCAGTATATCACCCCAGCCGACTCACAGGTGAAGTGTCGCCTCACCTGGAAGGACTGTCGGGGGCCCTGAATGGTGGTAAGGGAGGAAGTATAAGGGCATGTGTAGCACTTGTTCCGCTTACAAGGATAAGTGCCAGGAGGGAGATCAGTGGGGAGGGATGGAGGGGGGGAACAAATGGACAAGGGAGTCGCGTAGGGAGCGATCCCTGCGGAAAGCAGAGGTGGGGGGAGGGAAAGATGTGCTTAGTGGTGGGATCCTGTTGGAGGTGGTGGAAGTTACGGAGAATGATATGTTGGACCCGGAGGCTGGTGGGGTGAGGACCAGGGGAACCCTATTCCTAGTGGGGTGGTGGGAGAATGGAGTGAGAGCAGATGGGCGTGAAATGGGGGAGATGCGTTTGAGAGCAGAGTTGATGGTGGAGGAAGGGAAGCCCCTTTCTTTAAAAAAGGAGGACATCTGCTTTGTCCTGGAATGAAAAGCCTCATCCTGAGAGCAGATGCGGCGGAGACGGAGGAATTGCGAGAAGGGGATGGCATTTTTTGCAAGAGACAGTGTGAGAAGAGGAATAGTTCAGATAGCTGCGAGAGTCAGTAGGCTTATAGTAGACATCAGAGGATAAGCTGTCTCCAGAGATAGAGACAGAAAGATCTAGAAAGGGGAGGGAGGTGTCGGAAACGGACCAGGTAAACGAGGGCAGGGTGAAAGTTGGAGGCAAAGTTAATAAAGTCAACGAGCTCAGCACGCGTACAGGAAGCAGCGCCAATGCAGTCGTCAATGTAGCGAACGAAAAGTGGGGGACAGATACCAGAATAGGTACGTAACATAGATTGTTCCACAAAGCCAACAAAAAGGCAGGCATAGCTAGGACCCATACGGGTGCACATAGCCACACCTTTAGTTTGGAGGAAGTGGGAGGAGCCAAAGGAGAAATTATTAAGAGTAAGGACTAATTCCGCTAGACGGAGCAGAGTGGTGGTAGAGGGGAACTGATTAGATCTGAAATCCAAAAAGAAGCGGAGAGCTTCGTGACCTTCCTGATGGGGGATGGAAGTATATAGGGACTGGACATCCATGGTGAAAATAAAGCGGTGGGGGCCAGGGAACTTAAAGTCATCGAAAAGTTTAAGAGCGTGAGAAGTGTCACGAACATAGGTAGGAAGGGATTGAACAAGGGGGGATAAAACCATGTCGAGGTATGCAGAAACGAGGTCGGTGGGGCAAGAGCAAGCTGAGACAATAGGTCTGCCAGGACAAGCAGGTTTGTGGATCTTGGGCAGGAGGTAGAAACGGGAAGTGCGAGGTGTGGGAACTATAAGGTTGGTAGCAGTGGATGGGAAATCCCCTGAGCGGATAAAGTCGGTGATGGTGTGGCAGACAATGACCTGGTGCTCCTTAGTGGGGTCACGATCGAGGGGTAAATAAGAGGAGGTATCCGCGAGTTGTCGCTGTGCCTCGGCAAGGCAGAGGTCAGTACGCCAGACTACAACAGCACCCCGCTTATCGGCGGGTTTAATAGTAAGGTTAGGACTAGTGCAGAGGGAGAGCAGAGCGTTCGGAAGGAGAGGGGTTGGAATGGGAACAAGATGCGGTGAAGTCGAGACGGTTGATGTCCCGTCGGCAGTTAGCAATAAAGAGATCCAGCAGAAAGAAGACCAGTGCAGGGTGTCCATGAAGAAGAGGAGGGTTGAAGATGGGAGAAGGGGTCATCGGTGGGGGTGGAAGAGTCCTTGCCGAAGAAGTAGGCTCGGAGACGGCGGAAGAAGAGTTCCGCATCATGGCGAACACGGAACTCGCTGAGGTGTGGGCGAAGGACGCACATTCGAACGTCGCTCTCTTTAGATCATGGTAACTTTTCTTTCTACTCCACCAGTGCAAAATGTCGTCACCGCTTTCTCTTACTAACACAGGCAGCTATTTTAGCATCACCAAATTGGATACACAAGTGCACTTTAACAACAGAAATGATATTCAACGGTCACCTGGTTACATTTACACACAGTTTAACCCGCTAAGCCAGTTTTATGTGTCAAAACACGAGGAAATCTGCAGATAAGGGAAATTCAAGTAACACACAAAATGCTGGAGAAACTCAGCAGGCCAGGCAGTGTCCGTAGGAAAAAAAAGTACAATCCACGTTTCGGTCCGAAGGAACTCCTTCAGGAAAAGTTGAGAAGCCAGACAAGTTGAATGCCGCGCATGCGCCCTTACCTCCTTTCAGAGCAGAACTTTTCATGTCGCTTATTCTGATTGGCTATGTTGTTACCGTGAGGACGTAAACTGTTCGAAAGGACGCTTCATTTAGTCCGACCGAAGAAGCATATTGACTCCCCGTTTTAATATAATCGGTATAGAACAAGAATAAAACGAATCAAGTGAGAAAGTAGCGGAAGGACATTTTGATTGTGCGTTTATATGACAGTTTGGCGCTGCAAGCCGAGGACCGTCTATCCAATCAGTTACCGGTTGATGCAACCAGCCCCCGACCTCTGCCGAGAGTGCGCCTGCGTAGTTTCGCAGCTCAAGCCGCGGCCGCGGGCCGAACGACTGCGCACACGCAGTGCTCGACATGCGTGGGGAAGCGGTTTGATTCGTACGGATCTCCGGCCTTGCGCTGTAACCCGGGCAACCACCCGAAATCGAGCTGGGCAGCAGCAGGCCCCTGCATCCCCTCCTCCCGGTTCTAGGATGGCGGTTTCGGGACCGACGAAAATCGCTTGGAAGCTCCGTAAGTTGAGAGGCAGCGGGAGGGGACCAGGCAAACAAGGAAAGGATGGGAGTAGATGGAGATCAACGCACACAAAAGTGGTAGGAGAGAGGATTTCAACGGGTCAGGCAGCATCTGTGGAGGGATTTAGTCAGAATAGTGAGAAAGCTGCAAGAAACAGACTAGAGAGAGAGGGAAGGGAGGTGGGGTAGATAGAAACTGGGAGGAGTGTCAGGGAGCAGGAGAAAAATGAAAACGGGGAAAAATAAGATAGATTATGCGAAGGATTGTGAAGATAATTGCAAACGGGGATCTTGGGCTTTCTTAAGTAGAGGCACAAAATACAAAAGCTGGTGGGAAGGCCAATTTTTGAGTCTGCAAACATGTTGGAACTGGAAAAATAAATATAAATAGGTCTTCATTTGGAGTGAAGGTGTGGAGGGATAACGAGGTTATCTCAGTGGTGGATGCTTGGAATGTATTGCTTGGTATGGTGGTAGAGGTAAACAGATTCCCTCTAGAGGCTTGAAAGAGATGTTTGGATAAGCACATGGATGGAAGGGTATAGACATTGTGTAGGTAGGAGGGATTGGTGTCTGGATGTTTTTAATTTGCTTTTTAGCTGGTTCAATGCAACATTGGGCTTCCTGTGCTGCCCTGTTGTATGCAACATTAATCTGGCTTCAACTGAAGTATTTTGTCCACTTCTCAGTGTCACTCTGGATGTGATGTGAATTTTTTTTCCTATGGATACAGAAAAGATTTGTCAAAATAATATTGGGGTAAAGGATTTTAGTCACATGGGTAGACTGGAGAAGCCAGGGTTATTCTCCCTGGAGCAGAAAAGGCGGTTTATAAAATTATAATAGGTGAAAGCATGGACAGTAGCACCTCTGTAAAGGAGGGATAGAGAATGAAGGTGATTTGGAAATGAACTGAAACTGAGGTGAGGGGTTATACAGTGTCCAGAATAGCTGTAAATATGGATTAACTTGTTCTATTCAAAGGCAAGCTATCTGAAAGGAAAGAATTTGCAGAGCTGTGGAGACAGGATGTAAGAGTACGAAAAAAATCTGGATTTCACGAGTCCCATCACTGACTTCAAGATGTATGATTCACTGGTACCTTCCAGTCTTTTAAAAAGCTTTGTGTACCACTACTAGTGTCATTTTGGGTTGCTGAGGTTATTGTTTGGAGGTGCCATTCAAAATGTCTGGCAACTTCCTGTGGTGTTTCTTGTAGACAGTATGAGTTTCAGTGAAGATGCACCTGCGGTGGAATGAATGAATTTAAGTAAATTATGGGGATGGTGACCAAATAGGTATAGTGCTTCGAACATGAGAAAGCCTGCAGATGCTGAAAATTCTAAGCAACACACACACACAAAATGCTGGAAGAGCTCAGCAGGCCAGGCAGCATCTATAGAAAAGAGTACAGTCCACGTTTCGGGCTGAGACCCTTCATCGGGACTGGTAAGAAAGGGCAGTGAGAGTAAAAAGGTGGAGGGGCGGAGTAAGTAGTACAAGGTGGTAGGTGATAGTTGAAACTGAGGGAGGGAGTGAAGTAAAGAGTTGGGAAGTTGTTTGGTGAAAGAGATAAAGGGTTGGAGATAGGAGAGGACAGAAGACCATGTAAGAAATGGAAGAGGGAGGAGCACCATAGGGAGGTGATGGGCAAGAAAGGAGATGAGCTGAGAGAGAGAAGCAGGAATTGGGAGTGGTGAAGGAGGGGAGGGGGTGGGCAATTACTGGAAGTTTGAGAAGTCAATGTTCATGCCATCAGGTTGGAGGCTACCCAGAAGGAATATAAGGTGTTGTTCCTCCAACCTGAGTGTGGCCTCATCGCGGCAGTTAGAATGGGAATGAGAAGTAGAATTGAAATGGGTGACTGTCGGAGAATCTCGCTGTTTGTGGCGGGTGGAGCATAGGTACACGACATGTTACCATCTTACTGGGAGTCAGATTTTAGTTATCAGTTATATTTATTTCACATATCCTGTTAGGATTAGATGTCCCAAAATGCATTACCTTGCACTTGTCTGGATGAAGGGACAGAATTTCCAAGTATTTGGATGGATAGGACCTGATGTCAGCAGAGCTTTGTACTTGGTAGGTTGTGTCTAACCAATCCTATAAAGTTTTTCAAAGAGGCTAGCAAAAAGTTTATGAAGGAAAGGCAGTAGGTTGTCTACATGGACTTTAGCAAGCCTTTGACAAAGTCCTGCACGGGGGTGGGGGATGGGGGCGGGTGGAAGGGTCCAGATGATTCAATTGCTAGGCATTCAGGATGAAGTAGTCAATGGAATTCGACTTTGGCTTAATGAAAGACAGCAGAGAGTGGTTGTCTCTCTGTCTGGAGGTTTGTGACTTGTGTGTTGCAGGGATCGGTGCTGGGTCTGTTGTTATTTGTCATGTAAAATAATGATTTGTATGACAGTGTGGTAAACTGGATCAGCAAATTTGCAGATGACACCAAAATTGGGATGTAGTGGACAGCAAGGAAAGCTATCAAACTTTTCAGCAGGATCTGGACAATCTGGAAAAATGGGCTGAAAGTATTAATGCAGCCAAGTGCAATATGTTACACTTTGAGAAGTCAATCATGGGCTATATATATGTGAACGGGAGAGCTCTGAGTACTATAATAGAACAAAAGGATATGGGTATTCAGATCCATA
The DNA here is from genome assembly GCF_963921235.1 of Mobula hypostoma. NCBI lineage: Eukaryota > Metazoa > Chordata > Chondrichthyes > Myliobatiformes > Myliobatidae > Mobula > Mobula hypostoma. Next base: position 11,666,281 of record NC_086110.1, on the reverse strand, counting down.
ATTCCTGGAAACTGGTATCACAGATAGATGGGTTCGTAAAGAGAGTTTTTGGCACATTGGCCTTCAGAAATCAGAATACTGAGTACAGGAGTCTGGCTATTATGTTCAAGTTGAATAGGATATTGGTGAGGTCTAATTTGGAGTATTGTGTGCAGTTCTAGTCACCTACCTACGGGAAAGATATCAATGAGTTTGAAAGAGTACAGAGAAAATTTATAAGGAATTTGCAAGGACTTGAGGACCTGAGGTACATAAACATAGAAAACCTACAGCACAATACAGGCCCTTAACGTGCCCTTACCTGAGAACTACCTAGGCTTACCCATAGCTCTCTATTTTTCTAAGCTCCATGCACCTATCCAGGGGTCTCTTAAAAGACCCTATTGTTTCCGCCTCCGCCACCACCGCCGCCGGCAGCCCATTCCACGCACTCACCACTCTCTGCATAAAAAAAACTTACCCCTGGCATCTCCTCTGTACCTACTTCCAAGCATCTTAAGACTATGCCCTCTCATGCTAGCCATTTCAGCCCTGGGAAAAAGCCTCTGACTATCCACACGATCAATGCCTCTCATTATCTTGTACACCCCTATCAGGTCACCTTTCGTCCTCTGTCGCTCTAAGGAGAAAAGGCTGAGTTCTCTCAACCTATTCTCATAAGGCACGCTCCCCAATCCAGGCAACATCCTTGCGAATCTCTTCTGCACCCTTTCTATGGTTTCCACGTCCTTCCTGTAGTGAGACAACCAGAATTGAGCACAGTACTCCAAATGGCGTCTGACCAGCGTCCAATATAGCTGTAACATTACCTCTCGGCTCTTAAACTTAATCTCATGGTTGATGAAAGCCAATGCACTGTATGCCTTCTTAACCACAGAGTCAACCTGTGCAGCAGCTTTGAGTTGTAGGGAAAGGTTGAATAAGTTGGGACTTTATTCCCTGGAACATAGGAGAATGAGGGGAGATTTGATAAAGATATACAAAATTATGAGGTGTAGTGATAGAGTAAATGCAAACAGACTTTTTCCACTGAGCTTGGGTAAGACTGGAACTAGAGGACATAGGTTAAGGGTAAAAGGTAAAATATTTAAGGGGAACCTGGGAGCTTCTTCACTCAGGGTGGTGCATTGTGGAACAAGCTGCAAGCGGAATTAGTGGATGTAGGTTCGATTGCAACATTTAATAAAAGTGTGTGGATGGGAGGGAGGGGGTGTGGAGGACTATAGTAAAGGTGAGAGTCGATGGGACCAGGCAGTATAACAGTTCAGCTTGGGTTAGATGGGCTTAAAGGCTTGTCTCTGTGGTGTAGTGTTCTGACTCTTAAATTCTGCCTGGCACCATCCCACCAAACTTTTCAGCTGATTAATGTCCTTTCACAACCTTCTTCACTATCTAATACTCCACCAAGTTATGCGTCACTTCATCTACATTCTCTTCCAAGTCATTTACATACTTGACAAACACTGATTCCCTGCAGTACACCACTGATTTTAGACATCCAGTCAGAAAAACACCCCTTGACTACTATCCTCTGCATTTTGTCACCATTTCAGTACCATAATCTTCTGGAGCAGCCCACCAAAGAGGACTTTGCTAAAGGTTCTGCCAAAATCTATGCAAATCATGTCCTCCATCCTGCCTTCATCAATTTTCTAGTCCTGACGAAAGGTCTCGGCCTGAAACGTCGACTGTACCTCTTCCTAGAGATGCTGCCTGGCCTGCTGTGTTCACTAGCAACTTTGATGTGTGTTGCATCAATTTTCTTAGTTGGCTCCCAAAAACGAAGCCATCAGATTTGTGAGATAGAATTTCCCTTGCATAAAATGTCGTGTGCTTCTAATCAGTTCCTACCTTTCCAAGTGAACTTAATTCTTGCTGTAACACACATCAAAGTTGCTGGTGAACGCAGCAGGCCAGGCAGCATCTCTAGGAAGAGGTACAGTCGACGTTTCAGGCCGAGACCTTTCGTCAGGACTAGAAAATTGATGAAGGCAGCATAAACGTTGTTTGTGTTTAATTCTTGCTGTTTAGTGTTTTTATCCCCCAATAATTTCCCTGCTATTGATGCAAGACTGTAGTTTCCTGGCTTATCCCTATTGCCCTTTCTTTAGCTATCCTCCTGTCTTCTGGTACCTATCCTGCAATGAATGAAAATTCCTATTAAATCAACCCCCCACCCCAACCCATCCTAAAGGTAAACTCTCTCGTGATTCCCCAATTCCAGGGAGAAACATTGTATGCATTCGTTCCATCTACTCCCCTCATGATTTCATGCATCTCTGTAAGATCACCCCTCAATCTCCAATGTTCCAATGACTGGAGTCACAGCCTGCTCAACCTCTTTTCATACATCAGCCCTTCATGTACCAGCAACATTAGTGTAAATCTCCTCTGTACTCTTTCCAGCTAATAGCTAAAATGAACACAGTGTTTCAAATATGCTCAGAGTAGAAGAACAACACCGTGTATTCCATCTCGGCAACCTCCAACCTGATGGCGGGAATATCAGTTTCCCTTTCTGGTTTTTAAAAAAAATCCCTTCCCCTCCCCTCCTCTTCTATTCCCCACTCTGGCCTCTTACATCTTCTCACCTGCCTATCACCTCCCCAGTGCCCCTCCTCCTCTCTCTCCTATGACCCAGTCTCTTCTGTCAGATTCCTTCCTCTCCAGCCTTTACCTTTCCCACCCACCTGGCTTCACCTATCTGATTGAATCCTGTGTGCCAAAAGCCTTCCTGACTACTCTGCCTACCTGTAATGGTGCTTTCAGAGATCCATGTACTTGTAATCCTATGTTGCTCTGTTCTACAAACTTCCCAGGATGCTGCTGTTCACTGTGATAGTCCTACCCTTATTTTCCCAAAATGTAATGCCTCACACTAAACTCCAAATGAAACTCCATTTGCCATTTTAATGCTCACTTTCCCAGCTGATCAAGCGCTCTAATTCCTGATAGCTATCTCAACTCAGCTCCTCGCTGTTCCGTGATGTTTGTTTGGCTCTGCGCTAAACTGAGGCTGTGGGCTGCTTCAGGCTTCATGTCTGTTTTCTTCACTTTTGTTCTGTTTTCTTCACTTGTGTTCTGAATGTTACTTGCTTGCTTTTATTGTCTGCACAATTTGATTTTTTTTCTCTCTCTCTCGGCACGTTGGGTGTTTGGTCTTTTTTTTATGGGTTCTGTTGGGTTTCTTCGTTTCGTGGCTGCACTTACTAAGTGGTAATCTCAAAGTGGTATAATGAATACATACTTTGATAATAAATGTACTTTGAACTTTGAACTGTTATAGACCATAGAACACTACAGCACAGAAACAGGCCTTTTGGCCCTTCTTGGCTGTACTGAACCATTTTTCTGCCTAGTCCCACTGACCTGCACCTGGACCATATCCCTCCATACACCTCTCATCCATGTACCTGTCTAAGTTTTTCTTAAATGTTAAACGTGAGCCTGCATTTACCACTTCATCTGGCAGCTCATTCCACACTCCCACCACTCTCTGTGTGAAGAAGCCCCCCCTAATGTTCCCTTTAAACTTTTCCCCCCTCACCCTTAACCCATGTCCTCTGGTTTTTTTCTCCCCTTGCCTCAGTGGAAAAAGCCTGCTTGCATTCACTCTATCTATACCCATCATAATTTTATATACCTCTATCAAACCTCCCCTCATTCTTCTATGCTCCGTTTATGGCACTACCTATTTCAGTGTATTTTGCAAACTTACTAAGCATGTCTTATATATTGTTATCCGAATCATTGAAATTAAAGACCAGCTGTAATGGGTCTAATAGCGAACCATAAAGCACATCACTCGTCATAGGCCTTCGGTCCATTGACTGGAATCTGTAACTAGCGGTAAAATTTAGTGTGAAGTAGCCTTGTTTATTTATGTTTGTTATAGATTTGCATTAGCAAAGCCATGGACTAAATGGAAGCTGGTGAGCAAGGGGATAAAACTAGATTTGTGAGTGGGATAATGTAGGAAAGTGGTATTTTCAGAAGAGAATTTATAGGGGAGATTTTAAAGTTGAGCTTCTATGTATGGAATAGATTATTGATGGATATTATACGATTAAAAAAATACTTGATATATTTTGATCAGAGAACAAATTGATTTGGTTGTTTATGAATTACAGATTATATTGAATTACTAGGTGACTAAGATGTTTAGGAAATGTACATTTGTTGGCTTGGCTCTTGTTTTTCTTTCTGCCTGTTTGCCAACTTTTTGAGTTTTATTGTTAAAGTGGCTAAATTGCTACGAGATGTCAAATTGATTACTGAAATTCTTTTACCTCTCCCATATAGAGGAGTTTGTTGCACACGCTGGAAATGTAACCTGTCTGGTGTTGGGGAAAAATTCGGGCAGATTATTGGCCACTGGTGGTGAAGACTGTCGCGTCAACTTGTGGTCAGTCAGCAAACCAAACTGTATTATGGTAAGCTGATAGATGTTGGGATAGTGGTAACATTTTCCAACACTGAATTTATATAAAATTGTGTAGTTTTGCTTTATGACTTTGCCCTCAAACTAGAATTACACATAGTAATTTCACAAGCCATACTGATCCATGGCTAGGATTTGTAAATATTTCTACTGGCGAACAGTGAATGACCCTGATATTGTAGTTAAGGTGCACTAGCATTTTTTAAATTGGGTTGTATTTTCATCTAACGTTCCAAGTGGCGCATAAACTTTAGATTTTTGATAATTTCAAAGGGTCATCATTGCAAAAGGCAGATTGTTAATTTATTGTCTATTTTTGTAATTGTAAATGACTTTTACATTACTGGCTTTGTTTATCTGTATTTTAAATGTTTTTTTAAATTAATAAAATGCAATCTGCTTAACAGCTGAAGTACTTTGTGTACCAGCCAGTACTTTTTTTCTTGAATGCACCTGTGAGTTCTAGGGAGCCACTGAACTGCTGTCTTGTTTGAATGAATAAAGTTTATTTTTGAACTGCTGACAAATACCATCATGGTACTTTAATACCATCATTCCAAATAAACTGATTCCTAAGCTCTGGAACCTGGGCCTTAGCACTCAGATCTGCAGCTGAATCTTCAACTTCCTCACAGACAGGACCCAGGCTGTAAAAATAGGGGACAAGCTGTCCTCTACAATCACTCTTGAGCACCGGTGCCCCACAAGACTGTGTACTCAGCCCCCTGCTGTACTCACTGTACACCCATGATTGTGTAGCCAAGTTTCCATCGAACTCAATATATAAGTTTGCTGATGACACAACAATTGTAGGCCATGTCTTGGGTAATGATGAGTTTGAGTACAGAGAGGAAGTTAAGAACCTGGTGGCATGGTGCGAAGACAATAACCTATCCCTCAACGTCAGCAAGACAAAGGAATTGGTTGTTGACTTCAGAAGGAGTAGCAGATGCACGACCCAATTTACATTGGTGGTGCGCAAGTGGAACAGGTCAAAAGCTTTAAGTTCCTCGGGGTCAATATCACAAATGACCTGACTTGGTCCAACCAAGCAGAGTCCACTGCCAAGAAGGCCCACCAGCGCCTTTACTTCCTGAGAAAACTAAAGAAATTTGGCCTGCCCTCTAAAACCCTCACTAATTTTTATAGATGCACCGTAGAAAGCATTCTTCTAGGGTGCATCACAACCTGGTATGGAAGTTGTCCTGTCCAAGTCTGGAAGAAGCTGCAGAAGATTGTGAACACGGCGCAGCACATCACACAAACCAATCTTCTGTTCTTGGACACACTTTACACCGCACGCTATCGGAGCAGTACTGCCAGGATAATCGAGGACACGACCCACCCAGCCAACACACTTTTTGTCCCTCTTCCCTCCGGGAGAAGGCTCAAGAACTTGGAGACTCGTACGGCCAGATTTGGGATCAGCTTCTTTCCAACTGTGATAAGACTGCTGAATGGATCCTGACCGGGATGTGGGCCGTACCCTCCAAATATCCGGACCTGCCTCTCAGTTTTTTTGCACTACCTTACTTTCCATTTTTCTATTTATTTATTTATGATTTATAATTTAAATTTTTAATATTTACTATCAATTTGTAATCCTGGGAGCAGGAAGCGCAGAATCAAATATCGCTGTGATGATTGTACGTTCTAGTATCAATTGTTTGGCGACAATAAAGTATAAAGTATAAATAGTTGTACTTCTACAAAAAGATTTGATATTATTGTGAAATTTTGTGGAATATAATTGTTTGGTTGACTCCTAAATTTGTTAAAAGTTGTTACATGTATTTAAATGATGATAATAATTTAGTGTGTTCCTCTAAACTGGAATCCTGGACTTTTATCTATATGTTTCAAATGTTGCATTCCTATTAGCATGCATGAATGTAGCCTTATTTTTGTACAGCATAACAATGCCTGTTTAAAAGAGAAATTTCACTATAGAGTCTTACAGGTCACAGCACACCAGTCGAATGCATTCAGTTTAAAGACTCTGAGGAGTTGGTTGTTGCAGGCTCACAGTCTGGATCACTGAGAATATGGGATTTGGAAGCAGCTAAGAGTAAGTTACTGCTTATTCTTGTAAAATTTAATGCCCATTTTTTAAAGACAATTTTTCACTTGAAAGTTCTTATATAATCTCCTTCAAACAAAATTTCAAATTATCTTCACTAAGTTTAGCCAGCTACTCTATTTCCTATTACATGAGGAGAACAGCTATTGTCAGAAAATAAATGTTTAATTTCATGATTTACTTGAAGATAAAGATAGCATTTGTAGTCTTCCGATAAATTGTGGAAACTTATTAATGAATGAATTTGAGTGTGCCTTTAAATCTATCCAAGTATTTAACATTGCGACTAAACTAAATTCTGTGTTCTTAATTCCCATTTGCCCTTCGTCCAATGCACTTAACTGTTTTTTGTAAACAGAGGTAAGTGCTACACATGGTAAGCGGAACAAGTGCTATACGTGCCCTTACACTTCCTCCCTTACCACCATTCAGGGCCCCAGACAGTCCTTCCAGGTGAGGCGACACTTCACCTGTGAGTCGGCTGGTGTGTTATACTGCGTCTGGTGCTCCCGATGTGGCCTTCTATATATTGGCGAGACCCAACGCAGACTGGGAGATCATTTTGCTGAACACCTACGCTCTGTCCGCCAGAGAAAGCAGGATCTCCCAGTGGCCACACATTTTAATTCCACATCCCATTCCCATTCTGATGTGTCTATCCACGGCCTCCTCTACTGTAAAGATGAAGCCACACTCAGGTTGGAGGAACAACACCTTATATTCCATCTGGGTAGCCTCCAACCTGATGGCATGAACATTGGCTTCTCTACCTTCCGCTAATGCCCCACCTCCCCCTCGTACCCCATCCGTTATTTATTTATGTACACACATTCTTTCTCTCTCTCTCCTTTTTCTCCCTCTGTCCCTCTGACTATACCCCTTGCCCATCCTCTGGGTACCCCCCCCCATCCTTCTCCCTGGGCCTCCTGTCCCATGATCCTCTCATATCCCTTTTGCCAATCACCTGTCCAGCTCTTGGCTCCATCCCGCCCCCTCCTGTCTTCTCCTATCATTTTGGATCTCCCCCTCCCCCTCCCACTTTCAAATCTCTTACTAGCTCTTCCTTCAGTTACTCCTGACGAAGGGTCTCGGCCGAACCGTCAACTGTACCCCTTCTTGGAGATGCTGCCTGGCCTGCTGCGTTCACCAGCAACTTTGTGCTTAGAGATAATTAGAATCTATTTTTCTGTTTTCTCAAAAGTTTCAGCAGCTTGGATGTCTCATATCTGGTCTGGCACATGTTCAGGGACACTCTAAACTTTTTGAAGTTCAACAACACATCGCTTTATCAGATCTGTATAGTTTCTTCTTTTAAGTCTGCTACCATTTTAGATGGTGTAATGACAAAAGTAAGTTTCTCTTCTGAATTAGTCTAGTTCAGTTTTATTGGTTTCTCTTTATACCTAGGTGCAGCATATGAAGATTGCAAAGGCCAGTAATGGCCAATTCTTGTACCAGTATAAAGATATTACATGTTTTCAGCTTTGTTCAATTGTTTGAAAAGTTTAAGGAAGAGTAATTTTGAAGGAAACAGTAGCACTTTTCAATTATTCATATCATGAAAGTTCCAGTAATATATTCTAGGAATATTTTTAAGAAATGCTGCATTTTAAGTCGAATAGTTTGTCAGCAAGGAGAAAGCAAGTGCTGTACAGCATCTTGACATGAACTTCTGACTTCTGGTGAGCAAGAAAAACGTAGCAATGCATTATGTCACTTTTCTTTACTCATCATTTGTAAAATAGTTTTTCTAAAAAATATCTTTTAGTCGTGATAATTAAAAATGTGAAAAGACCAGATTGAGACAAGGGAAAATTGCCGCAGTTTTAAAAACGATTAATAGAACACAACTGAAAAGTTAGCTGTACAAAGTTGTATGGAATTGTAGTTGTACATTCCAATTGAGAAGTTTACAATTCAACTCTTGAAACTAAGTCACTATTTTAATCAGGATATCATGTTTAAATGATTAACTTTATGGATAATTCATTACTTGGCAATGGGTGTGATAATGTATTAACATTGTTAATTTTGTTTTCTTTCCAAGTCCTTCGGACACTGTCTGGTCACAAGGCCAATATTTGCAGTTTAGACTTTCATCCTTTTGGAGAGTTTGTGGCCTCTGGTTCTCTGGATACCAATGTAAAGGTGCTGTATGAAACAGAACAAGTGAATTGTAATTTTAAAAGAAGATTTTTGGAATTAAAAAAGAGTGACTACTTAAGACTGTCTCTGGATACCGCCCACAACAATTTTAAATATAGATCATCACCTTTCTCCAGAAACACATGCAACTGTCTCCTGACTTATTTCTGTTGTTTGATGGTGTTGCCTGATAAAATGTTTTCAAGACTCATTCATTCTTCTGTAAAAGCACAATATGTCATAGTGGTAATTATAAAGCATCTTTCATGTCCATGCTGATAAGTAGATACCTATCCGTTTCCACCATGGGTACAACGCTCCTCATCCTTGAGGACATCTGCAAAATGCAATATCTCAGGAAGGTGGCATCCCCATCATCACGGACGCCCACCATTGGGCCTGTTTAAGCTTTTTATCTTCTCAATGTTGCCATTACTCCATTGAGAGTAGGGGAGATTCAAACAAGAGGACATGAGTTGAGAGTTAAAGGGTAAAAGTTTAGGGGTAACATGAGGGGGAGCTTCTTTACTCAGAGAGTGGTAGCTGTGTGGAACGAGCTTCCAGCAGAAGTAGTTGAGGCAGGTACGATGTTGTCATTTAAAGTTAAATTGGATAGCTATATGGACAGGAAAGGAATGGAGGGTTATGGTTTGAGTGCAGGTCGGTGGGACTAGGTGAGAGTAAGCGTTCGGCACGGACTAGAAGGGCCGAGATGGCCTGTTTCTGTGCTGTAATTGTTAAATGGTTATATAGGAGGTACAGGAGCTTGAAAACCTATTCATCGAGGTTCAGCTTCCCCATTGATGTTGGGTTTTTGAACCAATCTGGAAAATCTCTAACACTACCTTGGACTATATTTCTTTTTCTCTCTCTCAAGTTGCACTCTATCATTATATTTTGTTGTGTAAATTGTTTAATTTGTGTTAAATTTTTCTTATGCTAACTTACATTTGTCATTTTTGTAATGTATCGTGGTGCTTCAGAAAAAGGAAAATTTTCATGGCATTTATGCCTTGTTTTATCATTTATAAAGCAACATTTGAAATACGTGACAACTGTTAATTTTGCTCTGTTTCTTTTTCTAGTTGTGGGACATTCGGAGGAAAGGATGTGTAATGACATACAAGGTGAGTGCAATAACAAATATATGAATGGCAAGGAAATTTTCTTTCAGCAGTTGGGAAAGCTAATTGCCTAGAAATCACTTGTAGTGATCTTTGACCAAAGGAAACATATTTTGACATGGTGCTTATCAGAAAGCAACATTGAAGGGCCACAGTTAATTTATTCTTTATTATGCTGTTGTATTGGATTTGGTTGTCAGAGGCTATTTGAGATGTATGTCATTGGGAGCATTTAATAGGTAGTGGGAGCTTATCTCCACTACCTCCTCTGGCTATGACAACCTTTAAGGAACCAGTTTAGTGGTTCAGTGGTTCCATTTAATATCAGCGAATGTATACAGCATACAACCTGGAATTCTTACTCTTTGAGGACATCCATGTAAAAGGGTTAACACTGCGTTAAACAATAGCAGCCTGTTTTTCTGAAAGAAACTGCTGATGATCAATAGATGCGCTAATTTTGTTATTCAGTGCTGAGCAATATTTCTTCTTGATGGTAGCTAGCTAGGGTTTCAGGATGCTTATCTACTTGTGCACTCATGCGTAGAGATAGGACAGCTCCAGTCTGTTTTGTGCATTTAGGCCATTATTCCTATTTGTAATTTGTCTTTTGGTACTGTCAAGCAACAGCTAAGTCTGACTCCAGCTTGGTATGTGTGGGGGGTGGGGTGGAGGGTTATCTGAACAAATATATCTGTGTTGTAAGAGGAATTGTTAGTTAGTTAATGGATCAGGCAGGAACAGTCACAGACAAACTGTTCCTGTTTGAGCAACTAACTGAGTGAGCCCCGGGTGCTTTGAATAAAGAGTTCGTACTTATACGGTCTTTGAGTGACTTTATCCGGATTTGACTTCCACAACAGGAGAACAAAAAACCCAAAGAATGAATGGCAGAAAATGTTAGAACCCAACATTCTCCCATGCACAGACAGCTGCAAAAGCAACAACCCTCCCCATCTCCCACTTGCTCCAGTGAATGCACCGACCGCCCTCCCCACCACCTCACGATGCAAGCAATAGCAAACCCCCACCCCCCCCAGGAGACCATGACCTAGAGTCCATCAAAAAGCTACTGTCCATCCCAACACTTTGACATCTCGGATAGTCTGTCTCACTAGTGAAAGAGAGAGAGAGATTGCTCCTGCAACAAATAAGAGTGGGAGACCAGCAGCTGACTGTTTCGATGTTACAATCTGCTGCATCGCCTCTCTGAGTCCCCCTCCCCCTGACTCGAGGACCAACAGGTTGTCATTCACTATCAAAAAGAGAAAGAGCGAGGGATCACTCGAGTGCAGGGGCCTTTGTTCCAACAGCAGTGCACACCACATGCTCTGTCACTGCTTCTTTCAGTCCCGTGGGACACTTCAGTCAGTGATATTAACGAGGAACTGGGTTGTCCACAGTGCTGCATTCTGAAGGCCTCACCTGGAGATACTGAAACTCCAGGCTGCATGGTCTGAGAATGAAAACCCACCACCTGTGAAGAACTGTAGTTTGAGCTGCAGCTGTAGATCGCAGACTCCAACAGGTCTCCAGCCTGAAAAGAAAAAGAGATGAGAAAAGAAGAGTAAACTGTTTTGTGGATGAGCTGGAAGAAGTTCAAGCGCGTTACTGGCACCTTAAAACAAGTTGCTGGGCAGATGGGGCTCATCATCTGTGGTTGGTCTCTCGTTTAGGACAAGGAAAACTCTGATCTCAAACATCCGTTGCCTTGCTCGGGAAAAAATCCAGAGCTGGAGTCCTTAAGACACCTTGAGTTCAATGCTAGCAATTCCTGCGACACTGCTGGTATCAAACTGCATCGGTCTCTCCTGTTCCTTTCGATTCATCTATAGTTCAGTCCTCAACCTTGTTTCCTTCATCTGCAATTGTCTAATGCAGGGGTCTCCAACCTTTTTTGCACCGCGGACCGGTTTAATATTGACAATATTCTTGCGGACCGGCCGACCGGGAAGGGGGGTTGTTAATCACGACTGGAATATAGGTGATAAGTCAATTGTAAGTCACTTATCAGTGGCTAATACACTCAATTTTGTTTCTAAAACAACACAAACAACTCGGCCTGAAACGTCGACTGTACCTTTTCCTAGAGATGCTGCCTGGCCTGCTGCGTTCACCAGCAACTTTGATGTGTGTTGCTCCAATTTTGTTTCTAAAAGGGTTTATCTAATGAATTTAATATTAAACACACCACATATTTTCCTTGCATGAATATAGTGATAAATCAATTATAAGTCATAAGGGGGTTCCTTATGTCCAGTCTATTCCACAATTTAGTTTGCATTCATTGCAGAAAACTCTGCTTCGCAGAGATATGATGTTGGAAATGGAAGCAATGTTTTCAGTGCTTTCGTGGCTATCTCAGGATATTCAGCCTTGACTTTGATCCAGAATGCCGGCAGAGATGTTATGTCAAACATACTTTTCAGCCCACCATCATTTGCAAGCTCGAGGAGTTGATCTTCTTCCCACACTGACATGGATGATTCACCGGGGACATTCACAAATGGGTCACGGAACCATAAGCGAATTTTGCACGTCTTGGGTCATTTGCGGTTGGGAAATAACGCTCGAATTCTGTCGACAGCGGAGATAGGTGTTCGCGCACCAGCTGTGAGCCTCAGTCTCTCCCAAATTCCCAGCTAATGTTGGGAACATGTCAAATATGTCTATGCCCCTGTCCACTTGCCGTCCCCACAGTTTCAGTTTGGCTGTGAAAGCAGACACTTTATCTGCCAACTTGAAGACAGTTGTCATTCTCCCCTGAAGTGACAAATTGAGTTCATTGAGCAGGTTGAAGATGTCACACAGATAAGCGAGTTTTGCTATCCACTCCTCGTCACTGAAGTGTGCTGCCAGTGGTGACTTTTTTCCTGAAAGAAATCTCTTTAGCTGCTCTCTTAACTCAAAATCGCTGGCCAGGGCTCTCCCGCTTGATAGCCACCTGACTTCAGTGTGTAAGAGAAGGTGTTTGTGTTCTGCATCCATTTCCTCGCAAAGCTGCTCAAACAGACGTGAGTTAAGGGCTTTTGTTTTGATGTGATTGATAACTTCAACAACGTCACACAATATGCTGTTAAGATCAGGTGACATTTTTTGGCTAGTCAGCATTTCCCTGTGTGTGACACAGTGTGTAGACTGGCATTCAGGAGCAACCTCTTTGACTCGGGTAGTAAAACCAGACTCGTTACTGATCCAACAGCTGTGCTTCGATGTCCTCCGCTATGTCATCGATTCTCCTTGAAACTGTGGTAGCTGAAAGAGAAACCTGTGCCATCTTGTTAGCTGCAGCTTCTCCCAACAGTTCATGGAACATGTCCTTGGCAGCAGGCAGAATCAATTCTTCACCAACAGTGAAAGGCTTCTTAGCCTTAGCAATACGGCCAGCCATTAAGTACGACACTCTCAGAGCAGCAGCATTTGTGGATGTGGTGGCTCTCAGTACTTGCTTCTGTCCCACTTGCTCACGTTTCTTCCGCTCAAAAATCTCAACGGGTTTGTCTCTAAGTGCAGGGTGCTTGGACTCAAGGTGCCGAAGCAGTTTTGAGGGCTTCATTGCCTCATTAGACAGCTTGTCTCCACATATCACACACAGGGGGCTTGGACCGTGCGAGTCACCAGTCACATTAAAACCATATTTTATGTATTTTCGTCGTATTTTCTGTTGAAGGAAGCTTTCTTTTATTTTGCAGTCTCGGCCTCAGCTGTCTCTGCGTAATCATCATTGTTAGGCCTTTTATGTCCCCGACCATCTCTTTCAAAGAAACTCTCAAGCGACATTTGTTTTTTACTCATCGAGTAGGTGTAGGTTAATGACCGACTGATGTCCTCGCATGGGTAGTGACCTCGCATCCTTTCAAATCCCTTACTCACTCTTCCTTCAGTTAGTCCTGACAAAGGGTCTCGGCCTGAAACGTCGACTGCACCTCTTCCAACAGATGCTGCTTGGCCTGCTGCGTTCACCAGCAACTTTGATGTATGTTGCTTGAATTTCCAGCATCTGCAGAATTCCTGTTGTTTGGACCTCGCATGCATTCAAGTTCAACAGTGGGCGTGACAGGGAATGAGGAAAGGTGCAGCTGACTCATATCGTTTCCTCGTGGCCCGGTAGAACATGCTTTGCGGGTGGTTGGGGACCACTGATTTAATGTAGGACTTGTGAATGTTGTGGGGTGGTCAGTTCTTTCTTGTCATTTTCAAACCTAGCCATAGTATGACATTGGTGTGGTTTGAGCTTATTGTGTCATATGCATTTCATTCAGTCCAGATAGTTTATTCTGTACTTTAAGTTGTCAGTGCTGTCTTTGCAGGGACACACAAATGCTGTACGGTGTCTACGATTCAGTCCTGATGGGCGATGGATTGCTGCTGCTGGAGATGATAGCACCGTGAAGGTATTTACCGAGCTTTGCATAGAGTGAACGCACCATTAATTTACTGAATGTAGCTTAAATACTTGATCAGCTTCTGGACTTTCCATGCATAATAAAAGCTGAGGCTTTGCTCTCTTGTTGCTAAGTAAACAACTATTCTTTGTTCAAAATCAGGTTCACTTAGCTTGATGGGTATTATATATATGTGGATTACTTTCCACAAGTTAAATACCAAATAGATTATGTTAAGGGTTGGGGGTAAGAAGATGATTAAGGAGGAATGTGGTTAAGCTTTATATTTTCTTCTCGTGTTCCACTTTCAGTTAAGCAGAAAACTCAGAGGTGGCAATTTGAGTTGGTATTGTTACATGAGGTAGTAGCAAAACACAAAATTCACAAATGTTTATATATTTCAAATTATTAGTTAAATTATATTTTTGTTTTATTTATTTTCTGAAGCCATTGCTGGCATGGCCTTTCTCTTAATTGCCTCTAAGATGGGCAGTAAATAAATATTTGCAAAATACTCATTGGTCAGACATTCAGATTGATATTCACTTGTGTGACAAGAAGTGTTATTACAGTATAAAGAAAACCCAAAGCTATTACTTTTTTATGGAACTGTGCAGTCTATTTTTAAAAAGCAGATTTCTGAAACTGCATACAGTTTTGAGGGAGTAGAAGTGTTTTAGCTAATGACTTTTTTTTAGTGTGGTATCCAAGATAGTTTGGTTTTCAGATGATGTGGGATCCTGATAATATATCATGCATTTTCAAACTTGTTTTCACTCCAACATGGACCCACCTGATTTAACCTAGTACTGATAAAAGTAACACATGCATTGTGAGGATACTGATTACATTGTTGTAAATTGTGAAGTCTTGAAACTTCCTATCTAGTGATGCTTTTTGAGCCACGCCACCACATTGACGAGTAACTTAAAAAATTTTCTCTGCTGCTTTGCAAAATGAAGGATGCTAATGCTTAAAAGCTGACATGGAAGACACTAGCAGTATGCCAGAAATTTGAGGCTGTTAGGGGGCAGAGGTGAGTGCCATTGCAATTACTAAGAAGAAGGTGCTTGAGGAAGGTCTGAAGGTTGATAAGTCAATGGACTAGATGGACTGCACCTGAGGGTCCTGAGGAGATTATAGAGGCATTAGTAATGATCTTCCAAGAATCACTGGATTCTGGATTGGTTCCGGAGAAGTGATGGAGGCAAAAGAAAGGAAGTTATAGGTCAGTTAGCCTGAATTTAGTGGTTGGAAAATGTTAGACTCCATTATTAAGGATGAGGTTTTGGAGTACAGGTTTCCCCCGCCATCCGAAGATAGAGTGTTCCTATGAAACGGTTCGTAAGCCGAAATGTCATAAAGTGAAGAAGCAATTACCATTTATTTATATGGGAAAATTTTGTGAGCGTTCGCAGACCCAAAAATAACCTACCAAATCATGCCAAACAACACATAAAACCTAAAATAACAGTAACATATAGTAAAAGCAGGAATGATATGATAAATACACAGCCTATATAAAGCAGAAATACTTTTCCACAATCATTACTGCAATGTTTTCCGTAGCGAAAATCGCACGCAAGCGCCATCGGCAGAAAATCTCACACAAGCGCTGTTGGCAAAAACACGTGCAAGCGCTCTCCAGTAACCTTTAAGCTATGAAGCTGCCAAATCATACCAAATAACACATAAAAATACACAGCCGATATAAAGTAGAAATAATGTATGTACAGTGTAGTATCACTTACGGGAATTGAGAAGACTGCGAGCACACTGATGATGGTGTGTTAGACCTGTCGGAGTTTGGGTGGTGCAGTGGCCCCCCCACCCTCCAGGCCGCTGAGCGATACATTGCCGCGAAGAACACAGGGGTCCAGCAGTAGCCGGGAGGCACACAGCACATCTTTAAGAAAAAAGCCGAAACAAACATGCTAATTAATTAGGTGCCACCCGTAATTGTCGGCCCAGATCAGTGCCGATTTCCGATTGCGTCGTCTCTGATCTGGGCCGACAATTACATGTCGGCGGCACCTAATTAATTAGCATGTTTATTTCGGCTTTTTTCTTAAAGATGTGCTGTGAGCCTCCCAGCTACCTTTGCATTCTCTGCGAATTGGTACAGTATCTGACCGTGGCCTGGGTGTAGTGGTGGTGGGACACTGGGGTGTCATCTCGTCACCTGTTTCCATTAGTTCATCTTCTACTATCTCTGCCCGCCTCGATGTCGAAGGTCGAGGTTCGTCATCTGCTGTGGCTGATGTGGAAGGCTTGCTTGACTGCTGAACCTCGCGCATTTTTCTATCACACAGTTCTTTAATAAGGACTCAAACCATCCTGCAAATATCCCCTAAACCGACGTACTCTTTCAAAATTAGTCATACTTTATCATTACTCATTCGGTTTCGATTGTTATCCTTTTTTTCTTCCAATTGCATCAGCTCTTCATCTGTCAGTTCTTGGTGATGGGATGCCAAAACCTCTTCAACATCATGTTCGTCAGCTTCCACAAGCCAAACTCACGTTGTCCTTACTTCGTTCACCACGATCAAAACGCTTAATTATGTCTAGTTTTACTGTAAGTGTAACACCCTTACGAGCTCTTTCAGGCTTTTCTGATACCATAGAACTCATCTTGCAAACAGCTGCTCACAGGCATGTGTTAAAGCAAAGCAGTTCCGACTCCGGGGGAGAGTGGCTGCTTTTTATCGCGCGCTGATTTTTTAATCGTGCTCTGAATTTTTTTTTCGTAACAGTGAAAACACCTTCTGAAAGTGAAAATAGGGTACTAATGTAGGTCTTTCGTAACAGTGAGGTTTCGTAAAGCGAACATTTGAAAAGCGGGGGACACCTGTACTTGGAGGCACATAATAAAATAGGCTAAAGTCGGCATGGTTTTTCTTCAGGGGAAAGGAGAGTCAGTGGATGTTGTTTACTTGGATTTTCAGAAGGTTTTTGACAAGGTGCTATACATGAGATGGGAGCCTTTTCAGGTTGACTGCTGGTGACTAGTGGTGTTCCATAGGAGACTGTGTTGGTACCGCTTATTTTACAACATATGTCAGTGATTTGGATGACAGAATTGATGGCTCTGTGGCCCAATTTGCGAATGATATAAAGATAGATGGAGGGGCAGGTAATGCTGAGGAAGCAGGGAGTCTGCAAAAGGATTTAGACAGATTGGGAGAATACGCAAAGAAGTGGCAGATGGAATATAGTGTTGGGAAGTGTATGGTCGTGTGCTTTGCAGAAAGAATAAGGGTGCAGACTATTTTCCAAAGGGAGAGAAAATTCAAAAATCTGAGGTATAAAAGTGTTTTGGGAATCCTTGTGCAGGATTCCCTACAAGTTAATTTGCAGGAAGGCAAATGCATTGTTAACATTCATTTTGAGAGGACTAGGACAGTGGTTCTCAACGTGGGTCATGCCACATTTTGTAGGGACTACAAGTGGAAAAACTCTGGAATTTCCAAATGTTTATTGTTTTTTGTTTTAATGAAATATTACTAAAATATATTAAAAAAATGAATATATATAATTTAATTGGAACCCTGAATGAAATGAATATGCAAATATGCAAATGAGGCAGAAAAATAGCTTAGCCTTTGTGAGGTTGTAGCACGCCAGTTGTTATCTCTGCTCCTGCTTGACCACACACATATCACCGTTCACATGTTTCAGGATGGCCCACTGAGCCCTGCTGCACAGTGTGGAGGTCACAGAGCTAATGGAAGTCACAAGTGGGCCATGAGCAGAAAAATAGTGGAGAACCACTGGACTAGAATATAAGAACAAGGATGTAATCCTGAGGCTTTATAAGGCATTGGTCAGACTGCTCTTGGACCACTTTTGTGAGCTGTTTTGGGCCCCTTGTCTAAGAAGAGGTGAGCTGGCATTGGAGAGTGTACAGAGGAGGTTCACAAGAATGATTCTGGGAATGAAAGGGTTAGTGTGTGGGGATCGTTTGATGTCTCTGGGCCTGTACTTGAGTTTAGAAGAATGAGGGGGTGGAGGGATCTTATTGAACTTATCGAATATTAAAAGGCTTAGATAATCTAGAGAGGGTATTTCTTATATTGGGTGAGTCTAAGACCAGAGAGTGCAGCCTCAGTATAGAGGAATATCCTTTTAGAATTGATGAGGAGGAACTTGTTTAGGATGTGTTAACTCTGGAATTCATTGCCACAGTATTTAAAGCGGAGGTAGATAGGTTCTTCGTTAGTCAGAGTGTCAAAGATTACGGAGAGAAGGCAGAAGAATGGGATTGAGAGGGATAGTAAATCAGCCGTGGAATGGCAGAGCGGACTCGATGGGTTGAATGGCTCATACTGTTATGTCTCATGCTGTTATGGTCTTAATTAATCCTCAGTCTATATCACCATTGAGCTAAAGTTTCTTGTACTTTTAAAAGTATGGAACTTTTTTGAGTAAACAGAAAATTTACTGTATTTCCTTTAAATGTTTTTACACCTCTTAAGCAAATACATTGTTCAGCCAATGTATGTAATGTGCAATGCGTCCTGGTGAGAATCGATAGCAAAAGTATCCATTTGCTCTGTTGAAGATCCTTGCTTGAAAAATTGTTGGGGGGGATAAAAAACAAAACCTCAAACTGATAATCTGTGAAATTTCTAAAGTAACTGCAAGTTGGAATATATATTTTTTAAAACAGTAATTAAATCCATCAGAATTAAAGCTGGTGAACTTGATTTGGGCCTTTTCTCTTTGATTTACTACCTGTGTTGAAAACTGATGTTTTTGATCCGAGGCTCTTCGGAAGTCACGAATGAGGCACAAGACTTGCTGCTTACGATTGTTTATTAAGTGTTACAAGAGCAAAAAATAAAGGTGGGAAGATGTACCATGATGGTCAGAAGGAGAGAGGGGAGAGAGAGAAAGAGATCCTGTTGGCAGGGAAAAGAACTAAGTAACATGGTTTGCTCCTCTCATAGGAAGAGGTATGGTCAACGCTTTGGGCAGAGACCCTTCGTCAAGACTAACTGAAAGAAGAGATAGTAAGAGATTTGAGGAGGGGAGATCCGAAATGGTAGGAGAAGATGGGGTGGGGGGGAGGCGGTGATGGAGCTGGGAGCTGGAAAGTTGATTGGCAAAAGGGATACAAGGCTGGAGAAGGGACAGGATCATGGGATGGGAGGCCTAGAGGGAAAGAAAGGGGGAAGGGAGCACCAGAGGAAGATATAGTGAGAGGGACAGAGGGAGAAAAAAGAGAGAAAGGAAGGGGAAATAAATAAATAAATGAATGAATAAATAAGGGATGCCCCTCCTCCCCTTGTTACCCTATCCCTTATTTATTTATTAATTATTTTTTTATTCCCTTTCTTTCTCTTTTTTCTCCCTCTGTCCCTCTCACTATATCTTCCTCTGGTGCTTCCTTCCCCTTTCTTTCCCCCTAGGTCTCCTGTCCCATGATCCTCTCCCTTCTCCAGCCTTGTATCCCTTTTGCCAATCAACTTTCCAGCTCTGAGTTTCATCCCTCCCCCTCCTGTCTTCTCCTATCATTTCGGATCTCTCCCTCCCCCTCCCACTTTCAAATCTCTTACTAGCTCTTCTTTCAGTTAGTCCTGACGAAGGGTCTCGGCCTGACACGTCGACTGTACCTCTTCCTATAGATGCTGCCTGGCCTGCTGTGTTCCACCAGCACTTTGTGAGTGTTGCTTGAATTTCCAGCATCTGCAGATTTTCTCGTATTTGCTCCTCTCATGCCATTTTGCTAATTTCATTGAAGTTTCATTGATAACAGACATTTCATTCAAACCTTGGTGCTTGAATCAACCAATAAGATGGCCCCTATTCAAATAATGTGATACCTGCAACTGCAAACAAGTTGTTACAAAAGCAATTGCAACCATTACAAAGCACACTGAACAATTACATGTGCACAGATAATTATATAAAAATACAAACAGGCATAAGAAAGTTCAAAATCAGAATCGAGTTAAATATCAGCACATATGTCATGAAATACAGAGAGAGAGTTATTGAGATATATAATAAAAATATTGAGCGTGTGCTTTCAGGCTCCTGTACCTCCTTCCTGATAGTAGCAATGAGAACAAGACATGTCCTGGGTGATGGGGGTCTTTAATGATGAATGCCATCTTTTTGAGGCATCGCTCCTTAAAGATGCCCTGGATACAACAGAGGATAGTGCCCACGATGGAGCTGATCAAATTAAACTACAAAGAAAATAACAATAGTACAGTCCAACACATGTCGTGAAAAATCATACCTGTAGAATTTACCTGTCCTCTATCTAAGTTGTTAAATGTAGCAAGTTATTTTTGGTGAATGTTACTTAGTTTCTGTCTAATTATTTTTTTTCAGCTGTGGGATTTGTCAGCAGCAAAAATTTTAACAGAATTTACAGATCACACTGCACCTGTAAATACAGTGGAATTCCACCCCAATGAGTATTTGCTGGCTTCTGGCAGCTCAGACAGGTCAGGATGGATGTTGCTTTGTAATTGGTTACTTTTACCTGCAATTTCTATTGTTCTTGATCCAAATAGTTTTAAGTAGTTCAACATTTGTGTTGTATTAATGTGCTTCCTGTGGTAATGATAAGTTATTATGACTGTCTATAGCACCATTTATGTATGCAAATAGCATTAATGCGACTGGTATAAATTGCTGAATATGAAATGTACCTTTTTTAGGTTTACTATGCTTTGAAAGTAGAAAATACAGAGTAATGATGGAAATGACTAAATTGAGTGCTCTGCACCATTCTCAGTTTGATTTTTTCATTCACTGTCTGTACTGCTAGTGTAGTGATGCACACACTAAATGATGAGCTATGACATATTTGGTCTTTGGATTACAAGGCTTAATTCTCGCCTCAGCACAAAATCTTCTGTCCTGTGGATTCTTGTACACTGAATTCTTGTTTTTTGAGTGAGATATTAATCTGAGACACTGAAGAGTATATGAAAGTATTCCATAGCACTAATGTTTAAGTATTCCTTCCTGTGTCATGATCATTGGTTAGTCCAAATGACATCACTAAAATGGATGTCTGGTCACAAACTTTTTATTTTTGTTACCATAAGACATAGGGGCTGAATGAAACCCTTTGAGTCTGCTCCACTATTCCATCATGGCTGATTTACTATCTCTCTTAACCCCATTCTCCTGCCTTCTCCCTGTAACCTTTAACACCCTTGCTAATCAAGAATCTATCAACCTCACTTAAAATGTACCCAGTGACTTGGCCTCCATAGGTGGCTGTGATGATGAATTCCACAGACTCAACACTTTCTGGCTAAGGGAATTCCTCATCTCTGTTCTAAACAGATGTTGTTCTATTCTTTGTGTCCTGTGTTTCTAGACTCTATTATAGGAAACATCCTTACCATGTCCACTTTATCTAGGCCTTTCAATAGGTTTGAAAGAGAGATCCTACCCCCCCATCCCCTCCCCCATTCTTCTAAACTCCAGTGAGTACAGGCCCAAAGCCATCAAAAGCTTCTCCTATGTCAACCCTTTCATTCAGGGATTATTCTCATGAACTTGCTTTGCACCCCTATCTAATTCAGCATATCCTTTTTTAGATGAGGGCCCAAAATTGCTCACAGTGCTGTAAGTGCTGTCTGACCAATGTCTCATAAAGCCTCAGTATTACATCTTTACTTTTATACTCTCAGAGTCAATGCTAACATTTCAAGTCAAGTCACTTTTTATTGTCATTTCGACCATAACTGCTGGTACAGTACACAGTAAAAATGAGACAATGTTTTTCAGGGCCATGGTGCTGCATGAACAATACAAAAACTACATTGAACTACGTAAAACAACACAAAACTACCCAGGACTGCATAAAGTGCTGAAAACAGTGCAGGCATTACAATAAATAATAAACAAGATAATATGCACAGTAGAGGGCAGTAAGTTGGTGTCAGTCCAGGCTCTGGGTATTAAGGAGTCTGATGGCTTGGGGGAAGATACTGTTACATAGTCTGGTCGTGAGAGCCCGAATACTTCGGTGCCTTTTGCTAGTTGGCAGGAGGGAGAAAAGTTTGTATGAGGGGTGCGTGGGGTCCTTCATAATGCTGTTTGCTTTACGGATGCAGCGTGTGGTGTAAATGTCTGTAATGGCAGGAAGAGAGACCCCAATGATCTTCTCAGCTGACCTCACTATCCGCTGCGGGGTCTTGCGATCCAAGATGGTGCAATTTCCGAACCAGGCAGTGGTGCAGCTGCTCAGGATCTCTCGATACAACCTCTGTAGAATACGGTGAGGAAGCGGGGGGTGGGAGATGGAATTTTCTCAGACTTCGCAGAAAGTAGAGATGCTGCTGGGCTTTCTTTGCTATGGAGCTGGTGTTGAGGGACCAGGTGAGATTCTCCGCCGGGTGAACGCCAAGAAATTTGGTGCTCTTAATGATCCCTATGGAGGAGTCGTCGATGTTCAGCGGAGAGTGGTCACTCCGTATCCTCCTGAAGTCAACAACCATCTCTTTTGTTTTGTTCACATTCAGAGACAGGTTGTTGGCTCTGCACTAGTCCATTAGCCACTGCACCTCCTCTCTATACTGACTCATCGTTCTTGCTGATGAGACCCACCACGGTCGTGTCATCAGCGAACTTGATGATGTGGTTCGAGCTGTGTGTTGCAGCACAGTTGTGGGTCAGCAGAATGAACAGCAGTGGACTGAGCACACAGCCCTGAGGGGCCCCCATGCTCAATGTGATGGTGTTGGAGATACTGCTCCCAATCCAGACTGACTGAGGTCTCCCAGTCAGGAAGTCTAGGATCCAGTTGCGGAGGGAGGTGTTCAGGCCAAGTAAGCTCAGCTTTCCAGTCACTTTCTGAGGAATGATTGTGTTGAATGCTGAACTGAAGTCTATGAACAGCATTCGAACGTACGTGCCTTTTTTGTCCAGGTGGAGGGTGATGGCAATAGTGTCGTCTGTTGAACGGTTGGGACGGTACGTGAACTGCAGGGGGTCCAGTGAGGCAAAGGTGGCCTTAAGCATCTGGGGGCCAGTTTCAAGAGTTAATGTGGGGCCCCACCCCCGCTTCCCAAAAAAAAATGAAAGAAAAAAAGCGAATATTCAAGTTGGTTTGCATCAATAATGGTATAATTTCAGACTTAAACGTTGATGCATTATATGCACTTTCAGCATAATGGACAGACAGCTCAACATAATCCAAACAATTCTCTTAATTAAAAACTGAAACAATGACATTTTTTGCTTTGGAGTGAGAAGCCTCGCCCTTTTCAGCAACTAGTCATATTGAATGGCACTATGTGTTAGGTATCAGCTGACATAAGAACAGCTTAAACAATTTCCCTCTAATTAAATTAATAACAAAAGCAATGTCATATTTAATGAAAATTCACACTTTATTAATTCAGTGAACAGTGTCTGAAAGTTAACTACTGGAAGTTTACAACAAACTGCGTCTCACGCTCTTTCAGCACCACGGACAGCTCACGTAAGGCCTGGAGAGCGAACAGGAGGAGAGTGAGAGAGAGGGGACGCAAGCGGGAGAGAGAAATTACGATTTGTGGAAACGCCGCCTAATTGCCTATACACTTTTTGAGTGAAATACGTGGTTTATTTTATTATTTTAATTCTAAACTTTATTTCTGCTAAAAATGTGTTAAAAGACTTACCACTAGAACTTCACCACCGTCCTGTGGTTGTATGCTGAGAATGCTTTAATGAGCTCATCTTTGTCCAGTGATCTTGCTATTTCATGCTCAATTGATATCTGAGCAAGAGCTGACAGACGCTCCTGGAGCATGGTTGTCCTCAGATGCGTTTTGATGAGCTTTAGCCTCGAAAAAATTCTCTCTCCACTCGCCACAGTCACAGGCACTGTCAGCATGAGCCTTAGAGCAATGGTGAGGTTAGGATACAGTTCAACCAAATGGTTGCTGTAAATGTAGCTCAGAATCTGCAGGCTGGTGGTTTCTTTTGCAGGCACGGCACTGACAGCAGCCAACACCTCGTGCAAAAGGTCCTCAGCATCCACATCACCAAGTGTCCTCTCCATGTTTACGCAGCTGTCTTTCAGTGTGCGACTTTGGGTGGCTTTTTTCATTTCCTCTCTTCCATAAATGAACCCATATAGACTGTAAAATGACTCCATCAGCCTGAAGCGCTCACTAATGCCTGTGATGGCAGAGTCCACTAGTGGAAGGAAAATTTCTCTCTTGTACCATTCCTAGGGTGCCACTGTCAGGGAAGGATCTGTACTTTGGGACTCGTACTGGAACTGGCGTTTTGGTTCTCTGATTTGTGCAGTAGGAAAGACCATTGGCATCCCTATCTCTTCAGCTATGTCTCTGGCATCTGTTTGGGCGAATGAAAGGCTCTTCTCTCAGTATTCCTTGAGAAATTGTAGAACATGTTCCACCTCGCGCTGTAGCACATCGATTCCCCCTTGTGGGCTGTGGAGCAGCTTGCTGACACGATTCACCTCATGTAAAACGTTGTACCAGATGATAACAGTCAGCAGGAATTTCCATGACATGATCTCCTGTTCTAGGCCTCTGGCTGCAGATGTGGTTTCACTGTCACCTTTCTATGTGGCATGTTCAATCAGTGACAGGAGAGCATTGCCAACATCAGGAAGCTGGACTTTCACACTTTCCATGTGTCACTCCCATTGCGTGTTGGATATGGCCTTGAGGGTCATCTGTGGCACGTTCTCCTTGAAAAGCTCCCATCTCTGTGTCGATGAGCTGAATAGTGTGTATAGATGTTGTAGCACCCCAAAGAAGCTCTCAGACTCCACTGTTGATTTTGCAGCATTGACAATGACTAGGTTTAGGCTGTGGCTGGCTCATGACATGAACAGTGCTTTTTTGTTAATATCTAGCACCCTCTTCTGCACCCCGCATATTGCTCCCGTTATCATATGCCCGTCCCCTGCATTTTGAGATATCTAATCCTAACTTCTCCATATGCGTTAAGAAAACATTGGTTAGGCCTGTTGTGTCAAGCTCTGGTAGGAAACTGACAAAATGCTCACTAACAGTAGCTCTGACATTTACTTGGCGTGTGACAATGCGCAGTGTCACAGAGAGCTGCTCTATGTGTGCAGCGTCAGTGGTGCAATCCATTATCACCGAGTAGTAACGTGATTGTTTTACTCTCTTTCTTATCGCTTCCAGTGTCTTGTCTCCAATAAGTGTGATTAACTCATTTTATATGGTTTTCCCTATGTAGTGGTCAGCAATCTTTTTTTTCTCTGCTCGTCTGACATGTTCGCTCATCACTGGGTCGAACTCGGCAAGCAGCTCCACCAGACCTAGAAAGTTACCATTGTTTGGTTCATGTAAGGTGGAATTGTGGCCACGGAAAGCAAGGTTTCGTTCTGCAAGGTGACAGACTATGGCAATGAACCTCTTCATGACATTATTCCAGTGTTTTTTTTTCAGCATTTGCATTTCTTGGTACGTGCTGTCGATGGCACTGTGCGTTCTTAAGCACGTTTCCAGCTGGCGCCAGCTATCCATGTTGTCACGGTGCGCATTTGACTTCTCATGATCCTGGAGTGTGAGAGTGAGTCGTGCCCACACTCTGAAACTTCCGCAAGTGAGACTGTGATTTCACTTGCCAAATTAGGGTACAGCAGAAACAGAAGATTGAATCAGATGATTCTGAGTACACTAACCATGACCTACGAATGGTTTCTCCATTTTTCATCTTCATAAGATATCTGTCCTTGGTAAAACGATGGCGTGATTGGCTCTGTGGAAAGTTAATGTCCTCTAACTGAATGGGACCTCTCCTAACAATGTCGATCCGTTGGTCACTGGTAATATGTGTTGGCAAACGTGCCGGATCGGTCTCTGTGAATGTTAGTGGGGCTTTCTCTCTGGTGTGCTGGTGGAGGCATCTCCCTCACCTGTCTCAGTTGTAGGACTGTCATCATGCTGTGGTGCTTGTTCATCAAACGAAGTCTGGTCATCATTATCACCATCTGTTTGAGTAGAATTGCTCTTTCATTTTCATTGCTCTGATTATCAACATCTCCTTTACTGCTTACACTGTCACTTGGCACTGCAGTCCCATGCTGTGTCGATGGTGCAGCAGCAACTGCAGTCGGCGGGCCTTTTACAGATGCTGGACCAAAGAAAGATGTAACTCTTAGGAGACTATTTAGACGTTTTGTTTTGTTGTCTAATATTTTCCGTTTTTCAGTACCACTAGGATAGGAGCGTAACATTTTCCTCTCGTTGAAAAGTAGCCTTATTTGCTAGGAGCAATGTTTATAAGTGAAGTAAATATTTTAATGTATTTTCTCAGATGTCAGTCAGCGAGTGCTCACTGGTGGTTCGACTGGCAATAACAGGAGAATATTGTGGCGTCTGGGAGCTGTGCATTAAATTTTTACATGTCAGTCGGGGGCCCTTTTCAGTTGAAACAGGTGAAACATAGCTAAAGCCGCCTATGCAGTGAGAGGGGCAGCAGGGTCTTGATGTGGCTCTTGATGAGCCTCTTGAAACACTTTGTAATGATGGAAGTGAAGGCGACGGGATGGTAGTCGTTGAGGCAGGACACTGAAGACTTCTTCAGCACAGACGATGGTGGCGACCTTGAAGCACGTAGGAATGACGCCGCTGCTCAGGGAGATGTTGAAGTTGTCAGTGAGAATTGCAGCTAGCTGGTCTGCACGTCCTCTAAGCACTGCCAGGAATATTGTCTGGTCCAGCAGCCTTCCGTGGGTTGACCCTGCACAGGGTTCTCCTCACATTGGCCACGGTAAGACACAGCACCTGGTCGTTTGGAGGAGGGGTGGTCTTCCTCACCGCCATTTCATTTTCCACCTCAAAACTAGCGTAGAAGTTATTCAACGCATCTGGGAGGGAGGCATCACCACCACATGCAGGTGGTGGTGTCTTGTAGTTGGTGATGTCCTGAATGCCCTTCCGCGTGTCGCTGCTGTCCTGGAAGTGGCTGTGGATTTGCTAGGTGTGTGCACACTTTGCCTCTCTGATGGCCCGGGACAGTTTGGCCCTTGCTGTTGTCAGGGCTGCCTTGTCGCCTGCTCTGAAGGCGGAGTCACGGGTCCTCAGCAGCGCACGCACCTCCGCGGTCATCCATGGCTTCTGGTTAGCGCGTGTAGTGATGGTCTTGGCCACATTGATGTCATCAATGCACTTGCTGATGTAGCTAGTCACTGATGCTGTGTACTCCTCTAAGTTGGTAGAGTTGCCATTGGTTGCAGCCTCCCTGAACATGTGCCAGTTAGTGTGCGCAAAGCAGTCTTGAAGAGCAGAGATGGCTCCTGCTGGCCAGGTTTTCACCTGCTTCTGAACTGGTCTGGAGCGCTTGACGAGCGGTCTGTATGCTGGGATTAGCATAACAGAGATATGGTCTGAGTAGCTGAGGTGGGGGCGGGACTCCGCCCGGTCCGCGTCTGGAACATTTGTGTAAACAAGGTGCAATGCGTTCTCCCCCCTCATTGCAAAGTCCACATACTGATGGAATTTGGAGAGCACTGACTTAAGGTTCGCGTGGTTAAAATCTCCGGCGATAATAAACAGTCCATCAGGGTGTGTGTTCTGCAGTTCGCTAATAGCCCCATACAGTTTACAGAGCGCCTCCTTAGCATCAGCGCTGGGGAGAATGTATACACCTACTATAAGGACAGTGAAAAATTCCCGTTGCAAATAAAGTGGTCTGTATCTAACAGTCACAAACTCCACTAGCGATGAGCAGTATCTTGAAACCAGCACAGAGTTTTTGCACCATTCCGTATTGATGTAAACACGGAAGCCACCACCGCGAGTCTTACCAGAAAGAGCTGCATCTCATTTGCATTTGCCTTCCTTTGCACTGCAAATTGGCTACCTGGGTTACTGGAAATTCCTGACTACAAAAGCATTTCGATGACAATGTCAAACTGATTGAAAAGTCACTTGTATCACCCTCATCATCAAAGACCACATATTTAGAAGCACAAGAGATTCTACAGATGCTGGAAATCTAGAACAACACACACAGAATGCTGGAGGAACTCAGCAGGTCAGGGAACATTTATGGAGAGGAGTGAACAGTTTACATCTTGTCCAAGATCCTTCATATGGACACTGACATTTCTTTAACTTTGATTACCGTGAAACTTTGGTATGACTTAGTCTTCACAGCTCAGAAAAGGAAGATTTCACTTTTGTACTGAGCCTGTTAATAAGTATAATTTAGGTTGAAATGTCTGGCTGACACTTTAGATGAGTGATCAAGTTTTTATTTGAATGCTAACAGTAGAAGTTGAATTGGATGCTGAACCTTTGATGTTAACTATATTTTGAATGGTACCTCCATTGGGCTGTGAGGTATTAAGTAGACATTCTGACTAGTGACTTGCCTACCCTAGGGTGAGAGTAGATATCTTTAGGATGCCAAGGACAAACACAATGAGCTCCTTCTGCTTGCAATGTAACATTTTTTTTCTCTCAGATGTGTTATAATGTGAAATTTTATCAAATACTGATCTTGGTGTAGGCTATTGATGGTGAGTGTACTAATGATTGGAAATGTGGCTTTGCATTGATGTCCCACAATTACTTAATGTTCTATTTTACTCTCTCTTTCAGAACAATAAAGTTTTGGGACTTAGAAAAGTTTAAGATGGTGAGCTGCACAGAAGTAGAGAGTACTCCTGTCAGGTACAAGGAGCCATATTGTTTGTTCAAATCAAAATTGCAATTGTTTGCTTATTTTTTTTATGGATCACCAGATACATGTACAATTGGTGAAGTCATGTAATGGGTGCAAGGACTACTCACCTTGAAGTGCCACTGCCAAGTAGCTTTAGAGCTATGAGCACATTGATGTTGTACTGTGGCGACCCACTTTCTAGCACACACGAACCGGCTCAAAACAGCGCGCGCAGGCAGAGGGCCAGCCCCAAAAAGGGCGCCAGGCCATCTTCACCAGCAGGGGGAAAATCCCGCACGCGGGAAGGGTCTGGGAATATGCATTCCCCACAGTAGTCCCGCCCAGGGAGGGCGGGAATGGGAAGGCTTTAAAGCAGGCTGCAAAGTTTGAATAAATCTTTTTCATCGCAACTCCAACTCACCGACTCTGTGTGATTATTCTAGCGCTGTGTGTAGCACACCGCTACATTTGGTGACCCCGACAGCCCAAACGATATTTGAGCCAGAGATGACCGACGCCACATCTGTTCACGCAGTTTCGTTACAACTGCCAAGCTTTTGGCCGCTGAGACTCCATCTGTGGTTGGAACAGGCAGAAGCACAATTCCACATTCGGCAGATAACCTCGGAGTCCACTCGCTACTACTACGTGCTGAGCTCTCTCGACCAAGAGACTGCTGCACAAGTTGAGGAGTTTATACAGTTGCCCCTGGAGAACAGCAGATACACAGCACTTTTTCTGTGGCTTTTACTCAAGGCTGGGAATTGATGTGACTTCCTCCACCCTACATCTTCTTCCCAGGGCCTATAATGATTGCTGTTGTCTTGTCATTACAGCAGGAGAGAGAATAACTTGGTACAGTCCAGCATTCACCCTGGGACCTGATTGATCCTTGTACTGCAGCACCATGTTTGTTAACGCAGTACACTTTGTTTTTATGGGTTAGGCGTAAATTTTGAAAGGAATACTTAATTATTTGGTGAGGTTTTTGTATAATTTTGTGTAGATGTGTAGAGAGATTATGGAAAGGTATGGAAGCAATCAGATTGTCTTAGGGAGGGACTTTAATTTTTTCAGCATTGGTTTGAATTTCCTTAATACAAGAGGCTTAGATGGGGCAGGGTTTCTTCATTGCATCCAGGAGGGGCTCCTGAAACAGTACGTGGAGAGATCAACTAAAGGAGAGAACATATTGCACCTGGTTTGGGGAAATGAGCCAAGCAGGTGATAGACCTGATGGTGAGTGAATGTTTTGGGAACAGTGACCACAACTCCGTTTTAAGATAGTTACGAGTAAGGAAAAAATCGTATCTTGTGGAAATTGGGGGAGGGCAAATTGCGATATGATAAGCCACAGCTAAGAGGCATTGATTAGGAGCATTTGTTGTACCAGGGAGGAAGGAGAAAGAAACCTGTGTAAGGTTTAGGAAACTAAAATCTGACTGGGCCCTTGTAGAATATAAATATAATGCAGAAAAGTGCTTGAGCAGATGATTAGGAAGGCCAAAAGGGCTGTGAAATGTAATTGGCAAGCAAGATCAAGGAGAATCCCAAGGTATTTTATACTTAGCTACTGCACAGTACAGGCCCTTGCTCCCAAGTATGGAGATTGCTGAGGCTTTGACAAAGATTTTTGTGTCCTCACTAGAAACAGACAAGGTCTCAATGGACTGGAGAGTAACAACTATTGTGTCTTTGTTCAAAAAAGAAATACGGATAATCCAGGATAATCAAGGCCAATGAACCTTGTGTCAGTGGTAGGCAGGCCGTTGGAGAGGATACTGAAGGATAAGATTTATTCACATTTGGAAAGGCATGGCCTGCTTAAGGGCAGTCAGCATGGCTCGCTGCAGGGCAGGCCATGCCTTTTAAAATTGATCAAGCTTTTTGAGGAGGTGATGGGAGAAAGCAGTGGATGTGATCTGTATGGACTTCACTAAGGCATTTGATGAAGTCCTATATAGTCAGTTGATTCAGAAGATGAAGCTGCATGGGATCCAGGGTGATTTGCAAGTTAAGATTGGAACTGGCTTGCCCACGAAGACAGAGTAGGGGTGGAAGGCTGTTACTTTAGCTGGACAGCCTTGACCAGTGGTATTCTGAAGGATTGGTGCTAGGGCCTCTGTTTATAACATATGTCGATGATTTGGATGAAAATTTAGATGGGTGAATGAGCAAGTTTGTGGATGATAGCAAGATTGGTGAAGTTGTGGACATTGTAAAGGACTTTCAAAGAATACAGCAGAATATAGATCAGTTACAGATGTAGGCAGAGAAGTGACGGCTGAAATTTTCTTCAGGCAAGTATGAAGCATTGCACCTTGTGAAGTCAATTGAAAGGAGAAAGTATACAGTTAATGGTGCACCCTTTTATTGCATTGACATAGAAGAGAACTTGGGATACAAGTTCACTGAAAGTGGTTAAACAAATAGATAAAATGGTAAAGAAGAAGCATAGCATGCTTGCCTTTTATTGGTAGGGGTGTTGTGTAAAACTTCAGTCAGACTGCATTTGGAGTATTGCTTGCAGTTCTGGTCACCCCATTACAAGAAGGATGTGGAGACTGGAAAGGATGCAGAAGAGGTGTTCCAGGATGCTGAATGGATAAGGAGGCATGAGCCGTAAGGAAAGGTTGGACAAACTTGGGTTGTTCTCTCTAGAGTGTTAGAGGCTGAGGGGAGACCTGATAGAGGTTTTTTAAATAATGAAGACATAGATATAGGGTAGATAGTCAGAAACGTCTCCCCATGGTAGAAGTGTCTTAACACCAGAGGACGTGCTTTGCAGTTTTTGGGAAGGGGGGAGTTGAAAGCAACATGAGGGGAAAGGTTTTATACAGAGATAGATAAGGACCTGAAATAAGATACCAGGTGTAGTACTGGAAGCAGGCAGTTTGGTGGCATTTAAGAGGTTTTTAATTCGACGTGAGAATGTGGAGGAATATGGGTGCCAACATAAGAGGAGAACATTTAGTATAATTTGGCATCAAGATTGGCATGATGTTTTGGTCTGAATGGCCATTTCAATGCTATACTGTTCTATCATGAAATCCCTCTGTGCAGTAGCTAGTTATTTTGAAATGATTTTGCCATTGACAAAACTGTTGATACTTTTCCCATTCTCTATCTGTTTCAGGTGTATTTTGTTCAATCCAGATGGTTGTTGTCTATACAGCGGATCTCAGGATTCATTGCATGTATATGGATGGGAACCTCCACGTTGTTTTGATGTACTTCCTGTTAATTGGGGCAGAGCAGCAGACCTTGCCATCTGTTCCAATCAGTTGGTATGTCCTGTACAATTATGGGTGTTGAACAGTATAAGATGAACAGTTAGGATGAGTCCAGTCAAGTAATGGAATTTCATATAGTAATTAAAATACTGTACACCTTAGTTATGTGGAGTTAATACACCAAGAGAAATTTGCACTGCTAAGCAAAAGAGATTAACGTAACAGATGAATGCTATAAGGATTAATACTGACAAAACAACAAATATCACGACACATGTCAGTGACAATAAATCTGATTCTGATATATACGTTCATTTTAGCAAAATACTGTTGATGCTGGTAGTGTGAAAAAGAAACAGAGAATCTTGATCAAGGCACCATCAGTGGAGAGAGTAGGTGAACTTTGATCAATTTCTTATGGAAGGTTATCGTTTTGAAAAGTATCTCTTCACTGATGCTTGACAGGACTATTTCCAGCATTTTCTTTTTCTATTCCTATGTAATACATGTTTGTCAGACCTATAGTATGATTTTTCCCTTTATGGTTTTCTGTGGAAATTCCCTAATGTCCTGACCAAAATTCTTATTAATACCACTTAAAATAAGTTCACTGTTCACTCGTCTTGTCTCTCTGAGAGTTTGTTTTACAAATTGCAACTGTTTGTTTGTACTTATTCAGAATAATTCACTCAGTACTGAGATATCTGAGGTTCATTTAATATTTTTCAGATCACTGTCTATAAAATGTAGTATTGATGTTGCAAAAGATTCAGAGATGCTTTAGATTGCAATGAAATGAACTGTGAATAGAAATTAATCATTGGAAAATGTTTATTCTGATACTGATGGCCTCCATTTATAAAACTGTTGGATCAAATTATGTGGAAGAAGAAAAGCAAGGTGTGTGCGAGCGAAATGAAATTTATTTGTGGTGTCAGTTATTTTCCTATTGCTTTTGGAAATAATCCCTCATTCCTTTATCCTATTTCACCTTGTTGAAGAGAGAAATGCAGATTATCAGCATATCTGCTGCAGGGTTGCTGCTCCAAAAGATGACAGTCAATTTTTTTTTTGGAGGAATTGAGCTTTTAGATCATGTTCAGCAGTCATGGCCCAATGTAGCTCATCATTACTGTACAATTCCTTGGATATGAGTTCCTGATATCACACGAGTAAGAAAGGTCCCCAGATGATTTGTGTTGTTTGTAGTTTTTGATAACTCCATTAAAAGAGAATGGTTATGATTAGCAACAGGGTGTCTAGAGTTATAGAACACTATAGCACAGAAACACACCCACCTAGTCTGTGCTAGTCTCAAAGACCTGCACCTAGACCATAACCCTGCATACCCCTCCCATCCATGTACTTGTCCAAACTTCTCTTAAATATTGCAATTGAACCTGCATCCACTACTCTCTTGACAGCTTGTTCCACAGACTCACCACACTCTGAGTGAAGAAGTTTCTCCTCATGTTCCCCTTAAACATTTCTCCTTTCACCCAAATTTTGACCAGTGAAAAAAAACCTGCTTGCATATCTATGCTCCTCATAATTTTTTATGCCTCTATCAAATCTCCCCTCATCCTTTTGCACCCAAGGGAATCAAGTCGTCACCTATTCAACCTTTCTCTATAACTATAATTGTTTCTGTTATTGTACTTTTTCTTCATGAATCATAATGATTTAGCAGAATAGTTGTTTTGGTGGTTCTATAGAAATGTAAAACATGAGTTTGACATTGTGCCAAAGATTAACAATTTTAAAATTAATTTCCTACTAATGTTTTTGCAGTTTAATAATCAGAACTGGAACTAAACTGCACTGTTGTTGAGTTGCCTGTTAAACCTTGTGTTTCCTATTTGTGTAGTATTGTAAAGGGGTGATCTGTATTTTGGCTTGAAGCTTTGAATTGAATGGATTGAACTGAGATCTGATTCAATGCAGTGGATTATCATGTTCTTGGTAATGGTACTTTAGGTTGTTAATTGAAATAAATGGTTATTAAATAGCTTTTTTAAATGATTAGCAAAATTGCACATTACAATAGTAGTATGTGAAATAATATAAGTTTGCCTGAGCAACTGCTGTAATCTTTAATGTAAAAGGTAAGCATTCTTTACTCTTTACCTCAGCTTCTGTTTCATATCTTTGTGATTTGTTTACATAATAGATCGGAGCTTCATTCAGTCAGGTGACAGTCTCAACATTTGTGGTGGATCTGAATAGAGTGAAGAAGACTGGTTCAATTGTCCAGGGCACAATTGAAGATGAAAAACTCTTCAATCTGTCAGAAATGAAAGGAGCTGCACTCAGACGCAACTATGAGCGGCCCTTAACCACATGCAGCAGACCTCAAAGGTAAAGTATGTTCTATATTATTAATCCAAGGGGAATCCAGATCTCCAAATCCTTTTATCGATGTTGTTCAACTCTAGGCATTGCTTTTTGTTTTGCTTTATTAGTTTATTTGCTGTTTCTGTGTGGGCATTGGTTTAAGTTTGTCCAAGTGCCATGATCAAAAGAAACACTTTAACGGTGAAGGTGAAGAAGATGGTTACTTTGAATAAGTTTAAAATTCCCTTTATAGTCCCTATCCTTTGCAAGGAATAAGCACTTTGGAAGTTGTAAAGTTTCAGATAAAACATAATTGTAACTGCCTCTTTATGTTGGCTCAAGACAAATTACAGAATCGGGTTACAATGTGGCTCATCTGGAATGGGGTTGAATAATGCTTTACCATTTCCCTTAGAATTACATTTCTTAAAGGTAAGGGGAGGAAAGTTTAAGGG
Source organism: Mobula hypostoma (assembly GCF_963921235.1). NCBI lineage: Eukaryota > Metazoa > Chordata > Chondrichthyes > Myliobatiformes > Myliobatidae > Mobula > Mobula hypostoma. The sequence continues at coordinate 11,631,444 of NC_086110.1, read as the reverse complement.
AAATGTCAGAGGTAGGTTATTGACACGGGTGTAGATGCCTGGAATGCGCAGCTGGGGGTGGTGGTAGAGGTTGATTCAATAGGGACAGTTAAATGTCTCTTGGATAGACACATGGATGTAAGAAAACTAAGGTTTATGAGCTGTATAGGAGCAACAGGATGGATTAATTGTGGAGTAGGTTTGTATAAGTTGGCACAACATTGTGCCTGAAGGGGCCTGTACTGTTCTATATTCTTAGGAATTTGTAGCATAGAGAAAGCCAGTTTAGGGCAATAAGTGAGCGCTTCTGTTTATTCACAGAGGAATTTTGTTTAATTTCTTGTACCTGTCCAATTTTTGTGTCATAGTTTCCTAAACTATTTATTTGAATCATTCTTTGATCTGCTTTAATTATTAACATAGACAGTGTTACCCATGAATCAACAGCTTCACAGCCCTCCATTAAAATGAGAGTTTTTTCTCTCTCTGTCTAAAGTTCCTATTCTTAGTTTTGAACTGGTCATTTGTAACAGTGAAACACGTTTAATGGATTTTAATTTGTTCTATACCTCTAAATTCACATTTGGCCATCACTGGCACACTGCTGTTAGGTTAATCATGTATGACTTAGAGACAAACTTGTTAGTGATAGTGCTCCAGTGCTGTCACATTGGGTGGTGGAAACTGTATAGCAGACAGGAAGTAGTCTGATCAGAATGGATGGTCATCGAGCAGGTGTTGCTTCATTGTTATACTGGATGGCTTGACAAGAACATATGATCATAGAAATAAAAGGAGGAGTATTGTGCCATTTGGTAAGATAATCTTGAACTTTTAGTCCTGCACCACTTTCCTGTACTAATACCATGATACCCTTTTTTCCCCCAAAATAATTGAGGTTGTAGAATTTCAGCTATCTTTGAAATCCAGGACCGCAGCATACACTCAGGATACTTTTGGATTGCAGTATCCCTTGCGTTCGTTCTTCATCAGAATGAATGGGATTTCCTGTAAACAAGCTACAGTAATGGTGGGAACTTACTGAAGTGGAGATAAATTGTCCACTCGTACATTCAAAGATGATTAACCGTTTTGTACTTTCTTGTTTGGCTTTTGTTATTCTTGTGAGCAGTTATTTTTTAAAATCACATATTAGCGTGTGCAGCTATTTATTATTGTGACAGAAATGCAGATTGTGAAATCGCTTGGTATCTCATGGAGAAAAATTTATTGCAGGAAGGGCTAATGTCCTGGTGGTGGAAGCTGGATCATTAGAAACAAAGTGGAGATGGATAAATATTAATAGCAGGGAATGGAAAGGCATGGAGAAGTGCATAGCAGAGGAGTTGAGGCCAGCATAGATCAGACATGATCATATTTGAACAGCTGCATGACGTGTATCTTGCTCAATTACTGTTCACTACTTTTTTGGGGGCTGTTCGTAGGGAACTTTTGCACAGGACTGAAAGAAGCTTTAGAAGGTAGTAGATCTAGTCATCTCCATCTTGGGTACTCGCCTGCAAAGTACCCAGGACATCTTTAGGGAGCAGTGTCTCAGAAAGGCAGCATCCATTATTAAGGACTTCCAGCACCCAGGACATGCCCTTTTCTCATTGTTACCATCAGGTAGGAGGTACAGAAGCCTGAAGGCACACACTCAGCAATTCAGGAAAAGCTTCTTTCCCCTCTGCCATCCGATTCCTAAATGGACATTGAAGCTTTGGACAGTACCTCACTTTTTAAAAAATATACAGTATTTCTGTTTTTTCACGTTTTAAAAAAATCTATTCAATATACGTAATTGATCTCCCCCATTTCACGTACATCTGCTCTCACTCCATCCTCCTGTCACCCCACTAGGAATAGGGTTCCCCTGGACCTCACCTACCACCCCACCAGCCTCTGGGTCCAACATATTATTCTCCGTAACTTCCGCCACCTCCAACGGGATCCCACCACGAAGCACATCTTTTCCTCCCCCCCTCTCTCTGCATTCTGCAGGGATTGCTCCCACGCAACTCCCTTGTCCATTCGTCCCCCCCGTCCCCCCCATCCCTCCCCATGATCTCCCTCCTGGCACTTATCCGTGTAAGCGGAACAAGTGCTACACATACCCTTACACTTCCTCCCTTACCACCATTCAGGGCCCCAAACAGTCCTTCCAGGTGAGGCAACACTTCACCTGTGAGTCGGCTGGGGTGATATACTGCATCCGGTGCTCCCGATGTGGCCTTTTATATATTGGCGAGACCCGACGCAGACTGGGAGACCGCTTTGCTGAACACCTACGCTCTGTCCACCAGAGAAAGCAGGATCTTCCAGTGGCCACACATTTTAATTCCACATCCCATTCCCATTCTGACATGTCTATCTACTGTAAAGGTGAAGCCACACTCAGGTTGGAGGAACAACACCTTATATTCCATCTGGGTAGCCTCCAACTTGATGGCATGAACATCGACTTCTCTAACTTCCGCAAATGCCCCACCTCCCCCTCGTACCCCATCTGTTACTTATTTTTATACACACATTCTTTCTCTCACTCTCCTTTTTCTCCCTCTGTCCCTCTGAATATACCCCTTGCCCATCCGCTGGGTTCCCCCCCCGTCTTTCTTCCCGGACCTCCTGTCCCATGATCCTCTCGTATCCCTTTTGCCTATCACCTGTCCAGCTCTTGGCTCCATCCCTCCCTCTCCTGTCTTCCCCTATCATTTTGGATCTCCCCCTCCCTCTCCAACTTTCAAATCCCTTACTCACTCTTCCTTCAGTTAGTCCTGACGAAGGGTCTCGGCCTGAAACGTCGACTGCACCTCTTCCTAGAGATGCTGCCTGGCCTGCTGCGTTCACCAGCAACTTTGATGTGTGTTGCTTGAATTTCCAGCATCTGCAGAATTCCTGTCATTTACGTAATTGATTTACTTGTTTATTTATTATTTTGTTTTATTTATTATCATTATTATTTTTTTCCTCTCTGCTAGATTATGTGTTGCATTGAACTGCTGCTGCTAAGTTAACAAATTTCATGTCACATGTCGGTGATAATAAACCTGATTCTGATTCCGATATGTCCAAGTAAACTGCCAGAACATTTATGGGAACTCGGCTTGCAATTTTGAGAGAGAAGACTATTCTGTACATTAATCAGCAGCAGACTTCAGAAATTGAGTTGTCATTGCAGATGCTAGAATGGCCCATTTGTGCTGGGGGGATCTAGCCCCCATGCAATGCTGTCATTGTTATTGGGAAGACCAGGGGTTTCTTTACTTGCCTCTTCTGTGCCACAAATATTATTTGCCATTTATCTTTATCTCTGGATTGCTTTACTTGCTGAGGAGTTGGGAATGGACTGGATCATTCTGAATCATCAACAAATATCCCCAAGTAAAAGGTGGAAGTGTGTGTTTCATAATAAACTCTTGATGGTGCTCTGATGTAGCAGTTTTGTCAAACTTGTGTTTTTCTCCCCCAACTTGAATTGCCAAGTGCCATCTGTTCTATTTACCGATAGAGTTCTCCTTCATAATCCTGACGGTAGTTTACATACCATCAGCGGCCAAATATGATCAAGCACTTGAGGTACTGCGTGATGCTGTCTCCAAACAAGTAACAGTTCACTCCGAAGCATTTCAAATCATAGTTGGGGACTTCAACCAGGCTTGCTTGAGGGAAGTCCTGCTTAACTACCATCAATGTATAACCTGTAGACCAGAGGTCTCAACACACTAGACCACTGTTATACTAAGATAAAGAATGCCTACTGTGCCATGTCCAGACTGCATTTCGGTAAATCAGATGCTAAAGAGCAAAGCTCCAGAGATTAGGACAATAAAGAGGTGGTCGTGGGAGGTACAGGAACGGCTAAGGGATTGCTTTGAGTCCGTGGACTGGGCCATATTCAAGGACTCATCTGTAGATCTAAATGAATACACCATGGTTGTCATGGACTTTACGAAAACAGTTAAAGATGAGTGTATCCTCACAAAATCATTCGGAGTCTTCCCCAACCAGAATCTCTAGATGAACCATGAGATCTGCAATCTGCTGAGGGCCAGATCAGAGGCATTCAAGTATGGTAACCAAGAAAGTTACCAGAGGTCCAGGTATAATCTCTGGAAAGCCAACTCGCAGGTTTAGTGTTAATTCTGGACCAAACTTGAATCAAAGAAGGATGCTGGACGATTGAGACAGGGCTTGAATACCATCACCTCTTATAAAGTTAAATCAAGCGACATAGGTGACAAAAGGGCTTCTCTTCCAGAAGAGCTCAATGGCTTCTATGCTCACTTTGACTGTCAAAGCATAGAGGAACCATCACGAACTCCTGAAGTCCCTAATGATCCAGTGATTTCAGTTTCCAAGCCTGACGTATGAGCAGCCTTCAGGAGGGTGAACCCACAAAAAGTATCTGACCCAGTAGGGTTATTTGGGCAGTTACTAAAATCCTGTGCTGATCAACTGGCTGGACTGTTCACTGAGATCTTTAACCTCTCACTTCGGCAGTCTGAGGTACCCACCGGCTTCAAGCAGGCTTCAATTAAATGGGTGCCTAAGAAGAATGTGGTAACCTGCCTCAAAGACTCGTCCAGTTGTACTTGCATCTACTGTGATGGAGTGCTTTGAAAGGTTGGAGATGAAACATCAACCTCAGCCTGAGAAGTGACTCGGATCCCCTCCAAAATGCCTACTGGAGCAACAGGTCCACAGCAGATGCCATTTCAATGGATCTTCACTCAACCCTGGAACATCTAGACAGCAAAGGTGTGTACATAGGGATGCTCTTTATCAACTACAGCTCAGCATTCAAAACCATCATCCCCTCAAAACTAATCAATAAGCCTCAAGACCTTGGTTTCAATACCTCCTTGTGCAATTGGATCTTTGATTTCCTCACTTGCAGACCTCAGTCAGTTCAGATTGGCAACAACATCTCCACGATCTCTATCAGCACAGGAACACCACAAGGTTGTGTGCTTAGCCCCCTACTCTAATCACTTTACACTTGTGACTGTGTGGCTAAGTGCAGCTCCTATGCCATATTCAAGTTTGCTGACGACAAGACTGTCATAGGCAGAATCAAAGGTGGAGACAAATCAACATATAGGAGAGAGATTGAAAATCTGGCTGAGTGGTGCCATAACAACAACATCTCACTCAGCGTCAGCAAGACCAAAGAGCTGGTTATTGATTTCAGGAGGAGGAAACAAGCGGTCCGTGAGCCAGTCCTCAGGAAGATCAGAGGTCGAGCGGGTCAGCAACTTTAGAGTCGTAGAGAAGTACAGCACAGAAACAGGAAGATGACATATTCCAACCCTGAAGCTCCTTTGACGTGTCTCTGTTGCTACAGATCTGGTCAACTGCTCATATCTAAATTAATCCATTTTTCAGGACCATAATTTGTGCCAAACCCTTACTGCAGAATTTCAGCCCATATCCGTTCTTCCTCCTTAAAACTGTCTCTTTGACTAAGCTTTTGCCATGAATACCTTTCCATGCCTCAGCACTGGCTTTACTTGTGTTCCTCCTGTGAACCACTGTAAAGGGTTTTCACATGGAGTGTACCAGATGTTATGGATGAAGTTGATAGATGGAGATCATCTACTGTAATTATTCTGATTTACTCTTTCCAAATGCATTTTTTTTTTCTCTCTTGGTAGCAAAGTGAAAGAAGAGCTGGAGAATGAAGGAAGAAACCCTGGTGCAGAAGAGGAGAAGGACGACAAGGAGTCGACTGCAGAGATCCGAAACCCAGAGGAATACAAGGAGATCTTTCAGCCACACAATGCCATTGGTCAGCAAACCACATCTCTTTATATTTCTGCATAGAGCCTACAGCATGAAAAAAAGCTCATCCTGTGTTACTTAGCAAGCTAGTCCCATCTGCTCTCCTTTGACCAGTAACCCTTTAAAGCTCTCCTATTCATGTACTTACCTAGATAGTTTTTAAGTATTGTTAATGTGCCTGCCTCAAGCACTATTTCTGTTTATGTCCTTTTTAAATCTCTCACTCTGATTTTAAACCTATGCCTTCTTATTTTAGGCACTTCTTCCCTGGGGAAAAGACTATGTGCTTTCAGCCTGTCTATGCCCTCGTGATTTCTATATCTCTATCAGAATACGCACCCCCCCCCCCATCTCCTATGTTCTGGGGATTAAAGCCTTAGTCTGTGTTACCCTTCTTTGTAATTTAGAACCCCAAGCCCAGGCAGCATCCTGGTAAATCTTTTCTGCAGTGTTTTCTAATTTAAAAATATCTATCCTTCAACAGGTTGACCAGACCGGTACACAATGCTCCAAGTGTGTCCTCACCAATGCCCTTTATAACTGCAATATACCTTCCCAATTCTGATACTCAATAGCCTAACTGATGAAGGCCAGCATACCAAACAACACCTTCACTTTCTTATCTACCTGTAACACCCTGTTTAGCGAGCTATGCACTTGCACTCCTAGGTCCTGTGTTCCATGACACTCCCCGCAGCTCTACCTTTCACTGCATAAATTTTATTTGTCTCGGAGGGAGATTGAAAATTTGTATGAGTGGTACATTAACAATAACTTTTCACTCAATGCCAGCAAAATCAAACTGATTATTGATTACAGGAGTTCCATGTTCCTCAATAGGGGATCCGAGGTGGAGGATGCCAGTAACTTTTAAATTCCCTGATGGTAGCATATTAGAGAATCTGTCCTAGGGCAGAACAAAGAAGGCACAACAACACCTCTACTTTCTTAGAACTTTGCGTAGATATGGCATGCCATCTAAAACTTTATCAAGCATAGAAAATAGGTGCAGGAGTAGGCTATTTGGCCCTTCGAGCCTGCACCGCCATTCAGTATGATCATGGCTGATCATCCAACTTAGAACCCTGTACCAGCCTTCCCTCCATACCCCCAATCCCTTTAGCCACAAGGGCCATATCTAACTCCCTCTTAAATATAGCCAATGAACTGGCCTCAACTGTTTCCTGTGTAAGAGAATTCCATAGATTCACCACTCTCTTTGTGAAGAAGTTTATCCTGATCTCGGTCCTAAAAGGCTTCCCCTTTATCCTCAAACTGTGACCCCTCGTTCTGGACTTACCCCACATCGGGAACAATCTTCCTGCATCCAGCCTGTCCAATCCCTTTAGGTTTTTATACATTTCAATGAGATCCCTCCCTCAATCTTCTAAATTCCAGAGAGTATAAGCCTAGTCAATCCAGTCTTTCACCATATGAAAGTCCTGCCATCAATCTGGTGAACCTTCTTTGTACTCCCTCTATGGCAAGAATGCGTTTCCTCAGATTAGGGGACCAAAACTGCACACAATACTCCAGGTGTGGTCTCACCAAGGCCTTGTACAACTGCAGTAGTACCTCCCTGCTCCTGTACTCGAATCCTCTTGCTATGAATGCCAGCATACCATTTGCCTTTTTCACCGCCTGCTGTACCTGCATGCCCACTTTCAATGACTGCTGTATAATGACACCCAGGTCTCGTTGCACCTCCCCTTTTCCTAATCGGCCACCATTCAGATAATAATCTGTTTTCCTGTTTTTGCCACCAAAGTGGATAACCTCACATTTATTCACATTAAATTGCATCTGCCATGAATTTGCCCACTCACCTAACCTATCTAAGTCACCCTGCATCCTCTTAGCATCCTCCTCACAGCTAACACTGCCGCCCAGCTTCATGTCATCCGCAAACTTGGAGATGCTGCATTTAATTCCCTCATCTAAGTCATTAATATATATTGTAAACACTGGGGTCTCAGCACTGAGCCTTGCGGTACCACACTAGTCACTACCTACCATTCTGAAAAGGTCCCATTTATTCCCACTCTTTGTTTCCTGTCTGCCAACCAATTCTCTATCCACATCAATACCTTACCCCCAATACCGTGTGCTTTAAGTTTGCACACTAATCTCCTGTGTGGGACCTTGTCAAAAGCCTTTTGAAAATCCAAATATACCACATCCACTGGTTCTCCCCTATCCACGCTACTAGTTACAACCTCAAAAAATTCTATGAGATTCGTCAGACATGATTTTCCTTTCACAAATCCATGCTGACTTTGTCCGATGATTTCACTGCTTTCCAAATATGCTGTTATCACATCTTTGATAACTGACTCTAGCATTTTCCCCACCACTGATATTAGGCTAACCAGTCTATAATTCCCCGGTTTCTCTCTCCCTCCTTTTTTAAAAAGCGAGGTTACATTAGTCACCCTCCAATCCTCAGGAACTAGTCGAGAATCTAAAGAGATTTGAAAAATTATTGCTAATGCATCCACTATTTCTTGGGCTACTTCCTTAAGCACTCTGGGATGCAGACTATCTGGCCCTGAGGATTTACCTGCCTTTAATCCCTTCAATTTATCTAACACCACTTCCCTACTAACATGTATTTCCCTCAGTTCCTCCATCTCACTAGACCCTCTGTCCCCTACTATTTCCAGAAGATTATTTATGTCCTCCTTAGTGAAGACAGAACCAAAGTAGTTATTCAATTGGTCTGCCATGTCCTTGTTCCTCATAATCAATTCACCTGTTTCTGTCTGTAGGGAACCTACATTTGTCAAACCTCTATAGATGCACAGTGGAGAGTATCCTGAATGGTTGCATCACGGCCTGGTATGAAAACACCAATGTTCAGGAATAGAAAAGTCTGCAGAAAGTGTGGATTCAGCCCAGTCCATCACAGGAAAAGCTTTCCCCATTGCTGAGCACATTTCCAAGGTGTGCTGCTATAAGAAAGCAGGTTCCATCATTAAGTATCCCCATCATGCAGACAATGCTCTCTTCTTGCTACTACCATCAGCTAGGAGGTTTAGGATATTTGGGTCCCATACCCCCAGGTTCACGAGCAATTATTACCCTTCAACCATCAGGTTCCTGAACCAGCTTGGATAAATTCACTCAACCTACAGACTCACTTTCAAGAATTCTACAACTTAGTATTTATTTACTTTATTTTATTATTTTCACAATTTGTCTTTTGCACATTAGTTTTTCTCAGTCTTTTGTTACTTACAGTTTTTCATAAATTCTATTGTAGTTTATTTTCCTGTAAATGCCTCCTAGAAAACAAATCTCAAGGTAGTATATGGTGACAAGTGTCCTTTGATAATTTACTTTGAACTTGCCCTCATTTATCTCCCAAAATGTAATTACTCACATTTATCGGGATTGAAAGCCTTTTGTCAATCCTCAGCTGAACAGTCTTCCTGTAATTTTTCCTAATCTTGTGCACTACCTATACCACCACCTATTTTAGTACAGGTTGACCTTCACTAATCTGACTACCTGTAATCTGGTTCCTCTGATAATCCGGCACTGAATATGCTTAATGTGATCCTTCCGTAATTCGGCATTTTCACAAATCTGGCACTCCTCAGGTCCCAATGGTGCCGGATTAGTGAAGGTCGACCTGTATCATCTGCAGACTTACTAACCACATCTTGCATCCAAATTGCTCATATGAATTGCAAACAACATAGGTCCCAACACCAATCCCTGTGGCACATTATGAATCATGGGCCTCCAGTCCAAGAAACAAGCATCAACTGTCACCCTCTGCTTTGCATCACTGAACCAATTATGAGTCTAATTTACTATCCATCCCTAGACTCCATGCAACTTAATATTACAGACATCTTGCTGTGAGGACATTGTTAAAGGCCTTGCTAAAGTTCGTGTGAACAACATCCATTCCTCCACCCTCATCTATGCACCTTGTTATAGAACATAGAATAGTACAGCACAGTACTCCAAGAATTTTGTCAGATGTAACTTTCCACGCACAAAGCAGTGCTGACTGTCCTGAATCAGGCCCTGTCTTTCCAAATGTTGGTGGATCCTGTCTCAGCAATTTGCCATTGTTGGGCTCACTGGCCTGTTGTTTCCTAGTTTGTTCTTGCTTTTTTTTTAAAAACAATGCTACCACATTAGCTACTCTGCAGTCCTCTGGACCCTCACCTGTGGCCAGAAATTAAGCAAAAATATCTGCAAAGGCCTCTATTATTTCTTCTGTACCTTCCCATAAAGTCAGACCTTGGACTTTAAAGCCTTCAGTACCTCCTACTGTTAATTCATATGCGGTCCGAGACAACACTACTCATTTCCCCTATTTTCTTTGCTTGTATCGTTTTCTCTACAGTAAACACTGAAGAGAAATCTTTATTGGGGGCGTCACGTGATGACGTGGGATTGAGACGTGTAAATCCAGCTCTCCCGCAACAAGTCAGTAAAGTACCGTATAAACAAAACAAAGTTAGTAAATATTTTCTGAAAACTATTTATAAACTTTGTAAGACTACTTTACGATATGCCTCCTAAACCGCAACAAAAGAAGTCTGCTGTTGCAAAGCAGCTGCGAGACGGGAAGAAAAAAGGGCCTACTGCAACGATGGAGCCTCGGACTCAGGTTGGATCTCCTTCGGTAGAACAGGGAGCAATGGCGGTGGTAACGGCTTCTTCGAAGAAGACACCGGAAATGCGCATGCGCAAAGAAGAGCGCATGCGCAAATCGACACAACGCAAACTACAAGAACCGACAGCCACTGCAATTGAAAATGACTCAGAGTCAGAATTGGATTCTGCAGAGAACACAGATGAAGAAGAGGAGGAAGAATTGGGAGCGATTGGAAGTAAAGGAGGTGATAGAGACATGAGAGAGGCTATATTGCAATTAACGGCTGAATTAAGAAAAGTAAGAGAAGAGCTTAGAGATACGAAGATGTGCTATGATAAAGTTATGGCAAGACAGGACAAAATGGATAAGAAGCTTCAGAAGATGGAAAGAGCAATGGGGCATATGAATGATAGAGTGGAAAAAGCAGAAAATGATTTGCTTGTCTGGAATTCGGAAAGAAACCGACTCTTGGAGAAAGTGGACATGTTGGAAAATTTTAGTAGACGTAATAATATTAAAATTGTTTGTCTTAAAGAAGGTATGGAGGGAGATAAACCAATAGAATTTTTTCAAAGATGGATCCCAGATGTTTTGCAAATGGAAGAGGAGGTTCGACCAATTGAAATTGAGCGGGCACATAGAGGTTTAAGACCAAAACCAAAAGATGACCAATATCCATGATCAATTTTAATAAAATTCTTAAGATTTCAAGACAAGGAAAGGATTCTACAGGCAGCTGCTCGAGCTGCCAAAGATAGAAAAGGGCCATTGATAATTAAAGGGAACAAAATTTTTTTCTATCCTGATATAAGTTACAAACTTTTGAAGAGAAGGAAGAAATTTAATCCAGTGATAAAAACCCTATGGGATCATGGTTATCAATTTATACTGCGTTATCCTGCAACCTTGAAGATTTTTTTGCCTGGTGGAGAAAAAAGATTTTTTGATGACTACCAGAAAGCAGAGCAGTTTGCGCGAGATTCTCTGAATATTCACCAGATACAAGAACAAACCCAGGAGAGCGAGATAGATTGAAGATGAAGATTGGGTTAAAGAATGGACTTGATGGATTTTTGAAGCTGGATGAATGTATAAATATATTATTAATTATACGAGGCGGGTAAGAAAGGTTAAAACTGGAGGAATATTAGTTGGGAATAGTAATACTAATTTTGTATATATATATATATAATGTTTTTTTGTTGCGAGGGAGCTGGAAGAAGCACTGATTGATTGCTACGCTAGTCATGTGTGCAAGCGTGGCTTTTGCCATGACCCTTTCATTCACAACATTAGTGGGGGCGGTATTTTGTTTTTTCTTTTTTTGTATTTTTTCTATCTTCTTTTTTCTTTCTGCCTGGAAGGTTGGGAGGGAGACACATAGCAACATGGTGAAGCTTAAAGAGATTCCCCAAGGAACTATGAGAGTTGAGAAGATAAATAATGTTTTAGATTGGAGTAACTTTGTTAAGAATAATGGCTAATTTATTGAATTTTTTGAGTTTTAATGTCAACGGGCTTAATGGACCAGTGAAAAGAAAAAGAATCTTAACACATATTAAAAAAATGAAGATAGATTTAGCTTTTTTACAGGAAACGCACCTAACGGAAGCAGAACATCAGAAACTAAAGAGAGATTGGGTGGGTAGTGTTGTTGCGGCTTCATTTAATTCAAAAGCGAGGGGAGTAGCAATATTGATTAATAAAACGTTACCAATTAGAATACAAAATGTAGTAACTGATTCTGCGGGGAGATATGTGATTATACATTGTCAACTTTTTTCTGAACTATGGACTTTTATGAATATTTATGCACCAAACGAAAATCATGCAAAATTCATACAAGAAGCTTTTCTGAATTTGGCGGATGCGCATGAAAAAATATTAATTGGAGGAGACTTTAATTTTTGCTTAGACCCAGTCTTAGATAGATTAACCAAGGCTGTTATAAAATCGAAGGTAGTAAATTTAACTTTATCATTGATGAAGGATTTAAATCTGATTGATATATGGAGAAGAATCAATCCTAAAGAAAGAGACTATTCGTTCTACTCCCATAGACATAAAACTTTCTCAAGGATAGATTTGTTTCTATTATCAATGCATATTCAACACAGAGTGAAAAATATGGAATATAAAGCAAGAATATTATCAGATCATTCCCCTTTATTAATGACAATAATAATGGCTGATAAGGAAGAAGTGGCTTATAGATGGAGATTTAATTCAACATTATTAAAACGTCAAGATTTTTGTGATTTTATGAAAAAGCAGATTCAATTTTTTTTGGATACAAATTTTCATTCAGTGGATGATAGATTTTTATTATGGGATGCAATGAAAGCATATCTTAGGGGCCAGATAATAAGTTATACGTCTAAAATTAAGAAAGAATATATGGCAGAACTAGATCAATTGGAAAAAGAGATTACAAAAATAGAAAAAGAATCTCAAAGGTATATGTCAGAAGAAAAACGAAAACAACTTGTCAATAAGAAGTTACAATATAATACGCTTCAGACATATAGAACGGAAAAAGCAATTATAAGAACTAAACAAAGGTATTATGAGTTAGGTGAGAGAGCACATAAAATTCTTGCCTGGCAGTTGAAAACAGAACAAGCTTCCAAGACAATAAATGCAATTAGAACAAGAGCAAATAAAATATCTTATAAACCTCTTGAAATAAATGAAACCTTTAAAAATTTTTATTCAGAATTATATCAATCAGAATCCCAAAATGATGTTAATGAGATAGAAAGGTTTTTATCACAAGTTTCTCTTCCAAAATTGAATTTGGAAGAACAGAAGGGATTAGATATGCCTTTTACATTAAAAGAAGTTGAAGAAGCTTTAGGATCACTCCAAAGTAATAAATCTCCAGGAGAAGATGGTTTTCCACCTGAATTTTATAAAAAATTTAAAGATTTATTATTTCCTCTTTTTATGGAACTAATACGTCAAGCAGAAAAAATACATAAACTTCCAGAATCTTTTTCAACAGCGATTGTAATAGTATTGCCAAAAAAAGACAGAGATCCTATGAAACCAGCATCATACAGGCCTATTTCTTTATTGAATACGGATTATAAAATAATAGCAAAAGTTTTATTGAATAGATTATCTAAATATTTACCAAAATTAATACATATGGATCAAACAGGATTTATTAAAAATAGACAATTGGCAGATAATGTAACCTGGCTACTCAGTATAATTCATTTGGCACAAAAAAGGGATGAGAAGAGTATAGTAACATACATCAAAGTTGCTGGTGAATGCAGCAGGCCAAGCAGCATCTGTAGGAAGAGGTGCAGTCGACGTTTCAGGCCGAGACCCTTCGTGAGAAGAGTATAGTAGTAGCTTTGGATGCAGAAAAAGCATTTGATAGATTAGAATGGGGTTTTTTATTTAAAGTACTAGAAAAATATGGGTTAGGAACATCTTTTATAAATTGGATTAAAACTTTAAATTCTAACCCTAAAGCTAAAGTAGTGACAAACTCTCAAATTTCAACACCATTCCAGCTAAAAAGGTCAACTAGACAAGGTTGTCCACTATCACCTGCTTTATTTGTATTGGCGATAGAGCCATTAGCAGAACTAATTAGAATTGATCCAGATATTATGAGTTTTAGAGTTAATCAGGAGGAATATAAAATTAATCTTTTTGCCGATGATGTTTTGATCTATTTAACAAATCCACAACATTCGTTACATAAATTATCTTCTAGATTGGATGAATATGGGAAGGTATCAGGTTACAAAATAAATTGGGATAAAAGTGAAATTTTACCTCTTACTAAAGGAGACTATAGTCAATGTCGATTAGTAACCCAATTTAGATGGCCGGTAAATGGTATAAAGTATTTAGGTATAAGACTTGATAATGGTGTAAAGAATTTATATAAATTTAATTATTTACCACTATTGAAAAAAATTCAAGAAGATCTTGACAAATGGATGATATTACCAATAACATTAGTAGGTAGAGTCAATGTTGTAAAAATGAATATATTTCCTAGATTACAGTATTTGTTTCAAACATTACCAATACAATTGCCACAGAAATTTTTTCAAGAGTTAAATAAATGTGTTAGAAAATTTCTTTGGAAAGGTAAAATGTCAAGAATATCATTGGAAAAATTGACATGTAAATTTGGGTTAGGAGGGTTACAACTTCCAAACTTTAAAAACTATTATAAAGCAAATCAACTTAGATTTATTGCATCTTTCTTCGATGATCGAAAACCAGCATGGATTAAAATAGAACTAGACAAGATAGGAGAAAATAGACCTGAAGATTTTATATATAAATGGGAATCTAAATTGATACGGGAAAAGAAAGAATCTCCTATATTAACACATTTGATTGATCTATGGAATAAGATAAATGTTGATAATGAAACACAGAAATCTCTATTAGCAAGGAGACCTTTGTTCCAAAACAGACTTATTCCTTTTACAATGGACAATCAACTTTTATATAATTGGTACCAAAAAGGGATTAAATTTATAGGAGATTGTTTTGAACGAGGTATATTGATGTCATTTGAACAATTAAAGGATAAATATAAAATATCTAATAATACTTTCTTTTGTTACTTTCAATTAAGGGCTTACTTAAAAGGTAAGCTGGGTCAAACAATGTTTTTGCCAAAACCTAATTAAAATGAAATTTTAATTCAAAAAGGGAAAATTAAAAAATTTATTTCTTGTATGTATAATTTGATTCAAGAACAGACAATTAAACAAGGAACCCATAAGTCAAAGCAAAAATGGGAAACAGATGTGAATATTAATATTGATGAAACAAATTGGTCAAGACTTTGCCTTGACAGTATGACAAATACAATAAATGTTCGACTTAGATTAGTACAATATAATTTTTTACACCAATTATATATTACACCGCAAAAAATAAATAGATTAAATTCAAATCTATCTGATAAATGTTTTCGGTGTAATCAAGAAATTGGTACTTTTTTTACATTCTACTTGGTCTTGTTTTAAAATTCAACCCTTTTGGATAAATTTAAGAATCTTATTGGAACAAATTACTGCAACTCAACTTCCACATAACCCTGTATTATTTTTATTAGGTGATATTGAAGGGATAAAACCGAAACTTAAATTGAATAAATATCAGAAAGAATTTATAAAAATTGCATTGGCAGTAGCTAAGAAGACTATAGCAGTTACTTGGAAATCTGATTCGTATTTAAGTATGGATCGTTGGAATAATGAAATGGCTAGTTCTATTCCACTCGAAAAAATTACTTATAATTTAAAGGATAAATATGTAACATTTTTGAATATTTGGTGCCCTTATTTACAAAAGATAGGATGGCATATTTAAGTGCTCCGATAAAGACTTTGGTCACTTGGGGAAAGTAACGAATAATTATACCAAATTTATTTTGAATCCCATGGAGCATGTGGAAACCTTCCAATACCCAGGCGGTTCTTTTCTTTCTTTCTTTTTTTTCTTTTTCTTTCTTTTTAGGTAGGACTATATATGGGGGGGGGAGGGTTAAGGGGAGGGGGGAGGGTAGATTCTATTTTTTTCATGTATTCTTTTTGAAAATTCAATAAAAATTATATTACAAAAAAAAAGAGAAATCTTTATTAAAGATCAAAACAGCGACTGTTCATTTCCTTCCATAGACATGTCTAAGCTGCTGAGTTCCTCCAGCATTTTGTGTGTGTGTTGCTCTGGATTTTCAGCATCTGCAGAATCTCTTGTGTCATTGATTTCCTTTCGTTCCACGTACAGGTGACAATGCTGGTCTTTTATTCTCTCCCGAGCCACCCTTTTAATATACCTATAGATTACCTCTTGGCATTATACGTTGTCTTGCCTGCTAGAGTATTCCCATATCCTCCTTTTTCCCTCCTGACATCTCTCTTAAGTGCACTCCTACAATTCTAGTCATCAAGAGATACACCAATTCGTAATTGTTTCTGAGCAGTGTATGCCTCCCTCTTTTTCCTAATTGGAGGCTCATCAACCAGTGTTCCTGAAGCCTGACCGTCTTGCCCTTCACTCTAACAGGAACATGTAGGCCCTGACCTCTTAACATCACATTTTTAAAGGCCTCCCTCATGACAGATACACTTTTCCCTACAAAGAACTTAACCCATTTACTCACTGCAAGATCCTGCCAAATCCCTCCTAAATTTACTCTGCCTCATTTCAGGACCTTAACCTGTGAACTGGTTGTATCCTTCTCCAAACTGTTTTACAACAAATAGAATTTTGTTTATTGGAACTCAGATTACTCACGGACTGACACTTCTGGCACTTGCCCTACCTCATTTGTCAGAAGGAGGTCCATTGTTGCACCCTCTCGACTAGTTCCGTCTGTTTACTGATAGAGGAATCGATTCTCAATGCTCTTGCATTTATATTGGACACAGTTTACAAATGTCACTCCATCCAAGCCTGTTGATCATGTTTAAATGTAAAGGATTTTATGAAAGTCATTGAAAGCATTTTGGTGAATAATTGCTTTCTGGTATTTGAGTATTCATAGAAAGTGTCCTTCATAGAAATAATTACTGAAGTGTCTCCTTCAAAGTGTGAGTTGCAATTAACATGCAATTAAAATCAAATGATGTTTGATGACATTTATTAATTTATCAGTTTCTTTGAAAATGAAAGATCGGATTTGTGTACATTGAAGACAGTCTCTTGGAAGTACAAACATTCTTACTTTTGACACTTTTTATGAATTTAGGTAATTGATTTAAATTGTAGTGCACTTTAAACAATGATAAAGAACACAATCTTAAATGACGTTGTGTGGGGTGAGATTTTTGCCTGAGGTGCACTGCTGGGGCGATGGTGGAAGCAGATATGATAATACAGTTTAAGAGGCGTCTGCACAGGCATATTAATGTGCAGGGAATGGAAGGATGCAGGCAGATGGAATTAACTTAATTTGATATCCTGGCTGGCACAAGCGTTGTGGGCCAAAGTGTCTGTTCTATGTTCTAATATTCTCTATTTCCACCATATGGCAACCATGTGCTTATGTCCCTGGTTCATCAAGGTACAGTGACAAGCTTGTCTCGCATTACTGTTCATACAATCAAATTAGTACACACTGCATTGAGATAGAGCAAGGTAAAACAATAACAGAATGCAGAATGAAGTGCAATAGCTACAGAGCAAGTAGACCGTGAGGTGCAAAATCATAATGAAGTAGATTGTGAATCCCATCTTGTCATTGATAATTGCAGTCAAAATGAGATTAATTGTATCAAACTACCTTTGAATTGTGCTTGCATTATTGAATCGGCATTCTCTAGGCAGCATATGGAGAACCCAGAGTTATGGGACCTCAAATATTATGTAGCTGCAGTAACAAATTCAGTGGCATACCGTTGTACCAAATTATATACAAAAACTTTTAAATGTGCTAATTATAAAATCCTTTTAACAGGATATAAACAGTTATTTTGTTAAGTTTAAAGCAAAGTGTTTATAAGTATATTGTGAAATATTGTTGCCGCCTTGGTGTTTTTCTGACAGCTCGAACTCCACCTCGGCGATCTGATCCATTCCCTGCTCCACCAGAAGATGGTAAGTCCGTTTTGGAGAATTTTTGTGTTTGTGGTCTATAGGTGTTGTGTGAGTTTCATCATTTTTTTTCTCTAGCATTGGGCACAGTTGTAGCCTTTTTAATTATTATCCCAGTTTCTATGATGTATTGAACATGTTTCCATGTGCACACTAGATGGCAGCTTACTACGTAATTGATCTTAACTGCAAGCTATTGTTTCCATTTACGTTGTCCTTGTTCCTTTGTTTTTGATGTTTAACCATATGGAGTGGATTCTCAAATTTTATGAAGTAATGTTTTTCTTCTCCCCTTCCAGTTAAAAGATTGAACACCTTTTGTTGTCTCTTTCTTTCAAACTTTTCCAGTTTTTTTTTATTCTGAGAGGATACTAAATAATCAAACGTCTACAAATGGCAATATCTTTTGGTAATTACCTTGTATGCAGTTTCAAATATTGTTTAATTCATGGTCAGTGATGATGCTGTTAAGTGCTCTTCTTTGTGTATGTTTTGTTCACACTGCATGATGGATTTTTTCTGTGTAGATACCATTTCAGTAAAGGAATCTGACAAAGTGACTCCTCCAACAGAGATGCACACTACCACAGTAAAGAGATTACAGGTCTGTAATGCTGTTTGAAAGACCTTGATCATAAATCATTAAATAACTTCTCTAGTCTATACATTCAATAGTTCCAAAATCTGGTACGTATACAGGGTTTATACATTCTATTCAGTTTTTCAAAACAAATCAACTACGAGATTTTGCATCTCCTTTTGTGTTTGGATTAGCCTTGCACTACTTGCCCCATTTATCCTCTGAATTGGGAAGTTAATAGAGGCCCAGTCATCTGCTGCTGGATTCAAATCAGTTTGTGAATGAATTATACTCCTTCTCAGTTAAAGCAGTCCTAACTATGGTATACACAGTCAAATTTGTTTTTGGTTACTATTAGATGCATTAAACATCAGCATAATTTCACTCCTTTGCCCAATTCAACTGTAGTCATCAGTTTAGAGCCCTAGAGGTCAAAAGTCTAGGATTTGTTACTCCACCTGCTTGAGATCCTCAGTTACAGTGTTCTCTCCGAGATGTGCCAGAGGATTTGGGGTTTAAAATTGTGTCATAATGAAAAAATTGGGGCGGGCCTGGCACATACTTTAACATTCTCCATTCAGTAAGATCATGGCTGATCCTTGATTTCTAGTCTACTTTCCTGATAGACCCTCATTCCTTCATTACTTTAGAGTTCAAACATGTATTGATCTTAGCTATAAACACACTGATCAACTGAGTGACCACTGGAGCAAAAAATTCCAAAGGTTCACAATCTTCATTTATTGAGACGTTGTCCCCTGATTTCATCAGATATATGCCTGAGTTTGATGGTTTTTGGACGCCAAGGGAAATTCGAAGGTGCAGGGTATTAGGTTGGTCAAATATTTAAGGCCCTGAATGGCAGAGCAAACTGGAGGTGCAATTTGTCCTGTTCCTGATCTACTCCTTTTGTTCTAGGAGCGGGTCAGTCACACAAGACGTCTTGTAATATTCAGGGCAATCTTTTGATAGCAGCCTTTATTCATATTTTGTTGACTAAACACTGTAAAGAGATTACTCATTGACATTGTATTGATACAGCTTTGGTTTGATTTTAGTGGTCAATAAGTTCCTGATGTCTTTCTAAAAAGATGTCAGTCATTCAATAAACAGGTGGTTTATAGGATTTTTCCAACAGTGGGTCTTCTCAAATTCCCAACAACATTCTTGCATAATTGCTCAGGTGTAAGGGTCTGGCAGATGGAGTACAATATTGCTAAATATGAGGTTATCCACTTTGGAAGAAAAATTGGATGATTATTTAAATGGTAAAAAAGTGCAGCATGCTGCTGTGTAGAAGGACTTGGGAGTGCTTGTGGTGGAAAATCTAGTCAGGTGGAAGAAGGCAGCATACATGAGGTTTAGGAAGCAAGGATCAGATGGGTCTATTGAGGAATATAGGGAAGCAGGAAAGGAGCTTAAGAAGGGGCTGAGAAGAGCAAGAAGGGGGCATGAGAAGGCCTTGGCGAGTAGGGTAAAGGAAAACCCCAAGGCATTCTTCAATTATGTGAAGGAAAAAAGGATGACAGGAGTGAAGGTAGGACCGATTAGAGATAAAGGTGGGAAGATGTGCCTGGAGGCTGTGGAAGTGAGCGAGGTCCTCAATTAATACTTCTCTTCGGTATTCACCAATGAGAGGGAACTTGATGATGGTGAGGACAATATGAGTGAGGTTGATGTTCTGGGGCACGTTGATATTAAGGGAGAGGAGGTGTTCGAGTTGTTAAAATATATTAGGACAGATAAGTCCCCAGGGCCTGACGGAATATTCCCCAGGCTTCTCCACGAGGCAAGAGAAGAGATTGCTGAGCCTCTGGCTAGGATCTTTATGTCCTTGTTGTCCACGGTAATGGTACCGGAGGATTGGAAGGAGGCGAATGTTGTCCCTTTGTTCAAAAAAGGTAGTAGGGATAGTCCGGGTAATTATAGACCAGTGAGCCTTACGTCTGTGGTGGGAAAGCTGTTGGAAAAGATTCTTAGAGATAGGATCTATAGGCATTTAGAGAATCATGGTCTGATCAAGGACAGTCAGCATGGCTTTGTGAAGGGCAGATCATGTCTAACAAGCCTGATAGAGTTCTTTGAGCAGGTGACAAGGCATATAGATGAGGGTAGTGCAGTGGATGTGATCTATATGGATTTTAGTAAGGCATTTGACAAGGTTCCACACGGTAGGCTTATTCAGAAAGTTAGAAGGCATGAGATCCAGGGAAGTTTGGCCAGGTGGATTCCTTGTCTTTCTTCCCGGACCTCCTGTCCCATGATCCTCTCGTATCCCTCTTGCCTATCACCTGTCCAGCTCTTGGCTCCATCCCTCCCCCTCCTGTCTTCTGCTATCATTTTGGATCTTCCCCTCCCCCTCCAACTTTCAAATCCCTTACTCACTCTTCCTTCAGTTAGTCCTGACGAAGGGTCTCGGCCTAAAACGTCGACTGCACCTCTTCCTAGAGATGCTGCCTGGCCTGCTGCGTTCACCAGCAACTTTTATGTGTGTTGTTTCAGAATTGGCTTGCCTGCAGAAGGCAGAGGATGGTGGTGGAGGGAGTACATTCAGATTGGAGGATTGTGACTAGTGGTGTCCCACAAGGGTCTGTTCTGGGATCTCTACTTTTCATGATTTTTATTAATGACCTGGATGTGGGGGTAGAAGGGTGGGTTGGCAAGTTTACAGACAACACAAAGGCTGGTGGTGTTGTAGATAGTGTAGAGGATTGTCAAAGATTGCAGAGAGACACTGATAGGATGCAGAAGTGGGCTGAGAAGTGGCAGATGGAGTTCAACCGGGAGAAATGTGAGGTGGTACACTTTGGAAGGACAAACTCCAAGGCAGAGTACAAAGTAAATGGCAGGATACTTGGTAGTATCGAGGAGCAGAGGGATCTCGGGGTACATGTCCACAGATCCCTGAAAGTTGCCTCACAGGTGGATAGGGTAGTTAAGAAAGCTTATGGGGTGTTAGCTTTCATAAATCGAGGGATAGAGTTTAAGAGTCGCGATGTAATGATGCAGCTCTATAAAACTCTGGTTAGGCCACACTTGGAGTACTGTGTCCAGTTCTGGTCACCTCACTATAGGAAGGATGTGGAAGCACTGGAAAGAGTACAGAGGAGATTTACCAGGATGCTGCCTGGTTTAGAAAGTATGCATTATGATCAGAGATTAAGGGAGGGCTTTACTCTTTGGAGAGAAGGAGGATGAGAGGAGACATGATAGAGGTGTATAAGATAATAAGAGGAATAGATAGAATGGATAGCCAGTGCCTCTTCCCCAGGGCACCACTGCTCAATACAAGAGGACATAGCTTTAAGGTAAGGGGTGGGAAGTTCAAGGCGGATATTAGAGGAAGGTTTTTTACTCAGAGATTGGTTGGTGCGTGGAATGCACTGCCTGAGTCAGTGGTGGAGGCAGATACACCAGTGAAGTTTAAGAGACTACTAGACAGGTATATGGAGGAACTTAAGGTGGGGGCTTATATGGGAGGCAAGGTTTGACGGTCAGCACAACATTGTGGGCTGAAGGGCCTGTACTGTGCTGTACTATTCTATGTTCTATGAATCGCAAAAGGTTGGTTTGCAGGTGCAGCAGGCTATCAAGAAGGTAAATGGAATGTTGGCCTTCACTACTAGAGGGATTGAATTTAAGAGCAGGGAGGTTATGCTGCAACTGTACAAGGCACAGGTGAGGCTGCACCTGGAGTACAGCATGCAGTTCTGGTCTCCTGACTTGAGGAAGAATATACTGACTTTGGGGTGGTGCAGAGGAGGTTCACCAGGTTGATTCCAGAGATGAGGAGATTAGACTATGAGGAGAGATTGAATTGCCTGGGACTGTACTCGCTGGAATTCAGAAGAATGAGAAGAGATCTTGTAGAAACATAAAATTATGAAAGGGATACATAAGATAGAGGCAGGAAAGTTGTTTCTACTGATAGGTGAGAGTAGAACTAGGGGGACATAGCCTCAAGATTTGGGGGAGTAGATTTAGCTTTGAGATGAGGAAGAACTGCTTTTCCTAAAGAGTTTGAATTTGTGAAATTCTCTGCCTAATGAAGCAGTGGAGGCACTATAAATATATTTAAGACAAGGTTGGATAGATGTTTACATAGTAGGGGAATTAAGGGTTATGGGGAAAAGGCAGGTAGATGGAGATGAATCCATGGTCAGATCAGCTTTGATCTTACTGAATGGTGGAGCTGGCTCGAAGGGCCAAATGGCCTACTCCTACTCCTACTTCTTATTCCAGTGTGAGCTCCATTGTGAAGATTTTTTAAATTGGAAAACTTGATAGTAAATCTCTTGATAGTAAATCCCCTTTATTGTGCTGTCCAGCATCTTCCAAATGTCAAGTAATTTAATTTTTAAAAAATTCTTCAAAGTATTGATGAAATCAACAACAGTTTGCAATGTGAATTAAGAGTTGCTCACTGGGGTTTTGATTTGCCCTTTCTTTATAGACATTGCTGTAACCAGACAAATTAAGTGTGGTACTGTAAAGAATGAAAATTGGAATTTGGTGAATTATTTTTGTTATAAGGGAATGCTTTTGTAGATTCAGTAGCTGAGTGGGCAGACTGCATGACCATTGTTGTGCCCTTTTTAAAAAGTTGACTCACAGAGCAAGAAACATGACATAACCTTTTTCTGATCCTTTTCTATATTTCAGTTTAAATCATTTCAGGTGAAAAACATTCTGCTTAGATTTTTGGGCAAGTAGATTAAAGAGGTCAATTTTAATTTTTGGGGCGGTTTTATGAAATGTATTTTGATTGAGCAAGTCCTCTATTTTCTTTCAGTTAGGGTAGAAGAATGATATGACACCAGTCAGCAAATGGATCTATTACAGCTGATCAAATTTATGTTTGTATACACATTGGATCAAATTTCAGGAATAAAAATATGCGATCATTTTCAGGTCTGCCAACATGCAAACATTTTTGTTGTAATAGCAGTGAAAATATCAGTAGGTTAATTAATCAGTCTCTGACATTTTTTTAATCTTTAAAATAGTTTTTTCTTATTGGTGATGTGAAGTTTTGTACCATCTCTAGTGAAACTTCATTAAATATCAATAATTTGACTTTTAACGCTAAAGCATACACAACTTTCTATTGTAAAATGTCTTTTCTAGGTATCTGCTGCTATTTTGATCTCCATTTATTTCATTGGATGCATCCTGTGGCTGATGTACTGTTTAACCTGTGATTTCTCAGCTTCTGTAGTAAGTAATTTGTGATGTGAGGAATAACATGGAGGTTATTAGACTATTGAATGTGTTCTTATTCAGGCAGATCAGCTGAACTTTCCTCCAGCAGCAGCTTCCACTCCCAACAACCGGCCTGAAGCAGCAATAATTCCAATTGCCAAAAATGAACCCATCGGTTTGAAGGCAGCAGATTTTCTCCCAGTAAGTGGGTTATTTATCTTTTGGATAACTTATTTGCTGTACCACCATGGCAGCTGATGGGATGTCGTGTTTGAATTTTCTTTCCTTCTTTCTTTTTTTCCCTCTCCCCCCCCCTTCAATCTTTTTATTAGTTTCATAATAATAAACATAGCATAATATTGATACAAAGTTATTGGGAATACATTGTTGTAATTGACATAGTTAAATATAAGCCCAGTTGACACTTGAATGTTAAATCTCCCAATCATACAGGATACAGATGAACAATATAAAACAAGGAAAAATATCTTTAAAAAAATCATGAAAAAGGAAAAAAAAATAAAAATATATCCCCCCCCCAAAAACATAACCTAAACAGTGTTAATCAACTAAACTAAAAAAGGGAGGTGATAATCAACTAAACTTAAAAAAAAGAAAAAAAATTATTATTTCTTGCTTTCTAATTGGCAGGAAGGGTAGCAGTGGATAGAAAACCAGAGGTGCTGGTACAAATTAATATCAATTATTCATTGCTGATCTGTGATGTAAATAGTAACATTTGTTGTGGCATCAATTATTCTTAATAGACGAATTATGAAGTTCTGTCATTCTATCTGGACAAGTGTATCCTTATTTCCTTTAAACAAGGTCTTTCTCAAATTCAAAACTATGCCCTAATCCCAGGCTCTATTTGTGCATCTATTTTCTTTACTTGTTCTGTTAGAGCCCTTAATATATTGAAAACTTTGATGAAATCTAGACATATTTCTAATTTCCAAAGAATACAAGCGTAGTTTGTAATATCTGTCATAATTTGGTCATTAAACCCAGGTGACATTCTGGTAAATCTCTTCAACTTCCAGAGTTGATGTTTTAGATCAAAGATTTAAAGCAGATTCATTTGAGATATCCTTCCTGAGGTGTGATCTAGTCAGGATTTTGTATCATTCTGGCAAAAAGTTTTTTAATCACCTTGTATGTTAGTCATCTAGATGCAAAAACCATCATTCCATTAGAAGCTTTTAAATTACATTCTGCACCATTTTTGTTATATTTTATTGCCTTAGGAAAGTGGACATCAGTATCTCTGGATATACTTTGTTTCCAGGTTTTCATAAATTAAGAAGATATCTCTTTCCTTAGTTGGGTTCTTCTCTTATTCCTGTCTAAATTAATTTGCCAAGTTTTACTCGTTAACATAGTCAATATCTCTTTGACCTACACTTGCAGTGCCGCTTTTCGATGTCATCAGCAAACCTGGATATAGGGTTTACCATCCACCATCTGGGTTGATTTATAAATACAGTGAAAGATTGCCAGTAATTTCCTCAAGTACGTGCCTATTAATCCCAACTATATCTCTTGCTTAAAACTAAGTAGGTCAGCTACTCTCTGTGCAGGGAAATAGGCATTTGAGATTTCGGGTCAAATCTCTTCACCTGTACTGAGAGTAGAGGCAAGATAGCCAGTTGACTATCACTCAGTCTCTCCATAAGTTTGTTCTGCTTTTTTTTCTTTCAGTTTTCCAGCATCTGCTGACTCTTGTCTTTTGCTGTCTTGTGCTTAATCATTTGTATTTTGGAGCTTTCTTTAATTTTGCCAAATCTAATGGCTTTTTGTAAAATATTGATTTGTGCTGTATACTTTTTTCAGTCCCAGAATAATAAATTGGCAGATTTGACCGATGAAGATGCTGTGAGCCAAATCCAGAAAGGACACGATACTATGTGTGTTGTATTAAAAAGTCGATTCAAGAATTTAGACACAGTGAGGGCTGTTTGGAGCACTGGAGATATCAAGGTCAGTGCGGTGACTATCGATAGAAATTAACACATCAGCAAATTTTCCATTTTCTCATCTTGGTTTCACTTAACTGAGATTTAGGAGTGTGAGGGTAGTGGCATAAATCATACTATGTGGAAGAATATTGTTTGATTGAAGCTTTTGATCGACCTGTGCAGTTTTTGTTTTTCATTTGAATGACTGTGATTTGAGATGGAATAAATTGGAAAATTTTTCATAGACAGACGGACACGTACTTTAACTTTTGCCAGAGAAAGCAGGATCTCCCAGTGGCCACACATTTTAGTTCCACGTCCCATTCCCATTCTGATATGTCGATCCACGGCCTCCTCTACTGTAAAGATGAGGCCACACTCAGGTTGGAGGAACGTCACCTTATATTCCGTCTGGGTAGCCTCCAACCTGATGGCACGAACATTGACTTCTCAAACTTCCGCTAATGCTCCACCTCCCCCTCGTACCCCATCCGTTATTTATTTATATACACACATTTTCTTTCTCTCTCTCCTTTTTTTCCCTCTGTCCCTCTCACTATACCCCTTGCCCATCCTCTGGGATCCCCCCCCTTTCTTTCTCCCTAGACCTCCTGTCCCTTTTGCCAATCAACTGTCCAGCTCTAGGCTCCATCCCTCCCCCGCCTGTCTTCTCCTATCATTTCGGATCTCCCCCTCCCCCTCCCACTTCCAAATCTCTTACTAGCTCTTCTTTGAGTTAGTCCTGATGAAGGGTCTCAGCCCGAAACGTCGACTGTACAGCTTCCTATAGATGCTGCTTGGCCTGCTGCGTTCACCAGCAAGTTTTATGTGTGTTGCTTGAAATTCGAGCATCTGCAGATTTCCTCGTCTTTACATACTTTAACTGCCAAGTTTTATTATTTGGATGAGATAGAGCTGAACCAATGAGACAACATTTTACTTGATGGGAAAGTTGTTAGCCAGCCATTCAACTCTCATGTCATAATCTGAATAATTAATAGAGTGGAAGTACAAATTTATTGTGACTATTTTACAACTTGTACAAGATGGTGTCTTCTGCAATTTCTGGCTTGCATACCCAGGAAGAAAACAAACTGGCTTTTCAAGGCCGTCACTGTAATACTACAAGTAATGATGATTAGCAGAAAACAATCCATTTCCACATATGAATTCAACAAATAGTGGTGTTGTTCAAATTTCCCCCTTTAATTCATACACTGTCTTGACTTGGGAATGTGTAAGTGTTCCTTTGTCATGTAGGTGGTGTGTTAGAATACCTTGCTCCACAGCACTGGGAGGACTTCAGTGGTTTAAGAATGTGGGTCGCGTCCACCTTTGTGGGTAGTAACTGCTGGATTTGTCAATGACTTCCAGGTCCAGAAAAAGTAAAAATTGACAAAATGCAAAATATGGGTATATGATTCTATGGAGATTGGGCTAACTTTACCTAGTTCAGTGTTAGAAGAGGTTTGGATTAATCCCCTACTGACTGAATCATTGTAGATAGTAAATGTGAAGGATGGCACAATATGTGTTCAATACTTAACAGATCTCGGCTGTAGAACTTTATTTCAGGGAATCATCATTATTTCTAATGGCAACACATATCAAAAGATTGTCCTGAGATTGAGCTCTGCCCTTCAGTTGGAACTAACTTCTGGTTTGTAATTGGATTGATATTGTTGATAAAACTGCCTCAGGATTTTGAGTTCAGCAGACACAAGGCTATTCCTGTTCTAAACTTATGATAAAACCAATGTGATCTTGCAGGTGTGAGGTATTCTGGAGAAGTTAATATTTTGACCTGGATTCAGATGTATGTTCTAACAGTGATCTCTTTTATTACAGACTTCCATAGACTCAGCAGTGACCATGAATGACTTAGCAGTTATTGTAGACATTTTGAACATTATTAACCTTAAACCGTATGTATCTGCTTAGAAGGCTATCCATTTCTTTATACCTTTTCTTTATATCAATGTATATATCTTTAATGGTATGATGGTTTATGATAACATGCTCAACTTGTTAACATTCTTCAATATTGAATCATGTTTGTGTGGCAAATTGAGAATGAAATTGGGAAATAATTTTTAAACATTCATAATAGATATATAAATTCTAGTTTCCAAAGTTGTGAATGCCTCAACAATTGGTGTTTTTAAATCTGAGGTAAATGTACTGCTGGGAAAGATATTTGGGATAATAGATATTGGGGGAAGTGAGGTGGTGATATTAATTGTATGTCATAGCTAAGTGGGAATATTAGTCACTGTTCTAATTGAATGGCAAAACAGACGCCATTCCAGGATGGATTCCAGCTTCTATTCCAGGATTAATGGATTGTCATTTAGTTGTATTTTTGATTACTTAATGTCCAGCCTTCCCTAATTTTGCATCAATCACCTACTACTCTAATGCTTCTGAATATTTTCTGTTTGGGTAGATGGTACCGGTCCAGCCAATAATTCACAAGTACCAAGTAGAAAAAAGATGGAAACATTCAAACTGGTACAAGATTCTTGCATCTTTTTCAAGAATCTTTTTTGACTTGCCTATTGTAGCTCTATTACTTAACTGTTCTAGAATTCGGCTTAATCAAAAGACTTCTTTGTGATTGTTGGTACAGGGCATTGGTCATGATCAAAACAAGTCTCTGTGTCATTGGATTTATTCTTTTTCTTTGATCTTCCTCAGTTATTTCATCCCTTGCTGTTTGTTCAGATTCAAGTTTATTTATTGCATGTACATTGAAACGTACAGTGAAATACGTCATTTGTTAACAGCCCACAAGTGTGTTCGTTCTCTCTCTCTCTCTCTCTCTGTCTCTCTCACTTCAATGACTCTCTCAATGACTTCAATGTCTCTCTCTCTCTCTCTCTCTCTCTCTCTTCAATAACTTCAATGACTCTTTACTAGTGTGATATGCCTTCAGATGTTTCTGTGTCTTTAATCTTCTGTTCCCTACCTACTTCAATTACTACCCTTACCAGTAGATTCCTTGTTGATTTAGTTAATCTGTTTTGAAAATTGAACATCATTAACACTTATAATTCATTAAGTATAATTCGTTTTACAGTATCTCTGGTTATAGATTGTTTTAAAGTTAACATTTTCAGTTCACTTTCAACCAGGAGCCCTGACCTTCACAATCTGCAGATTCCAAACATTCTTTGTACTCAGCGTCATCATTCATTTACTTCTCGACATGGTGCCTCTGAATAATATTGAGCAGTTGCTTTAACCATCTTTAAACATTGTTCTCTAACATAAACAATATTAAAAGTTATATCAGAAAACTTGATGGAATTTGACAGCTAAATTTAATATTCTTGACTACGTTTTCTTTCTTCTTTCCCTTCTTTGGCATCAATTCTTCTGGAGGCTAAAAGGATTAGTTTTTGGTTGATGCATTTCCTATAAGACCCTTTTTCGGAATTGGCACTATCTTTCTGAGAAACTTACCAAGTGAAGCAGACCAGTTGGGTGTACTGGTTTTATGACAAAAATACGAAACAGTGGAGTTTGGATGGGTGCTGGATGTAATGAGTATGTTGAATTAAATGACATTTTGTTCTCTGCAAAAGATTGATTTTAACCATAAAGCGTAGTAAAATAAAGTGATTCAGCCCATTGAGTCTATTCCACAACTCAATAATGGCTGATTTATTTTCCTTCTTAACTCCCTTTTCCTGCCTTCTCCATAAATTTTATTGTCCCTTATTAATCAAAAGCCTATCAAACTCCATTTTAAATGTACCCAATGACTTGGCCTCTATAGCTGGCTGTGGGAATGGATTTCACAAATTCACCACCTGGCTAAGGAAATTCCTCCTCATTTCTCTTCAAAAGGGTCTCTGCCCTTTGGTGCTGGACTCTCCTACTATTAGAAACATCCTCTCCGTACTTACAGTATCTAGGCCTTTCAATATTCAATAGAATTCAATGAGAATTCCCCTCAATATCCTAAATTCCAATGAGTCCAGGCTCAGAGCCTTCAAATACTACTCTTGCATTAACACTTTCATTACTGGGATAATTCTTGTGACAGCCCCTGGACCCTCTCCAATGCCAGCACATCTCTCTTAGAAATGGGGCCTAAAACCATTTACAATATTCCAAATGTGGTCTGACCAATATTAGTGCAGAAACAATTTAGGGGAATGTTGCCTGGACTTGGGGATCTGAATTACAAGGTGAGGTTGTGTAGACCTAGGACAGTACTCTCTGGAATTTAAGAGATTGAGGGGTATCCTGATAGAGGTATATATGTTCATGAGGGGTATAGAGAGGATGAAAGCACATAGCCTTTTCCGCAATGATACACCAGCTACCCATAGCTATGGATAACATTTTTGTTTCAGAGCATTGTGGAAATTGGACCTCTGCCCTTCAATCATTCCTCAGATTGACAAGCTGTTGCAGAGCAAGTATGAGAGGTCAGCATTTTTCTTTATTGATTGGTCATGGAGTGTCGTGATATGGGCATAATATTGCACAGTGTTTTAGTATTAATGGAGATCCCTACCAGTGCTCGGAGCATAAAACATGGTTGCACATCAGCAGGTTAGTTGAAGCAATTTATCAGAATATTGACTCTATTGTCACTTTTTTCATGTAATTGTAAACATACTATCATTGTCCAAGTAGGGCAGCCATTTTTCTTGTGTACAAGTAATTTGAGAAGTTTTTCCATTGATTTCCCTTCATTCAAAACCAGATAGCATTTAGTTTTGCTGTTCAAGATAAAAGACCATACCAAAACGTTGTTAGAAATTCTAACTTTGTTTGATTTGTTTATAATTGTTTTATTTAAATACAAATATGAAAAGCTCGATTGAGTCTTCAAACCCTGTCAGCAGATCACTTGTCAATGAGATAGATCAACTGAGAAGCTCATCAATTAAGGGAAATCTGTACATTTGCTTTCCACCTGATGGTGGTAAATGGGAAACATTTATGTTAGCAATGATGCTGCTTCAAGGTAAATTAGTTTTAAGATTAGAATATTCAAATCCCTGTTCAACCCAATACCCAGACTCTGCATTGCTTGCTCTTGGTTCTGCTTGGCAAATTTAATTCCAAAACAAACAGCATTAAATTGCATAGATTATGTCCTAAGGACTTCCAGCAGCTCCAGTATGGTGATTTAAATGAACCATTTTCTTTGAAATGTTTCGGGTGAATTTGGATGATCTCATTCTTCTGTATCTACACTGGCAACTCAAGCTGTGTAGATGTGGAGGACTGCATGGATATCACTGTACATTAGAGTTGTTTATAGAAGATCGGGTATGAGATATAGTAAAAGATAGTTTATTTTGCCCAAGCTTTGCATAGGGATGGGGTATAAACATGAATATTCCTTTCTTTCAAAAAGCTAGAACATCATGTTTAGGATTTCTTTTGGTTTCGGATAAAATAATCTAGCATTCCTTAAGAGAAAAAATGAATTTTCTTTCCATTGATTGATGTACATACAAGTTCTGATCACTCTTTTGTCCATAGTTATGTCCAGACAGGCTGTACTTCTCTGAAGCTGATCCTGCAGCGATTTGGCCTGTTAATAGCTGACAATTTGGTTACCCCACCATCAATTGGGGTAGATATAACACGGGAAGAAAGGTCAGTGGATATGCATGACACCTTTGGCAAGTAGATACAGCATTTTTAGTCATACACATTCATACCTCTGAGGGGTACACTATACATTTTTTTCCTGGTAAAGGTGGGCTTGCCCTTCCTTTTGCATTCACCAATGGGTCCAGGCCTGGAGCTATATCACATGTATAAACTAGCCAATTTCTGTCACTTCAACTGCTGTTTTGTCAGACATCATTTTCTGTATTTCTCCAAATCCTATAATACATAAGCTTTGTCATAATTTATTATGTAATATCTTCCTTAAACATTTTGATTTCATTTTGAAAAAAGAAAATATTGGAAACTGTTAACAGGTCAGGCAGCATCTATGGAGATAGAAACTGAGGCAGAGTTTTTAAAGTGTTAGTTGTATCTCATTACACAGAAGGTACTTGGCCTGTTCAAGTATTTTCTATTTTTACTTTATTCTGCACATATAGCCTCTGTTTATGTGCAGATGGATGGAGGGCAATGGTTTAGATATGGGTTGATAGGACTAGGCAGAATAATAGTTTGGCATGAACTAGATGGGCTGAAGGGCCTATTTCTGTGCTGTAGTGCTTTATTGCACTGTTTGATTCCAACAGAGCATCTCCCTCTAAAGCAACCTCAGAAAATCTTTCTTTTCAAATTTGTAGATCATTGATTTAAACAATGAACAGTTGAGGGTTTAAAAACTGATTACTTTTAGCCTGAAATGAACACGTATTCTGCTCTGTCTGCAATGTGATAACGAATCTTTAGTCCATGTTAACACACATACATGCCCTAATACCCTGTGCACAAGCCTTGTGGTACCTTGTTCATGCCTTCTGAAAACTCAAATATATTATTCCATCAACTCTACTTGTTATATCCTTGAATGGTAGTAACTGTTAAACATACTTACCTTTCATCAAACCATGTTGACTTAGTTTGATTACATTAAGCTTCTCCTCTAAATGACTTTTCCCCCTTCATTATGGAATCCAGCATCTTGCCAACAATAGATATTAAATCAACAAGCTCATTATCTACCTGCTTTTTGTCTTCCACCCCTGAACAATGGAGTCATGTGTGGTTCCCCAGAAATGGGGAGTTTTGAGAAACTTCCAACAAATGTTTCCAATTTTTTGTAGCTGCATCCTTTCTAAAACCCTGGGACTCAAGTCATTGGGAGCTGATGACTTGTCTGTTTGGGTCCCATTCATTTTGCCAATACCTGTCCTTTGTAATAGTAATCATCAGATGTACTTGCATACTGTTTGAAACCAGCCCATCAGTTATTTCTTTTCCTGTTATTGCCTCCTAATGCTAATTCTCAACCCTTCACAGGCTTTAGCTACTTTTCCTTAATCCCATCTGTTTTCTTTCTCAATGTTTCAGTCTCTTTGTTGGTTCCATTCTCTAAATATTTTTCTTAAACAATCTGTTGTTAACAAACGAGGTCATCTTTCTCCTGTGATTTTTTTTTCATTCTGATTAGGATAAAGCTATGCTATCTGCTGTTTAAATATTTTCCATTTCTCTTCCACTAACCTATCAATAGCCAATTTACCCAGTCTATTCTTGACAACTCCACCTTCATTCTTTTTCTGTTATTGCACTCATCTAAGTTGAGGGCATTGGTTATGGATCCTGGTTGTTTACCATCAAGCTGTGATTCCAGAATTCTACCACATTTTAATCGCTACTCTCTAGGTGATTCTTTACCACAACATCCTTAATTAATCCAACTTAATCTAAAATGGCCTGTTTCCAGGTGGGTTCTATAACATACTGCTCTAAGAAACAATCCATGACACTCCGTAATTCCTCTTTCAAGGAAAATCATCTAACCACTCACGTTATTCAGGAATTTGAGGTACATTTTAGACCAAAGGAAAATAATTGATTGTCGGTCCTTTAGGGTAAATGTACAAACCCCATTTCCAGAAAAGTTGGGATATTTTCCAAAATGCAATCAAAACAAAAATCTGTGATATGTTAATTCACGTGAACCTTTATTTAACTGACAAAATACAAAGAAAAGATTTTCAATAGTTTTACTGACCAACTTAATTGTATTTTGTAAACATACACAAATTTAGAATTTGATGGCTGCAACACACTCAACGAAAGTTGGGACAGAGGCATGTTTACCATTGTGTTACATCACCTTTCCTTTTAATAACACTTTTTAATCGTTTTGGAACTGAGGATACTAATTGTAGTAGATTTGCAATTGGAAATTTTGTCCATTCTTGCTCGATATAAGACTTCAGCTGCTGAACAGTCTGTGGTCTCCGTTGTCTGATTCTCCTCTTCATGATGTGCCATACATTTTCAATAGGAGATAGATCTGGACTGGCAGCAGGCCAGTCAAGCACACGCACTCTGTGTCTACAAAGCCACGCTGTTGTAGCCCGTGCAGAGTGTGGTCTGGCATTGTCCTGCTGAAATAAGTATGGACGTCTCGGGAAGAGACGTCGTCTTGATGGTAACATATGTCTCTCTAAAATCCTAATATACGCCTCAGAGTCAATGGTACCTTCACATACATGCAACTCACCCATGCCGTGGGCACTGATGCACCCCCATACCATCACAGATGCTGGCTTTTGCACCTTTCGCTGATAACAATCTGGATGGTCGTTTTCATCTTTGGCACGGAGAACTCGACGCCTGTTTTTTCCGTTAACTAGCTGAAATGTGGACTCATCTGACCACAGCACACGGTTCCACAGTCTTCCAGTCCATCTGAGATGAGCTCGGGCCCAGAGAACTCGCCGGCGTTTCTGCACAGAGTTGATGTATGGTTTCCTCCTTGCGTAATACAGTTTCAAGTTGCATTTTTGGATGCAGCGACGGACTGTGTTGAGTGACAGTGGTTTTCCAAAGTACTCCCGAGCCCAGGTGGCAATAATTGTCACAGTAGCATGACGGTTTCTTAGGCAGTGCCGCCTGAGGGCTCGAAGATCACGCGCATTCAACAGTGGTTTCCGACCTTGCCCTTTACGCACTGAGATGTCTCTAAATTCTCTGAATCTTATGTACAGTAGATGTTGAAAGACCTAAATTCTCTGCAATCTCGCATTGAGAAATGTTCCTTTTGAACTGATACTTGAATATTCTGTGCACTTTTGAACTGATACTTGAATATTCTGTGCACTTTTAGATCTTATTTTAACTCTGTCCCAACTTTTGTTGAGTGGGTTGCAGCCATCAAATTCTAAATTTGTGTATATTTACAAAATACAATTATAACTATTAGTCAGTAAAACTATTGAAAATCTTTTCTTTGTACTTTTGTCAGTTAAATAAAGGTTCACGTGAATTAACATATCACAGATTTTTGTTTTTATTGCATTTTGGAAAATATCCCAACTTTTCTGGAAAAGGGGTTTGTAATTATTGTTTAAAAGGAGAAAACATCTTCCAGAAATTTGATTTATAATTCTCATCTCTGCCATGTTTAACTTGTGGGCTGTTATTATAAATGGATTTGCTGATACTGAATTCTGATAGCAAAATAGTGAGAATGTTAAGCTAACCTTTGTTACTATTTTCATAACTTATAAATATTGGTAATTTTGTTCATGATGAGCAGCCGTACAGCAGGCCATTCTGTAGACCCGGATGTTTTGGAAAGGCCGAATGCCTTTTTTTTTATCCCTTGTGCTCATTTTGTTGTGAAAAGTTCCCTTGGTAATCTGTAATTTGTATATATATTTCTCTCAATTTTTCAGTTCCGAAGATTTTTGCAAGCCACGTCAAACAATACCTGGTTCAAAAAACTTCCCTCTGAGCGTCATTTGATTCTGCAGTGCTTTGAAATTTGCTTTGTATACATACAAGTCATAGTCTAGTCATAGTCATACTTTATTGATCCCAGGGGAAATTGGTTTTCGTTACAGTTGCACCATAAATAATAAATAGTAATAGAACCATAAATAGTTAAATAGTAAGATGTAGATTATGCCAGTAAATTGTGAGTAAGTCCAGGACCAGCCTGTTGGCTCAGGGTGTCTGACCCTCCAAGGGAGGAGTTGTAAAGTTTGGTGGCCACAGGCAGGAATGACTTCCTATGACGCTCTGTGCTGCATCTCGGTGGAATGAGTCTCTGGCTGAATGTACTCTTGTGCTCACCCAGTACATTACGTATGGGATGGGAGACATTGACCAAGATGGCATGCAACTTAGACAGCATCCTCTTTTCAGACACCACCGTGAGAGAATCCAGTTCCATCCCCACAACATCACTGGCCTTACGAATGAGTTTGTTGATTCTGTTGGTGTCTGCTACCCTCAGCCTGCTGCCCCAGCACACAACAGCAAACATGATAGCACTGGCCACCACAGACTCGTAGAACATCCTCAGCATCGTCCAGCAGATGCTAAAGGACCTCAGTCTCCTCAGGAAATAGAGATGGCTCTGACCCTTCTTGTAGACAGCATCAGTGTTCTTTGACCAGTCCAGTTTATTGTCAATTTGTATCCCCGGGTATTTGTAATCCTCCACCATGTCCACACTGAGCCCCTGGATGGAAAGAGGGGTCACCGGTACCTTCGCTCTCCTCAGGTCTACCACCAGCTCCTTAGTCTTTTTCACATTAAGCTGCAGATAATTCTGCTCACACCATGTGACAAAGTTTCCTACCGTAGCCCTGTACTCAGCCTCATCTCCCTTGCTGATGCATCCAACTATGGCAGAGTCATCCGAAAACTTCTGAAGGTGACAAGACTCCGTGCAGTAGTTGAAGTCCGAGGTGTAGAGGGTGAAGAGAAAGGGAGACAAGACAGTCCCCTGTGGAGCCCCAGTGCTGCTGATCACTGGGTCGGACACACAGTGTTGCAAGCACATGTACTGTGGTCTGCCAGTCAGGTAATCAAGAATCCATGACACCAGGGAAGCATCCACCTGCATCGCTGTTAGCTTCTCCCCCAGCAGAGCAGGGCGGATGGTGTTGAACGCACTGGAGAAGTCAAAAAACATGACCCTCACAGTGCTTGCTGGCTTGTCCGGGTGGGCATAGACACGGTTCAGCAGGTAGACGATGGCATCCTCAACTCCTGGTAGGCGAACTGGAGGGGATCTAAGTGTGGCCCGACCATAGGCCGGAGCAGCTCCAGAACAAGTCTCTCCAGGGTCTTCATGATGTGGGAGGTCTGTAGTCATTGAGGCCACTGGGGTGCGGCGTCTTCGGCACAGGGACGAGGCAGGACGTCTTCCACAGTACAGGAACCCTCCGGAGCCTCAGGCTCAGGTTGAATACATGGTGAAGTACTCCACATAGCTGAGGGGCACAGGCTTTGAGCACCCTGGTACTGACACCATCCGGTCCTGCAGCCTTGCTTGGGTTGAGACATTCCAGCCGTCTTCTCACCTGTAGAGCTGTGAAGCCCACCATGGTGGTTTCGTGTGGGGAAGGGGTATAGTCATGAGAGCAGGGTGGGGGACTGTG
Source organism: Mobula hypostoma (assembly GCF_963921235.1). Taxonomy (NCBI): domain Eukaryota; kingdom Metazoa; phylum Chordata; class Chondrichthyes; order Myliobatiformes; family Myliobatidae; genus Mobula; species Mobula hypostoma. Next base: position 11,594,676 of record NC_086110.1, on the reverse strand, counting down.
AGGAGGGGTAGGAGGGGAGAGTGGAATATGTGTTGGTTGGGGGCTGACAACAGATGGCTTGTGGGGGATGGGCAGAGGCCTCAATGTCAAATCTGTTAAAGAACAGGTTAAGTTCATTGGCCCTGTCCACACTGCCTTCCGCTCCTCTGTTGCTGGTTTGCCAGAACCCAGTGATGGTCTTCATCCCCCTCCAGACCTCTCCCATGTTGTTCTGCTGGAGGTTCCACTCAAGCTTCCTCCTGTACCTGTCTTTAGCCTCCCTGATCCTGACTTTCAGGTCACTCTGTATGTCCCTCAGCTCCTCACTATTTCCATCTCTAAACACCCTCTTTTTAGCGTTCAGGATGTCCTGGATGTCCTTTGTCACCCATGGCTTGTTATTTGAATAACCAAGGACAGTTCTTGTCGGAACATTGCAGTCCACACAGAAGTTGATGTAATGTCTTTCTCTGTATCACAGATTACAAAGGAAGCTTTTCAGGCCCATGTTCGATTTATGAAATATCCCTGCCAGGCTTGTTTACCTTGGCTTTGACTGATTATGCCTTGCATATTCAGATGTAGTTATCGATTTCCTTCTCCTCTCCATGGGTTTCTCAACAGTGGACATGGTCCAGATTAAGGTTTAATTGCCTTAAGGTAATAATAATAAGGTAAGGATCCCCTGGCCATCAAAATGTAGAATTCTGGATACATGGTTTGATGGTACTCATTGTTTTTAGTCCATCTCTTGCATATATTATTCCACTTGAAATTGCTACAAACAGCATCTAGTTAGCCAGGTTTAGAAGAAATTAAAAGATCTACCTTTTTTTAAAAACAATGATTATGCATTAATTTTCCACTGTTTCCCAAAAAGCGGGGAGAATGTGATAAATGGTTATTTGTAATTTTTCCACCTTTTGAATGAGAATGATCTGTTTTAGGGAAATGAAACTCTGATATTACTGAAACTAATATAAAAATGAAATTTTTAAATGTTACGGTGCTCTGACTTGTTTTCCTTTCTTCCTCAGGCACCAGAAGTGCAAACTTTGTTACAAGCAGTTAAAAAACTTGCTTCCAATTCTTCAAAGTAAAGCAGGAATACCTGGCCGGCAAGGTAGTGCCTTTCGTGAACTACAGCTTCTAATGGCAGCTTTTGAATGACAATCATCTCCGTAATCCTCTTCCAGAACTGACTTGAGGTTCATGTAATAAACATCCTTTTGCAGAGAATGCCAACAAATGATTCGGTGACCAAATTGCTTTCTGCAAGTAGACTTTTTTTCAGAGTTTACAAAAATCTAGGTAGTTAAGCAAAGATAAGCCTCAAAGGTTTTTTGAATATTACTGCAAACACCACTTCTTCTTTTGATATTTACAATGAAGAAAGACCCAGGGAAATTGATTCTTAACTAAACCTTGCCTCTTGTTGGTTTTGAATCTACCCTGTTGGTCAACAATGCCGAAGAAAGACATTCTTGAACGTTTTGCATTGTTAACGTGTTGACTTGTTTTGAGTCCTTTATCTTCCATTCATACATTAAGATTAAATAAATTCAAATCTCCAATCCTTGTAAGTTAACATTTCACTGTACAATAAGTATCACATAGTGACACTAGCCTTGTCCATCCTGGTGATGGTTAGTACTTATAGAATCAACTGGGTTTATTTGGAAATGACTGAATATGTACCATCACAGCCTGTTTACTTGTAGAACTATAAGCATGAAATGAGAACTCTATCATTGCTTTAACGGGTTTAGATTTTTTTAAATATGTGGAATGTACAACTATTTACTTTTAATCCTGATTGCAAGTCCTCTGTTTATGGTTTGTGTTGGGGAAGTGCAGAATTGCCCTTGAGGGAAATCAAATGTGTGCTTGCTTGATTTCCATACAGCAGGCTCTTTCCCTCAAACTCGCTGTGGGCTAAAGTACATTGCTTTAGCCAAATTGTATTTCATACATTATTCATTTTCTTCTACATCTTCTGAACATTTAAACAATCTTGCAGCCCTAGTATCTAATGATTTTACTTTGCCTCTTAAAATAGAACTAAGAATTAATGTTAAAGTGAGGTTTGTTTTTCAAAGAAGTTTGAAACCAAGTCATGCTAGGTTTTGCTTCCCGTGCAGGATCAGTAACCTGAGTAAAATTTGTGACCTGGTTTACTTTCACAAACAGTTCACAATGTAACTTGAACCTCAATATTTTAGGGTTGACTGTGCTCCCATGACAATGACACACCTATAGCCTGAGGAACAGGAATGCTGCAGCTAGTTTACATGGTGTCCAATTAACTAAAGTCATTTTAAATTAGCCCTGCTATTTAAACAACATGCCATCTGTTTTTATACTTAGTGTTTTGGAACTGGGCACTGTTTCACCTTTATTTAAGATGCATCTTGCTATTTTGCAATCACAATGCTGTATTATGTTGATTTGTAGCCCAATTACAGGTCAGGTGTTTGAAGAGTAACATTAGTACTCCACTGTCATGTTGGAAAATGTAAATTATGTAAATATGAACATCTACATAATAAACCAAATTTTTTGACTGTGTTGTTCAAGTTCCTACCCTGACCATCACCAACTCCCTCCCACCCCACACAAAATAAAACCCCTTAACCTTTTCTTGCCATGCAATACAAAAGCTGCTGTTTAAAAAAAAGAGTAACAATGGTGTAAAGCAGTTCTGAAGTTGAATAAACTAGGTTTTATTTGAACCCAATTAGATGGCAACATCCAACTTTACAGATAGGTACATTTCATTGAATCAGTACAGATTTCAAGCAACAGATGATTCAACACAAGTTCTGAGTAATGGGAACATGCATTACTGAAATAGATCATATTTTCCTCAGTAATCCTTGCTGGAAGCTTTCACCAAAGGATGCTGCCACCCCATACTTCTGGCTTTCTAAGACCAACAATGCCTTCATCTGACCTCCAACTTCCATCATTGGGGTTGTGGAGGATTTAGAAGAGAATTATTACTGGCTTTCCAACCCAGAAAGTAAATTTTGTAAAACTAAGCATAATCTGAACAAACAAAATATTGCTCAGTGTTTCTCTTTACACATGCTTCCTGACCTAATTTGTATCTCACCATGGGCCTTTTTGTCAAAAAACAACAATGTTAGAGGGATAGATGCTTGGGCCACTGAAGTCACTTTAGCAGCTTTTGGATTAGATTATGTTTCTGCTCCAGCATGCTTTTTTTAAAATATAAATACATTCCTGAAGTCAGCACGGCCCAGAAGGGAAAAGAGACCCCTAGGCTGATATGATAAAGTTGAGTTCCTATCTCAACAACAGGGATACCAGCTATTAGCCACAGCCACACAAGGAACAAATACAGCAGCAGCATTAAAGTAGTAGAAAAACAAGTTTTTGGTTCAGCAATTACTTCTGTTTCTAATTAGATGCTGCATTCATTAATTCAGCAAGTGAGCAGTATTCTGGCATAAATGCAACCTTAGCCCAATCTACTGCAATATTTAAATAAGCCATCAGACATCACGGGTTCCAAAGGTTTAAAATGGCAGGCTGACCTTTTCACCATCACCACTACATCCTCGCTTCTCCACATCTGCCAGTTTCCAACTTACACTGCTGGGAGATGGTAATCCTTCACCAGAATCACTTCCCAATTTCCTGGCCAACTCCACTGGTTCCTGTCAGCAGCTAATGTCCGATGTTTGATCTGTGGTTAAGATGTGGGCCTTGTCTCTACACTAAAACATAGAAATTCTTAAAATTCAACTGTAATCCAAGGACTGCAGTAGCTAAAGGTCAGCTCAAAGCCCAGCGGCCACAAATAGGATTTCTGGTAATGAGGCTTAATACCATAATATCTGCATTTGTGAACTACGGTTCCATCCAAAATGAAGAAACAGCCAAAGTCTGCAAATGGCAGGAGACAATCCCTGGTCAGAAAGTTCTTTATGGCATTTTTTAAATAAATAGGTCAGTCTCCACAACTATTTTGGACAACCAATTTGTGCTGAACTTCTCACAGTGCAACTTCACCTAATGTAATATTTGGCACTTTGCCCAAAATGTATGGTGACTGCAAGCAGCGCAGGATTTGGAGTACAATGAGTAAAACAAGTATCAAGCAGAACATAAAAAGGACAGTGTAGTTGTATGTTCAATGAATACCTTTGGATATCAAATGACAGGTTTAAAAAAAAGTAGACAATATAAAAATCTTTTAATATTTATAGTAAAAAAAATAAGTAATGAGCTCTATTCCGTGCATTAACTTCTTAAAAACCAGATTGTATACATGTATGGAGTTGAAGTATATAAATATACAGTTATTGGCTTGTGATCTACACTGGGAAGTATAGGCTTGCTGACATTATATACTGGGACAAGGTTCCATGCTCCAGACAGCACTGCTGACCCCATCAATGGCTTACTTCACCTGCAGGGAAAACAGATGGATCAGCTGAATAACATTAAACAGAGCAAGCAAAATTTGAGTTTAAAGATTACCAAAAATAAAAAAGGGCACAACAGTAGCATAGTGGTTAGCGCAATACTATTACTGCTTGGCATCAGAGTTCAATCCCAGTGTCCTCTATAAGGAGTCTGTACATCCTCCCTGTGGAAAGCATAGGTTTCCTCTGTGTGCTCGAGTTTCTTCCCACAGTCCAAGAACACACTGACTAGTAGGTTAATTGCTCATTGTAAAATGTCTCGTGATTGGGCTAGGATTAAATTGAGGGTTGCTGGGAGGTGTGACCTGAAGGGCCGGGTGGCCCTATTCCACGCTGTATCTCTAAAATAATTAAAAAAAAAATAGAATAAAATGTGACCTTAAAAATAATCCAGGTGCTAGCAAAGGATTCCACAAATGATACACATACAGGTGTCCCCCGCTTTTCGAACGTTTGCTTTACAAAACCTTACAGTTACGAAAGACCTACATTAATACCCTGTTTTCACTTTCAGAAGGTGTTTTCACTGTTATGAAAAAAATCAGCCGCTCTCCCCCGGATTTGGAACTGCATTCTCACCGGCATTGCTTAAACACATGCCTGTGAGCAGTCGTTAGCAAGATGAGTTCTATGGTATCGGAAAAGCCTAAAAGAGCTCGTAAGAGTGTTACACTTAGTGTAAAACTAGACATAATTAAGCGTTTTAATCATGGTGAATGAAGTAAGGACAACTTGAGTTTGGCTTGTGGAAGCTGACGAACATGATGTTGAAGAGGTTTTGGCATCCCATGACCAAGATCTCATAGATGAATAGCTGATGCAATTGGAAGAAAAAAGGATAACAATCGAAACCGGATGCAGTAGCGAACTGAGTGTGAAGCAACTACGTGAGATTTTCGCTGCAATGATGAAGTATGACTTTAATTTTTAAAGGCTACGTAGGTTTAGGGGATATTTGCAAGATGGTTTGAGGCCTTACAAACCAGGTGGAACAGGTCAAAAGCTTTAAGTTACTCGGGGTCAATATCACAAATGACCTGACTTGGTCCAACCATGCAGAGTTCACTGCCTAGAAGGCCCACCAGCGCCTTTACTTCCTGAAAAAGCTAAAGAAATTTGGCCTGTTCCCTAAAACCCTCACTAATTTTGATAGATGCACCGTAGAAAGCATTCTTCCAGGGTGCATCACAACCTGGTATGGAAGTTGTCCTGTCCAAGACCGAAAGAAGCTGCAGAAGGTCGTGAACACGACGCAGCACATCACAGAAACCAATCTTCCGTCTGTGAACTCACTTTACACCACACGCTGTTGGAACAGTGCTGCCAGGATAATCAAGGACACGACCCACCCAGCCAACACACTTTTCGTCCCTCTTCCCTCCGGGAAAAGGCTCAGGAGCTTGAAGACTCGTATGGCCAGATTTGGGAACAGCTTCTTTCCAACTGTGATAAAAATGCTGAACGGATCCTGAGCCGGATCTGGGCCGTACCCTCCAAATATCCGGACCTGCCTCTTGGTTTTCTTCCACTACCTTTCTTCCCATTTTTCTATTTTCTATTTATGATTTATAATTTAAATTTTTAATATTTACTAATTTTAACTATTTTTAATATTTAATATTTGTAATCCAGGGAGTGTGAAGCGCAGAATCAAATATCGCTGTGATGATTGTACTAGTACCAATTGTTTGGCGATAATAAAGTATAAAGTATAACAAAGAACTGTGTGATAGAAAAATGCGCGAGGCTCAGCAGTCAAGCAAGCCTTCCACATCAGCCACAGCAGACGACGAACCTCGACATCGAGGCGGGCAGAGATAGAAGATGACCTACCTGCCCTAATGGAAACAGACGATGACGAGATGACACCCCAGTGTCCCACCACCCCAACCTCCAGGCCACAGACAGATACCGATTCACAGAGAATGCAGCGGTAGCCGGGAGGCACACAGCACATCTTTAAGAAAAAAGCCGAAATAAACATGCTAATTAATTAGGTGCTGCCCGACACGTAATTGTTGGCCCAGATCGGAGACAACCCAATCGGAAATCAGCACAGATCTGGGCCGACAATTACGTGCCCGGCGGCACTTAATTAATTAGCATGTTTGTTTCAGCTTTTTTCTTAAAGATGTGCTGTGTGCCTCACGGCTACCGCTGCACCCCTGCATGCTTCGCTGATCAGTATCGGTTGGTGGCCTGGAGGGTGAGGGCCACTGCACCACCCAACCTGCGGCGACTCAGTCTAACACACCATCATCAGTGTACTCGGCGCTGTCCCGATTCCGGTAAGTGATACTACACTGTACATACATTATTTCTACTTTATATCGGCTGTGTATTTTTACGTGTTATTTGGTATGATTTGGCAGCTTCATAGCTTAAAGGTTACTGGAGGCGCTTGCGCGTGTTTTTGTCAACAGCGCTTGCGTGAGATTTTCGCTACGGAGAACAGTGCAGAAATGATTGTGGAAAAGTATTTCTGCTTTATATAGGCTGTGTATTTATCATATCATTTGTGCTTTTACTATATGTTACTGTTATTTTAGGTTTTATGTGTTATTTGGCATAATTTGGTAGGTTATTTTTGGGTCTGCGAACGCTCACAAAATTTTCCCCATATAAATAAATGGTAATTGCTTCTTCGCTTTACGACATTTCGGCTTATGAACCGTTTCATAGGAACGCTCTACCTTCGGATGGCGGGGGAAATCTGTATACATACATATATATATAATGCAGGATGGGGGAGTAATACAGAGTATTGTCCCATGAATGCCCCAGGACAACATGGTCCAAGTAATGCACCAAAGGACCTTTGCTTAGGGAATGATTTCATTATGTCCGTCAATGACATGGGAGTACAGGGTGATTAAAATAACTCAAGCCATGAAGTGTACACTTGCAAGGAACCCAAAAGAATCTATGTTTCTCTCATAAACTACTTTTTTACCCCCAAGTTCATCGTCCTATTTGCAATTGAATGTTCGTGTACACAGATGGGATGCACCAAGACTGCTGAACAATACAACTGAAAGTCATGCTTAGGTGCACATGGGGACTTCTTTGAAGGACATTAAGAGCACAGCAGCCTCTGGAAAAACTAGTCCCAACACATATTAGTCCCACAGATGTTGCAAAGTCCATCTTGCTGCTACTACAACTTCATTTATTTAGGTGTTTGAGATTTAACAGATTAAGTCAGATAAACTCAAGAGCGTGGACTGTTCAGAGAACTTTGATGTTATAGGCTTAGCAGAAACATAGCTGAGAGAAGGGCAGGACTGGCAGTTTAGGTTTCCAGGATACTGCTGTTACAGGCATACAAGGAGGGGTGTAGCCTTTTGATATGGGAGGACATAACAGTATGTAGAGAGGACATTCTTTGGGGATCGTCAAATGACGCTATGTGGGCAGGACACAGAAACAAGGGGAGGATCACTAGTGGGGTTGTATTATTGACCCCACCCCAACAGTCAGCTTGAGGAGCAGTTGTGCAGGGAAATTGCTCAGAGTTGTATTTAGTGATTGTAATAATAGGGTTTATTAGTGGTAAATTTTAATTTCCCTGGTACTGAATGGACCATCCAGAGTGTTAAGGGTCCAAACAGGGTGGAATTTGTGAAATGTGTCTAAGAGGGTTTCCTGAGTCAATCTATAGAAGGCCCTACTCAAAAGGGTGCAATGTTGGACCTCTTCTTCTGGCATGAGACAGGGTAACCACAGTGGCAATCAGGGAGTTCTTTGGCTCCAGTGACCATAATTCCATTCATGTTAAGATAGTGATGGAAAAGGATAGACCAGGTCCACAGGTTCTGGTGACACCTCAAATTGGAGCAGAGCTAATTTTGGGAAGGGTGAAAATAGACAGGATATAGAGGGCAATTGGATGAGTCTGTTTGAAAGAAATGGAATCAATGGTAAGTGGGGGTGGGGGTGCTTTTAGGACCAAAAGACATCAGAGCAGGACTAAAGCATTCAGCCCATCGAGTCTGCTCCAACATTCCATCATGGCTGATTTATTATCCCCATCAATCCCATTCTCCTGCCTTCCTCCTATTCTTCAAATCTTGCGTGAGTACAGACTCCATCTTGAGAATCATTCGTGTGAACCACCTCTGGGCCCTCTCCAATGCCAGCATATCTTAGGGGGCTCAGAACTGCTTATAATACTCCCATTGCAGTCTGACCAATATCTTATGAAACATAATCATCACATCCTTGCTGTTATATTCTTCTCTTGAAATAAATGCTAACATTGCATTTGCCTTCTTTACCACCAATTCAACCTGCATGCTAATCTTTAAGGAATCCTGCATGAGGACTCTTAAGTCCCTTTGCACCTCTGATTTTTGAATTTCCTCTCCATTTAGATTATAGTCTATGCCTTTATTCCTTCTATAAAAATGCGTGACAATACACTTCCTGACACTATATTCCATGAGCCACTTCTTTGCCCTTTCTCCAAATCTATCTTAAGTCCTTCTTCTGCAGGCTCTGATTCCTCAATACGTTGGTCTTTCTCAGGGCACTCAGCATAGGGAGTTGGGACATATGTTGCAGTTGCAGAAGTCGGTGACACCGCATTTCAAGTACTGTACACAGTTCTGGTCATCCTGTTAGAGGAAAGACATGCTTAAACTGGAAAGAGTCCAGAAAAGGTGGTGCCAGGACTACAGGGCCTGAGTTGTAGAGAGAGGTTGGCCAGGCAAGGTCTTTATTCCCTGGACCATAGGAGAATGAGGGGTGTCCTTATAGAAATGTTTCAAATTATGAGCAGTCTTCTCCCCGGGATTAGTGGAGTGTAAAACCGGAGGGCATAGAATTAGTGTGAGAAGGGGACCTGAGGGGCAACATTTTGACTCAGAGGATGGTTGAGGCAGGTACAGTACCTAGCAGGGAGGAGCAGGGTTTTAGGGGAAATTGGGACTAACTGGGTGGGCATCATGGACTTGTCAGGCTGAAATGCCAGAACCCATAGTGTATTGCTCTGATTTTGACACCGCAAGAGAGGAAGGCAGTGGGGTTCAAGGATCCTGCTGGATTTCTAGGGTGCTACAAGGCTAGGATTTATTCAAAACTGCTGCAGTGTGGAACTGCTTGTTGAGAGAGTAGGTCCTTATGCTGGAAGGCTGATGCAGACCAGGAATAAATCATTGCTTCTCGTGTGCTCCGCATCATCTGCAGCTGATAAAGAACACAACCCAACAGCAGTGCCCAGTGCCAACAATGCTGAGAGCTAAATAAACTTTTGTGAACCCACTTCATCCTAATCCTACCACAATCACAACACTGACCATCTGCCCCCTCCCCAAAAAGAGCAATTAGGTACAGGATTTCCATACTTGATGTCACCAGCCTCCTTTTCCCTGCTGTACTCTTCCCTCCTGAATAGCTGTTGTGTCGTCCTTGTTGAACAGCTGACAGCGAAGATTCTAACTGCAAAAGGAGATACCTGTCAGTTGGTGAACCACCTTGTCCCCACGTGACCATTTGCACAGAAGCCTGATATAAAAACCATCACTCACATTAGCAATCAGAAACCTCACCAACCCATGTACTGCAAGAAGGTGGTAGTGTGCAATGTTTTGCACAGCATGTAAACAGAATCTGCTAGACACAGAAATCCTCGTGAACTGGTGATTTTTAATTATCCAAAGGCTAAATAGCAGTTCTGAAATATCAGCTTTGACATAGGATAGCGGACAATGGTCTCACTCTGGCTGGTGGTCTGTGTTCTGCAGTGATCTATACTGGAGCATCAGCTGTTGTGGGAGGCAGAGATATCTATATATCTATTTAGATATAGATATAAATGTGAATGGGTGGATTATTATGTTTACAGATGACACAATGACTGGTGACACAGTAGACAGTGCAGAAGAATGCCAAAGATTACAGTAGGATAGAGATCAGTCGCAGATGTGGGTAGAGAAATGGCAGGTAGAATTTTATCTATTTATTTAGCAATACAGTGTGGAGTAGCCCTTCCTGCCTTGCGAGCCAGGCCAGCCTAGCAACTCCACAACCTCGATTAATCTAATCACTGGACAATTTACAATAATCAATGAACCGGCCTGATCCGTCTTTGACTGTGGGAGGAAACTGGGGTGCCTGGGGAGAATCCATGCATTCTACAGTACAGAGACTCCTAACATGGTGCCAGAATTGAATGCCAAACACCAGAATGTCCCGAGCTGTAATGGTGCCACATTAACGGCTGGGCTACTGTGGCACCCAAGTGTTATTTAGGCAAGTGTGAGAGATCAAATGTACAAGGAAAGTGCACGGTTAATGGCAGGACTCTTATCACTGTTGATATTCAGAAAGATCTTGGGGTTCAAGTCCATAGCTCCCTGAAAATGGTCACACAAGTTGATAGGGTGATAAAAGCAGTGTATATGATGCCAGTCCTGATGAAGGGTCTCGGCCAAAAACATTAACTATTTAGCCCCCTCCATAGACGCTGCCTGGCTTACTAAGTTCCTCCAACATTGTGTGTGTGTGTTGCTCAAGATTTCCAGCATCTGCAGAATCTCGTGTATGCCATACCTGCCTTTAAATTCAAAAATCAGAACTTTATATTGCTAAAATTATAAAACTATGTTTAGTGTAATTTTCTCTGCGATGTCTAATTCTAAATAGCATGCATTTATGATGAGAGGGTGAAGTTCAAAGGAGATTTTCAGGGTAACTTTTATGTTTACACAGAGTGGTGGTGTGTTCTTGGAATACACTGTCAGTGGTATTGGTAGATGTGTTTAAGAGCCTCTTGTGTAGGCACATGATTATGAAGAGAACAGAGACCATGTGCAGGTAGAAGGAATTAGATGTTACTGTATTAGCTTAAAAGGTCAGCACAGCATCAGAGACCAAAGGCCTGTTCCTGTGCTGTAACGTCCTATGTTCTAGAGTGGTAAGAGGACAAACAAAAATCTCTCATTTATACATTTAATAGTGAAACATCTCAAAAGGCTTCATGTTAGCATTATCCAATCACATCTGACAGTCAGCAACAAAGAAAATGAGTATGTCTAGCTATATAAAAACTTGGCTATTAAAATCTGTATCTATGGTCACCACAAAATATATTCAGTGAGAGAATCGCAGAGCGAGAGACAAAGAGCCACACTAGGACACGAGACTGCAGAGTAATCTGAAAGTGGGGAAGACAGCTTTCTGAGGTGGTGGAAGGGTGAGAGGAGGGAAGGCTTAAAAGAGGACCAGAATTTTGAAATGGAGTTGCTGCTGAACTGTAATTGCAGGGAGGTGGATGAAGGAGGGCTGCATTTAAAATCTGTCTCACCAGTTACAGTCAACGGAGATGATAACGAGGTGAAACTGGCCATCTTCAGCTTGTGTGTGTAAACTGATGCTGCGTTTTGGGGTGTTGCAAAGCAGCAGCAGAGATGCTGAGAAATGGGTGCCTGTGTACGGAACTGTTGGAGGCGACAACGAGAGTCTAGGAAGAGAAGCTTTTTCAGAAGGCCAGGCCAAATAAAGAACGTATACAGTTTTACTTAAAATAGCTAATTAAAGTACCAGAAATAGTTAATGGATAAAGAGACAGAAACCATTAAAGATATACATATTAGCTGTTGTGATGAGTATTATTTCTTACTGGTGCTAATTACAGATTCAAAGGTAAACAAAAATTATCTAAATTTCAATGAGAGATGAAATTTACTGCCTTCACGTCGGAATGAAAGCAGTGACACATTTACCCAAACACACACACACACAAAATGCTGGAGGAACTCAGCAGGTCAGGCAGCATCTATGGAGAGAAATAAACAATTGGCAAATCAGGATTAGACCCTTCAGCAGCATGTGTTTATCCCAAATGCTTTACTGAAATATTACATGTTTCATCCAAGATATGAAAACTAATCCAAGTCGATCTTTAAATCTGTAATTGGCATAAATCAGAAATAATCCTCGCTCTGCAGAAGAATACTAATGGGAACATCTTTAATGATTTTGGTTTCTTTGACCGTTAAGCTGCAGGTATTGCAGCTGTACACAGCAATCATCTAAAGGGCGAACCACACACAGAGCATGTCACAAATTGGAAAATAATGTCAGGTCAACAAATACTTTCCACGCTCCTTTTAAATTCACTAAATCCAAGTTACTTTCCCTTCCATATTCTAATCCACCAGCCCCAATATCGTTTAGACCCCTCTGAAACAATGTGCTTGAAAAAGAATATGGTGGAAAATTTCCACAGGGCAAGCAACATTTGCAGAGAAGAAACCATTAATGTTTCAGGTAAAAGACCTTTCCCTTCTCCACTAGTTCCAGCACCCTCTGGATAGGAAAACATTCACCTCACATTCCTGGCGATTGGAACAGTGTTGACTTTCCCCCCTGCGTCCAGCAGCTCCCAGTTCCACTGACCGCACCCTCTGGGCAAACTTCAGTGAGCAAATGCTCTCATTGACATTCTTCTCCATTGGAGACACCTGCGGAAAGCAACCCGAGGTCTGATAAGAATCTGCTGCAGTAAGAGCCCAGCTCCCATAATAACCCCACGCATTCCTAGCCCTGGTTGCTGAATTACAGCATCATTCAGTTGGTGAGACACCACTAAATCAGAACAAACACGGGGTCAAGCAAGACATATACTGAGGTGCCCCACGTAAAATGTAGTTACATAACCCAGGTCTCACTCTCTCAAGCTGACACCGTGCATCATTATTCAGTCACTCTTTGGAACATGGACCAGTATTTGTTGTGCACCCTCAAGTGAGGGATGGCAAGTTATCTCCTTGCCTTGGTAATACCCTCAGGACAAGGACTGGAAGGCTTTGGGAAGGGAGCTTAGTGGGGGAACAGTTAACACAGTTCCAGTGAGGTGAAGCAGTGACCATCTCCAAGTCAGGACTTGGATAGTGAATCTGCAGGCGGTGGTGGTCCCATCATCTGACGTCCTCCCTGGTGGAGGTGGTCGCAGATGAGTGAGATGCTGTTGGAGTAACCTAGGTGAGGGTTGCCACTGTCTACTTGCAGTTGGGAGGAAGGTATGTTCTGGGCACCAATCCATCAGGCTGCTTTACCCTGGATGGTCTGCATGAAAATGAATCTCTAGTATATCATGACACGTGTACTTTGAAAGTAAACTTACTTTGATCTTGGACTCTGGTCTTCAGTCAAGTGGAGTGTGTTCCACCCAATTCCTGACTTGTCATTTGTGGAATACAGAAAGGCTCCGAGGTATTGGTGAGTCACTCCCCCCACCCCCCGCCCCACAGGATATGTTGCCTCTCTTCAGCTCTCGTAATCACAGTGGTTAAGTGGCTGGCTTATCCCAGTTTTTGATCAATAGATGATGGAGATGTTCTGGGTGACGGCATTGAATATGAGCAGAACACACTTTCCTTTTGAAGACTGTCAGAGGCTGGCACATTTCTTACTTGCCACTCAGCCCATGCCTGAATGCTGTCCGTCATGCTATATACAGGGACAGACTGCTTCAATTGCTGAGGAGTTAGAAGTGAAACTTCACTGTGCTATCCAATACAACTCAGTGCAACCATCTAGTATACAAACCAGCCTTTGCTGTAATGACAGCAGGATCCCGGAACTTCAGAGTTTCAACCACACAAATGACTATGGAAGGAGTGCCCATACTGAAAGCTGTCCATCTGTCAATCATGTGATGGAAGCATGTCATTCATGTATCACTAGTAACCCTGCCAATACTTCAACCAAAACACACTTCAGTGACAACCCCCACCATCAGTGCAGAATCATTGCCTTGAAATTAAACAGTGCATAGTCAAACTCACATTCCTTTTACACGCCTCAAATCCTAACAGCCTTTACTACTCTAGAGCTGTTCTATGCTCCTTTTCCCACTTACCCAACTCTCAACCCCCGTACCTCATCTCCTAACCCCCTGAAGACCAGCAAGGGTTCTGCTGCTTACAGGAGCTGCCATTCCCACCCCTCTACAGGTCCAAGGTTACACCGCGGGGGCGGGGGGGTTTGTTGCAAAGAGCAGCAAGATTTCTCACCTGGACCATCATGAGGGTTTTGCTGTCACCGCTGAGGGAGTCCTGTAGCAGGTAGGTCAGCTTGGAGTTACGGAAAGGAATGTACGGCTGTTTGGAGCGCAGTGCACAGATGACATCACCAAGGGCCAACAGGGACTTGTTGATGTTCTGAGCTTCTCTTAGCCGGGGACCCTCTGCCCCCGACTTCCCAACACGCTCAGAGCCTGCCAAGTCCACTAGGTTTAATTTACCTGTAAAGAAAGCAAGATAGTGATTGGAAGACAATGAAGACAATCATGAATTAATTCTTTAAGTAGGAGGAGGGAATGAGTTATTGGCTCCTTTGGATTTCACCCTTTATTTGGTTCCAGGCTCTGTGAATCAATGTATCCCACTGACTAAAGCACAGCCAGGTTATGATCCGTCTCCTGCACTCCCTCTAGTGTCTCTCGAACACTTCCCACCTGCTTTGTGGACAGAGGATCATGGACAGTCTGGGGCCCAAGTGCAGGAGGAGAACTCTTCATGGACGAATAAAACCAGGCACAGAAGGAAAATTCATCCTTGCCACATAGTAAATAAAGCAATCCGTATCCCACTCTACCACAAGTTAAAACCCAATACCTTCAAAATATGAATTAGAAATGTTGTCCGAAGTGGAATTAGTGACACCACAAGGTGGCTCAGGAGGGATAGGAAGCTTAGAGCTGAGCCCTTATCTGCAGACTTGAGGTCAAAAGCCCTAATTGATGGAGTACAATTCTACTGATAATCTTGTAATTGGTGACTTCTTGAACACTACAAGACAAAACAGGCCAAGGCTGAACTATTTTATAAACAGTACTACACATTACAGGACCTTTGGCCCATGATGTTGTGTCAACCTTTTAACCTACTCTGAGATCAATCTAACCCTTCCTTCTCACATTGTCCTCCGGTTTTCTTTCATCCATGTGCCTATCAAAGAACCTCATAAATGCCCCTAATGTACCAGCCTCTATTACCACCTGTGGCATGGCGTTTGATGCATCCACCTCTTTGTGTGTAAAACCTTACCCCTGACATCTTCCCTATACTTTCCTCCAATCACCTTAAAATTATGCCATCTCCTATTAACCATTTCCACCTAGGAAAGTCTTGCTGCCCACTATCTATGCCTCTAATCATTTTAGACACCTCTATCAAGTAACCTCTCCTCCTCTTTTGCTCCAAAGAGAAAAGCCCTGGCTCACACAACCTTTACTCATAAGGCATGCTCTCCAATCCAGGGCAGCATCCTGGTAAATATCCTTTAAAGCTTTCACATCCTACTTATACTGAGAGGACCAGAACTGTACTCAATATTCCACGTGGTCCAACCAGAGTTTTATAGACCTGCAACACCACCTTGCGGCTCTTGAACTAATTTCCCAGACTAATGAAGGCCAATACACAATACGCCTTCTTATCCAACCTATCAACTTGTGGGGCAACATTCAGGGATCTATCAATGTGACCCCAAATCCCACCACTTCTCCACACTTAAGAATCCTACCATTAACCCTGCATTCTGCCTTCAAGTTTGACCTTCCAAAATGAATCACTTCACACTTTTTAGTATTGAACTCCATCCGCCACCTCTCTGCTCAGCTCTGCTCTGAATCCTATCAATGTCCCGTTGTAAACTATAACCTTCTACACTATCCACAACATCACTTCATGTCATTTGCAGACTTACTAACCCACCCTTCCACTTCCTCATCCAAGTCATTTAGCAAAATCACAAAGAGCAGGAGTCCCAGAACAGACCTCCACTGGTCACTGACCTCCAGGCAGAATATGCTCCATCTACTACCACTCTGTGCCTTCTGTGGGCAAGCCAACGCTGAGTTCACTCAGCCAAGTTTCCCTGGGTCCCATGCCTCCGGACTTTCTGAATGAGCCTGCCTTGGCAAACCTTGGCAAAATGCCTCACTGAAATCCATATATCCATATATACCATTCTAATGCTCTGTCTTCATTGATTTGTTTTGTCACTTCCTCAAACAGTATAATCAGGCTTGTGAGGCACAACCCGCTCCTCCCAAAGCAATGCTGACCATCTCTAATCAGATTATACTTCCCCAAATCCATTCTCTAACAATCCTCTCCAATAGTTTGCCCATCACTGCTATATAATTCCCTTGATTATCCCTATTAACTTTCTTGAACAAAGGAATAAACAACCTGAGGTATTTCCTGTCAGGTCCTGGGAACTTATTTACCCTCAAGATTTTCAAAACTTCCAGCACATCCTCTTTCTTATCATCAACGTGTTCCAGTATACCAGTCTGTTCTGCGCTGACCTCACCATCAAGTTTCCTCTCAGTGGTGAATACTGGTGAGAAGTATTCATTAAGGACCTCCTCCAACTGCAGGCACACCTTTCCTCTTGTATCCCTGATCGGTCCTACACTCACTTTAGTCATCCTCCTGTTCTTCATGTATGTGTAGAACACTTGTTCCTGGGATGGCAAGACTGTCATATGTTGAAAGATTGGAGCGACTGTGGTTGTATACACTGGAATTTAGAAGGATAAGAGGGGATCTGATTGAGACATATCAGAGGGAAACATGTTCCCGATGTTGGGGGAGTCCAAAACCAGAGGCCACCATTTGAGAATAAGGGGTAGGCCATTTAGAATGGAGTTGAGGGAAAACTTTTTCACCCAGAGAGTTGTGAATCTGTGGAATGGTCTGCCTCAGAAGGCAGTGGAGGCCAATTCTCTGGATGCCTTCAAGAAAGAGTTAGATAGAGCTCTTAATGATAGCAGAGTCAAGGGATATGGGGAGAAGGCAGGAACGGGGTACTGATTGTGGATGATCAGCCATGATTACAGTGAATGGCGGTGCTGTCTCGAAGGGCCGAATGGCCTACTCCTGCACCTATTGTCTATTGAGGTTTTCCTTAATCCTACCTGCCTTTTCATCTCCTCTTCTAGCTTCTTTAAGTCCATTCTTAAGCTCCTTCCTAGAACCATGTCTGATCCATGCTCACCAAACCTTTCTTCTTCCTCTAGACTACGTGTTCCACATCTTTTGTCAACCTCACCCTACCATCCTTTCTCTGCCTCAGTGGGACCAACCTATCCAGAACTCCATGCAAGTGCTTCCTAAGCAACTTCCATATTTCTGTTGTGCATTTCCCTAAGTATGTCTGTTCCCAATTTATGCTCCCAAGTTCCCACCTAATAGCAACATAATTTGCCCTCCCCCATTAAAAATTTTCCCATACCATCTGCTCCTGTCCTTCAAAGGTGAGGGAGTTGTGGTTATTTCTCCAAAATGCTCGCTCACTGAGAGGTCTGACACCTAATGAGGTTCATTGCCTAGTCATCATTACGTGAGGTGTCTCGTTGCCCAGTACCAGATCCAATACAGTTGCTCCTCTAGTCAACCTGTCTACATAATGTCAGGAATCCTTCCTGGACACAGCTAACAAATTCTGTCCCATTTAAACCTCCTGCACCAAGGATATGGCCATCAAGATCAGGGAAATTGAAGTCACCCGTGGCAACAACCCTGCCATTTTTGCACCTTTCCAAAATTCTCCTGCTGAACTGCTCCTGGGTGTCTCTGTTGGTCTATAGGATATGCCCAAGGGAGTGACTGCTCCCTTCCTGTTTCTGACTTCCACTCACACTGACTTAGTAGACAACCCCTCTATGGTGTCCACACTTTTTCCAGCTGTGATACTATCCCTGATGAGCAATGCTACTCCCCCACCTCTTTTACCTCCCTCCCTGTACCTTTTGAAACATCTAAACCCTGGAGTATTCAGGACCCATTCCTGCCCTAGTGACAGCCAAGTCTCCGTAATGGATACAATGCCATAGTTCCATGTACTGATCCATGCTCTAAATTCACTGCCCTTGTTCCTGATACTTCTTGCATTAGAATTGATACATTTCAACCCATCTAATTGAATGTGATTATGCTCTTTCCACTGCCTATCCTTCCTGTCTCTCTGCATGCTAAATCTACCTTTATAACTTCCCATCCATCTTCTCACCCATCACTCTGGTTCCCATCCCTCCACCAACCTAGTTTAAATTCTCCCCAACAGCTTTAGCAAACCTGCCTGCAAAGACGTTGGTCTCCCTCTAGTTCAGATGTAACCCATCCCTTTTGTACAGGTCATACCTTGCCCAGAAGAGATCCCAATGATACACAAATCTGAAACGATGCCCCCTGCACCAGTCCCTCAGCCATATATTTGTGCTGCATCATCCTATTCTTACCCTCACTGGCGCATGGCACTGGCAGCAATCCTGAAATTGCTAACCTGGAGGACCTGTTTTACAGCTTCCCGCCTAGTTGCCCATATTCTCTCTTCAGGACCTCATCCCTTGTCCTACCCATGTCATTGGTACCAATATGTAGCATGGGTTCTGGCTGTTTACTCTCCTGCTTTTATCATCCAGTAATTCCTGAATTATTTAATGTACCCATTTACACATTGAAAATTACTTTTAAAACACAGAAAACTTCATATAAGGGAGATCTGAGAAACACAATGCTTAATAACATTAGACAGTATTAACTCTTTGAAACAAAGCCACTGCTTTACAAATCCTCTGTGTTCCCTGCTGCGCTCGGACTATACCTGTTGTTCGAACTCCAGAGGTGAGGTTTATCCCAGTCACAGAAACAATAAGCAGAGCGTGGGATCGGGAGCTGCGCTCATTCACATTCGTGAAGTCTGTTGCCCGATTCACACGACCAAGTTCGAAAACCTGAGGGAAGAGGACAGTTATACAAAAGACTGGATTTCTCTGAGTCTTAGACATCAGGATGAAAATTACAGTCGTAGTGCCTGCTGTGTTAACTCTAATTTTAGAAAAAGACATTAATGCTTCAAAACAAACAGTGATTACAAAATCCTCAGACAGCTGCCAACTGACCAGAGTAAAGCAAAGTAAAACAGGATTACCTGTTCAATAACTTGCCCACTCTATTCAGGCCGAGACCCAAAGAGAATTACCAAGATGTTGTGGCTATAATCCTTTGGATGAAACTTAAACTTACCCCTCAGGTAGACCTTACAAGGCTCACTGTATAACTTTGAGAATAAGGGCGGGTTCTGGCTCAAGTCCTAACCATGCAGACAATTAGAAGCTGTTATTTTCTCAATGTCATTGAGCAACAGACTTGAGTCAGACATCGGTGGTACAGAGAGAGGCCCTCGGGCCCACGGAGTCTGCTTCGAATATCAACCACCCAATTCCACTCATCACACATTAATTTCACCCTTCACTTGCCAGCCCCTCCTGGATTAAACCACTCATTTGCACAATTTACAGTGGCCAATTTACCTACAAATCTAGACATCTTTGGATATGTGAGGAAGCCAGAGACAAGGAAAATGTGCAAACTCCACACAAATAGTGTGCAGTCAGGATTAAATCCAAGTGTCTGACATGGTGAGGACCTTGCTAACTAGTGGAGATTCCTTTATAATGACAATGACCACATTCAAAACTAGCTCACTGGCTGTAAAGCATCTGAGGTAGCAAACAGTGTTAAGTGCAAAGCACACACAAAATGCTGGAGGGACTCAGCAGGTCAGGCAGCATCTATTGAGAGGAATCAACAGACTCAGTTTTGGGTCAACACCCTCCATTGGGACAGGAAAGTTAGGGAATAAGAAGGTAGGGAGAGGGAAAGGAGTTCAAGCTGGCAAAGAGGTGAAGCCAGGTAAGGGGAGGTGGATGGGTGGGGGAGGGGATGAAGGAAGAAGCTGGGAGATGACAGGTGGAAAAGATAAAGGACTGAAGGAATCTGATTGGAGAGGAGAGTGGACAATGGGAGAAAAGGAAGGAGAAGGGGAGCCAGAATGGGGAATGGAAAAAGAGAAGAGGAGGAGGGGAGGGGCAGAAATCACCAGAAGTTAGGGAAATCTACCCAGACAGAATATGAGGTGTTGCTCCACCAGTCCGAGTGTGGCCTTATCATGGTAGCAAAGGAGGTCATGGACTAACATGTTGGAGTGGGAGTGGGAATTTAAAGTGGATGGCCGCTGGCAAAAATCCACCTTTTGTGGTTGACAGAGCGACGATGCTTGTCGGCATTTTCTTCCAGAGCCTGTGTGTAATGGTTTAATTGCTCAGGAACAGCTCCAGCTGCCTAGACAACAAGCCATTATTCCTGGCTGTCAGCTCCAAAAGACGAACCAATTAAAAGCAAAATCCCAACTTTCCAAACCCCTTCCTAGTCTCACACTGCATGACTGCTTAGTCTCGTTTTCTCTGTCACATCACAAGGCAATGAACAATGGCTCTCACCTTGTTGATATCGTCCACACTCTGTACTCTGATCTGCATCAGGCCTGGGACATACAGCTGCCCACTGCCATCCGGACTTAGCTTTATCTCAAGCTTCTCGCTGGGGTCCTTGGCCAACAAGTTCCTGCAAATAAATAAGTCGACTCTAGTGGCCTCAACAGAAGCTCAACATTTACCGGTGCCCATCGACTGCCTCACCAGACATCAGACGTACAACCACAAGGAGGAAAAAGACCACACTAGACACAAAGCAGCAGTAAGCACCAGGCAAGGAGAGCCATAGGTACAGTAACGTGCCCACAAAAGTGGAATTTACAGCAGAAAAACTGCAGTTGTTCCCAACACCCAGTCTGACTATCTGCACAGGGTAGGGTATGGAGTTCCCATGACAACAAAATACGAGTATTTTCCCAAATGAACACTCTAAAAGCAGAAACACACATTACTAAACACAAAACATTCAAATGCTGGGAAGTAAATAGTATCTGACAAACTACTTCCGTTGAATGTTTGAAGTTTCAGTTTTGAAATCACAAGTCTGAAGCTGTGTAAACACGGACTGCTCCCTATTAGTGGGGAGCCACTAACACAAGGGGTCTGGAAACGGATCACCACGCTTACACAGACAACAATTACTTTGATCCCTGCGCACATGTATATGTTTACTGTGGGGCCAACCTCGCACGTACACAGATCTGCAGATTGCAAATCTGCAGATAACAAGGACCAAGTGTAAACTTTCATTTAGAACAGAGACCAGGTAAGAAGAGTGGCGGAGGTGGGGTGGGATTTTCCAAAATAGCCACTTTAACCAAGCTTGCACCTGTGATCGGAAGATTTAAATATATGCACATTTAAGTGCCACATACATGGAGGGAAGAGTCACAGGGAAAACCATCAAATAAATGACCTGTCCAGCGGGGCAGGGGGATCTTACAGCCAACAGAAATCAAGGACATGGCATCACAAACACTTCAGCAATTGAGACTGACTGCTCAAGTAGTAACTTGCAACAGGTTACATTCTGGAAGACACCAGCCAATTTCTTTTCAAAAACTCAGGTGATATTAATCAATTTGATTTTAACTACTGCACAATTCTGCCCAGAAGTTCCTCTGCAATTTTTGTTTTGTACTGAAGTTGAAACTACACCCCTTTAAGTTAATAAATCATTGTAACAGACCAATTCTGATGAGCCTGTCTGATTTACCGTCTTTGGTGAATACAATGGAATTCCTCATAACAATCTTCATTTATATTGTCAAACATGCTCAAACAGAGCCCTGAAATACCAGCCCATCTCTCTCACAGCTAACTCTAAACCACAAACAGCCCTGCCCTTCACGTTGTATGTAGATTTTTGGGACGGTTTAGATGAAGATGTGGAAAAAGTGTTTTATCTCTGCACCTGACCTGCTCTGTAACTGAAAACATTCACTTTAAAGTAATTTGTCACCTGCTCAATTATTGATTTCAAGACTTCTGCCATCTTCTGCTGATCTCAGGAAGTAATGAGCATATACTAAATTACATTGACCTGCATGGCCAATGAGATCAGTTCTGAAATGATTTCATTGTCAGTGTACAGCAGAACACATTTCCTAATGCATTCCATAAACAGTAAAGCAGGCAGATACACCCAGATCCTATGCCAAAGCCCCACTATAGTCTGTTCTTGTACTAACCACCTTTAAGTCTCAGGGACGTCATTTGCTGAAATGCAAGGATAAAAGTCAACAGGATTGGACACTGGATGTGAAAGGTAAAAAAACGAGAGGGCAAGGAAAGAGGTGTTTTTGGCAGCTTCAGATAGAACCTCAGAGATCAGCAGAGGGAAGTAAAACAGTCTGGACCAGGATTCTTTTCAAGGGGAAAAGCAAATATCCAGTACTGCTGTGAAACTACAGACATCAGGAAAGTCCTATCAGCAGAGAGATCTTGGGATCCAAGTTCATAGCTCCTTGAAAGTGGCTACACAGGTTGAAAGGGTGGTTAAGGAAGCTTTTATTAGTTGAGCTGTTGATTTCAAAAGTCAAGAGATTATGTTGCAATGTTATATAACTCCAGTTAGACCACATCTGGAGTATTGTGTACATGTCTGGTTGCTCCACTACAGGAAGGATGTTGAGGCTTTGGAGAGGGTGCAGAAGAGGTTCACCAGGATGCTGCCTGGTTTAGAGGGCATGTGCTATTACAAGGGTCTGGATTAACTTGGGTAGTTTTCTCTGGAACGGAGGAGGCTGAGGGGAGATCTGATTGAGGTTTATAAGATTATAAGAGGCATAGATAGACAGGGAGTATCTAATACCAGAGAGCATGCATTGAAGGTGAGAGGGGGCAGGTTCAAAGGGGATGTGAGGGGCAAGTTTTTTCACTCAGAGAGTAGTGGATGTCTGGAATACACTGACTGGTACAGTGGTAGAGGCAAATACATTTGAGGCTTTTAAGAGACATTTAGATAGGCACATGAATATGGGGAAGATGGAGGGATATGGTCATTGTGTAGGTAGGATGGATTAGTGTTTAGCTGTTTTTGATTTGCTTTTTAGCTGGTTCAGCACAACACTGTGGGCCAAATGGCTTGTTCCTGTGCTATACTCTTCTATGTTCTTCAGACTTGATCATTAGGAGGTGTGTCACTGGGATGCTACGGATGACCTCAAGTTTATCCGGGGCTTAACAGCAAGAACTTGCAATTAGGGAAACATGACACTCTGCTGATCGCAGAAATACAAGCAGGCCATTTACACTCTGTTGGCACCACCACTGCTACATCTGCCCTCCCATTACATGAAATCATGGCTAATCCTTTGTCTCAGCCCCACTTCCCTGTGTTAAACCCAGAATCATTTGGTCTCCTTAATGTCTATTAATCAACCTTTAATATATTTGGCTACAACTTCATTGGGTAGAGAATTACAGAAAAAAAATCACTATCCTCTGAAATATAGTTACTATTTCTTTCCGTCTATGTTATAAATAATCAACCACATATTTTGAGAGACAGTTCTGGATACCCAACCAGGGAAAAGTCACCCCTGCAACTTCCTTGTCAAGTTACAATAAAGCCAACGTACCACTCAGAGTCACACAGGTCCCTCTGAGCACTGACAGAGTTTTAAATTTAAAAAAAATTCTCTCTGATTGAAAATATTCCCCCCTTTCCATTTCTAGTGTTGTTATTTACTGGAAAGTGAATGCAGACATGCACCACCCTGGACATCTCTCACAATTTTCTCCCATCCCACGAAATGAAATGTCATCTAACCTCCCACAAGGAGGGGAAAAGAGAGTCAGAGAAGAATCTCTCTTCAAGGGTCCCAGGGGTTTTGGTTGGACTGGACCCAATGGTATGGCCAGAAATCCATCTCAGAATCACGAGTGACCCCTTCTGTGCGTGATGGGAGGGGATGTAACCAGGGCAGACAGAGAACACTGAGCCCAAAATCCTGTCAAAAGGGATCCCAGCAACAGTGTGTATCTAAATAATGCAAGGGAGGCAGAAGTTAGACCTTAAGACATTGGAGCAAAATTAGGCCATTCAGTCCAATGAGTCTGCTCCACCATTTGATCATGGCTGATTTATTATCCCTCTCAACCCCATTCTCCTGCCTTCTCCCTGTAACCTTTGATACCCTTACTCAGCAAGAACCTACCAACCTTTATTTTAAGTATACCCAATGACTTGGCTCCACAGCTGACCGTGGCAGTGAATTCACGGATTCACCACCCTCTGTATAAAGAAATTCCTCATCTCTGTTCTAATGGAACATCCTTGTACTCTGAGGCTGTGCCCTCTGGTCCTAGACTCTCCCACTATTGGAAACATCCTCTCCATGTCCACTCAATATTTGATAGGTTTCAATGAGATCCCAATCATTATTCTGAACTCCAGCGAGTACAAAACCAGGGCCACCAAATGGTCCTCATAAGTTAACCCTTTCATTCCCTGGCTGATTCTTGTTGACCTCCTCTGGACCCACTCCAATGCTGGCATATCATTTTTTAGACAAGGGGTCCAAAACAGCTCATACTACTCCAAATGCAGTCTGACCAAGGCCTCATAAAGCCTCAGCATTACACCTTTGCTTTTATATTCTTGAAATAAATGCCGACAATTCACTTGTTTTCCCTACCCTGACTCAACCTTCAAGTTAACCTTCAGAGAATCCTGCACAAGGACTCCTAAGTCCCCTTGCACCCGATTTCTGAATTTGCTTCCACTTAGAAAATAGTCTACACCTTTATTCTTTCTGCCAAAATGCATGACCATACACTTCCCGACACCGTATTCCATCTGTTAAGACACTTTGCCCATTCTCCTAGTCTGTCCAAATCTTTCAGGAGACTCCCTGCCTCCTCAATGCCGTCTGCTCCTCCACCTATTTCTTTATCATCTGCAAACTTAAGCCATCAATTCTGTCATCCAGATTACTGACATGTAATGTGAAAAGTGGTCCCAACACCAAGCCCTGTAAACACCACTAGTCACCGGTAGCTAATCTGAAAATGTCTCCTTTATTTCCACTGCCAGTCAGACATTTTCTATCTATACAACACACACACAATGCCAGGGGAGTACAGCAGGTCAGGCAGCGTCTACGGAAATAAAGAAACAGTCCACCATCTAAGCTAGCATCTTTTCTGAAATACCACGGGCTTAGTGGCTTCATGTGCGGCACTTGTCAAAGGCCTTCTGAAAATCCACATCCTTTTGAAATCAACATTCATTGATTCTCTTTTGTCTATTCTGCCTGTTACTTCCTCAAAGAATTCCAACAGATTTGTCAGGCAAGATTTCCCCTTAAGGAAATCAAGCTGATTTTGGCCTATTTTATCATGTGCCTCCAAGTACCCCAAAACCTGATTATTAATAATGGACTCCAATACCTTGCCAGCCAATGAAGTCAGGCTATACGAACCAACAGGTCTATAATTTCCTTTCTTTTGCTTCTTTCCTTTCTTAAAGAGCAGAGTTACATTTGCAATTTCCCAGTCCTCTGGAACCATTATGGAATCTAGTGATTGTTGAAAGATCACTACTAATTCCTCCATAATCTCTTCAGTTACCTCAATAAGAATCCTGGGGTATGGTCCATTTCCCCTCCACCATCATCCACCTCTTTCTAGCAGAACTAGTCCTCACCCTCAACAATTTCTCCTTCAGCTCCTCCCAATTTCTCCAAACTCAAGGTGTAGCCCCAGCAATGTATGCCTTTCCATTGGCTACGCTGAACAGGCCATGTTCCAAGTCTTCCCTGGTAATGCTCCTCAACTCTTCCCGCTCTACACTGACAACTGCATTGGTGCTGCTTCATGCACCCATGCTGAGTTGAGCAATTTCATCAACTTTGCCTCGAACTTCCACCCTGCTTTTAAATTCACTGGTCCATTTCTGATACCTCTCTCCCCTTTCTCAATGTCTGTCTCCATCTCTGCAGACAAACTGTCTACCAGCTTCTCTTATAAACCTACCAATTCCCAAGATCATCTTGACAATACCTCTTCCCATACTGTCTTCTGTAAAAATGCTATTTTCTTTTCTCAGTTCCTTCATCTCCATCACTTTCCTTTCAAAGAACGGTGTTTCCCTTCCTCCACCATTGATGCTGCCCTCACCCGAATCTCCTCCATTTCGCAGACATCAGCACTCACCTCACCTTCCTGCTGCCTTAAAGCCATAGAGCTTCTTGTCCTCACCTATCACTACGAGCCTCTGCATCCAACACAACATTCTCTGCAATGGGATCCTCCCACCAAACACATCTGTACCTCCCCAAACCACCCCCCCCCCAACTCCTTGCTTTCCACCGGGACCTTGTCCACTCATCCCTCCTCAGAAATCTGCCTCCTTGCACATATCCCTGCAAGTGACAGAAATGCCACACTTGTCCATTAACCTCCTCCCTCGTACCCGCTCAGGGCCCCAAATGAGGCAAGTGAGGCAACACTTCAGCTGTAAATCTTTTGGAGTTGTATATTGTATCCGGTGGCCCTGACGTGGCCCTCTCTACATCGGTGAGACCCGATGCAAGTTGGGGGACTGCTTTTTCAAGTGCCTCCGCTCCATCCTCCCAAAGTGGCATTTCCTGGTGGCCAACTATTTTAGTTTCTGTCCCCATTCCCATTCTGATGTCTGCTTATGCCACGATGAGGCCACTCTCAGGGTGGAGGAGCAACAACTCATTATTCCATCCAGGTAGCCTTCAACCGGATTGCATGAATATCAATTTCTTCTGCTGGTAATTTGCTTTCCTCTCCCTTCCCTGTTCTTCCATTCTCCAATCTGGTCTCTTACATTTTCTCCTCACCTGCCTATCACCTCCCCCGGTGCTCCTCCTTCTTCCCTTTCTCCCATGGTCCAGTCTCCTCACCGTTCCCACCACCTGTCTTCACCTATCACCTTCTAGCTGTCCTCCTTCCCCTTCCCCCCACCTTTTTATGCTTCTATCTTCCCTCTTCATTTCCAGTTCTGGAAAAGGGCCTCGGCTTGAAATGTCAACTGTTTATTCATTTCCACAGATGATGCCTAACCTGCTGTGTTCCTCCAGCATTTTGTGCGTGTTGCCACATCATAAGGTGTTGCCCTTTTTACATATCTTTTCTATCTGCCGTTTCAATTTCTATCCCATATCCTTGCAATTTCTAAACTTTAGCCACAAGGATTCTACATCTCTGATCCTGTTTCTAAAGATATGATATCATTTTTTACCAACAGTCACTCCACCACCTCTGCCTACCTGCCTGGCTTTTCAATACTGTATGCATCCTTGGAAATTAAGCTCCCAGCTGTGATTTTTTTTTCAGCCATGACTCAGTGATGTCCACAACAACATATCTGCCAATTTCTAACTGCACTATCTACATTATTCTGTTTTCTGTGTGCATTTAAATGTAACTCCTTCAGCCCTGTATTAATTGTCCTCTTTGATTTTGCCTCCATGTTAATGGAGGTTAAATTCTATTCCATTTCAGCAGTGCATCACCCAAGAATAGCAAAAGCTGATGCACAATTCACTGGAAAATTCTGAATTAAGTAAGCCACAGATTACTTTAAAAAATACGAAAGCGAACGTCAGCTCTACAGCCATGCCAAAGCATTGCACCAATCACCAACCATGCAGCTCCCATCAGAGTGCAAGTATTAGTAACCTCATAGTTAGATCCTCAGTCTTCTGCTGGTCAGACCCTAGCAGGTCTCTACAAAAAGAGAAAATACTATTAGCAACCACATCTGTGATTATTCCCATCTGTTAACATGCTATCACATGGAGCATGGTCCTTTGTTGCTCACCCAGTGCTTCATACCTGAGGGTTTCATTGTAGATCTCAGCCATGCTGACGGTGATGGTGAGATCCCAGTCTGCTGAGCGCTCTGCCACTTCACCAAACAGATGCTGGAGAGCACGCTGGTTTATTCCAGGGTCTTCCGGCAACCCCTAGACTCAGAGGAAACAGTGATATTGTGCCAATGTTATGTCAGGCTAAGAAAAATAAATAGCCCTCAAGAGACGGGAGGAATGTGCAAAGATTGAGGAACTACAGGAAGAAGCCAACCACTGGTTCCAACTGCAAATCTGGAGTGTATAAATTAGCTTGTGTGCCATCATGGAACAACTGCAAACCTGGAGTATATAAATTAGCTTGTGTGCCATCATGGAATAGAGACACCATTGAAAAATCAAGTCACTGCAGATGTTGAAAATTTGAAACAAAAAAACAAAAATGCTGGAAACATTCAATGAGTGGGTCAGCCAGCATCTGTGAAGGTTGAGTCACTAAGTCTCTGACCTGAAACACTAACACCTCTCACCTTTCTGTACAACACAGACCTTAGTCACCCAGGCTTTGGTCTACTGGAGACATCCTGCAGTATAACAAATTTCTTCTCTGTCCTTCTCAATTTTGGCCACTCCATCAGACTGTACATACATACAACCAAAGGGTCTTTGAACCGAAACATTGCCTCTGTTTCTGTTCTCACAGAATGACTACAAAATATTTTCAAAACTTTGTTTTTTATTTTAGATTTTCAGTTTTCTAAAATTCTCATTAATTCTATCTCCTGTGCAGGAGAGATGATTCTAACATTTTATCAGGTAGCTGATTTTGTTAAGCCAGGTTAATGAATAATGAAGATTTTTTTCCTGTCCTGTCCTTTCTACCCAAATTAGTTAACAACATTTCAGGTCTAACAAGAATAAGACTGAATTCTACTGCATTGGAAGTATACAGTAGAACAGAGGGATCTAGGAATAATTATTTAAAGGCATCCATTAGTCTTGCGAGACCATGAATCTGCACCTGGAAAGTCTTCACTCTCCAGGGCGCAGGCCTGGGCAAGGTTGTATGGAAGACCAGCAGTTGCCCATGCTGCAAGTCTTCCCTCTCCACGACACCAATGTTGTCCAAGGGAAGGGCATTAGGACCCATACAGCTTGGCACCAGTGTCGTCGCAGAGCAATGTGTGATTAAGTGCCTTGCTCAAGGATACAACAACACATTGCCACGGCTGGGGCTTGAACTCACGACCTTCAGGTCGTTAGTGCAATGCCTTAACCACGGCCACGTGCCCACACAGGAATAATTATAATAATTATTATAAATATTCTAATTATCGATTATATAATTATTATATCATAATACATAAAATAATTATTACAAATATTATAATTATTATAAATAATAAAAATAAAGGTGCATAGTTCACTGAAGGTGGAATCTCATGTGGATAGGGTGGTGAAGAAAGCTTTTGGTATGCTGGCCTTTATATATCAGAGCATTGAGTATAGGAGTTGGGATGTAATGTTGAAATTGTACAAGGCATTGGTAAGGTCAAATTTGGATTTTTGTGCGCAGTTCTGGTCACCAAATTATAGGAAAGATCTCAACAAAATTGAAAGAGTACAGAGAAGATTTACTAGAATGTTACCTGGGTTTCATCTCCTAAGTTACAGAGAAAGGTTGAACAAGTTGGGTCTTTATTCTTTGGAACGTAGAAGGTTGAGGGGTGACTTGATAGAGGTATTTAAAATTATGAGGGGGATAGATAGAGTTGACGTTATAAGCTTTTTCCATTGAGAGTAGGGGAGATTCAAACAAGAGGACATGAGTTGAGAGTTAAAGGACAAAAGTTTAGGGGTAACATGAGAGGGAACTTCTTTACTCAGAGAGTGGTAGCTGTGTGGAACGAGCTTCCAGCAGAAGTGGTTGAGGCAGGTTTGATGTTGTCACTTAAAGTTAAATTGGATAACTATATGAACAGGAAAGGAATGGAGGGTTATGGGCTGAGTGCAGGTCGGTGGGACTAGGTGAGAGTAAGAGTTCGGCATGGACTAGAAGAGCCAAGATGGCCTGTTTCCGTGCTGTATTTGTCATATGGTTATATTGGTTCATAAGACCAGCTGGCATCAGACAAACTGCTTTCCCCAAAAAGTATCCAAAAATATGAACTTTCCAATGCTATAAATGCTATTAATCCTTAATTAAAGTTTGCACCATTACAACCTTACCTCCATTGTGTACGTCTTCCCAGAGCCCGTTTGTCCATAGGCAAATATGCAGACGTTGTACCCATCAATGCAGGACGTGATGAGTGCTTGAACCTCCCGGAATATCTGGAACAAATAATGGGAACAATTATTTCACAAATTACTGCTGATATCAAGTTTTGACAAAACAACAGACATTCTAATGTAGGAGTGTTGAGTTGCCAGTTTGAATTTTGCCCTTTTCCCCTGGCTGGGACCCTTGAACCTACATTTGTGAGTTTATGAACAGACAAATGATTAACTGTAACCTCAACTTTGCATTTTTCTCCACTTGCAGTAACTCTTTACCCTTTGCTGATCAAGAATCTGTCCTGAAAACATTCAGAGAGTGTCCTTCCACCACCCCTTGAGGACGAAAATCACAAAGAATGATCATCCTCGGATAACAACTGTTCCATCTCGAATTTAAATGAGTAACCACTTCTCTTATTGTGCTTACATATAACAGATTATATTTATAT
This sequence comes from Mobula hypostoma, assembly GCF_963921235.1. Lineage (NCBI taxonomy): Eukaryota > Metazoa > Chordata > Chondrichthyes > Myliobatiformes > Myliobatidae > Mobula > Mobula hypostoma. The sequence goes on along the minus strand of NC_086110.1, from coordinate 11,563,931 downwards.
TTATATTACCTCTGTTCTGGATCATCTCACAAAGTGAAACATCCACACTATCAAGACCTTATGCTTTAGTCCTCACTCACTCTGAACTCCAGTGGCTGCAAGCCTTACGTATTCAACCTTTCCTCGCCCTTTTCAGGGGTCAGTTTAGTAAACCATCCCTGAATTGCTTCCAAAACAGTTACATCCTTGCTTAACTAATGAGATCAAAAGCTCCACACCAGCTACAAGAGACAGGAACCTCACCCAGCTGTGGAGTTAGACATGGTCTTACTGAAACATAGGATGAACCTGCACTACATAAGAATCACAGGGAAGGCCAAACAAAAGGGTCAGCCGATTCAAAATCAATCCATGAGACACCAGCTGCACTGGGGGAGAATATCATTTTTGACTGGTGCACCCAGTTGAAATATCAAGAGGCTTTCAAATTGTGAAATACCTTGAATTGCAATCTCTATTTTATACATAAATGGATGAATTACTTTGCAAGGTCCTACACACAGGCAAGAGATACAAAAGCAACTGGCAAAAAGGGACACTGCTCCAACACTACAGACCAATAAACTGTCAAGAGGCGACAAGAAAGCAGAAGAGACCCAAAGAAGTGCGGGAATGGACACAAAATCACGGTATGCAGGGTATCATAAACCAGGCCCTTGATACTAATGTGATGGAGATGCAGATCAAGTAACACAAGATGGCAGAGCTGTACTGCGAGAGTAGTCACGGCAGAGAAATGCTGAGCCCCACGTGCTGATTAAGTTGTTAATGCTGAAGGAAATGTTATAAGAGAGTGTTAGACTCTTACTTTTTACTTGCCACTTAGCAGCCCAAGTCTATACATTATTTTCAGCAGGAGTTCCCAACTGTTTTTATGCCACAGACCAACATCTTTAAACAAGGTTGAAAACCCCAGATCTGGGGTCTTTCTGTACACAAACAGTTAGTTCCATGTCACATAAAGGAGAACACCATGCAGTTCCCACCCTAATCTTACCATGGAGGAAGAGGAAAAGGAAAAAGAAAAGGAATTAATGTGAGAAATTAACTGATATGGTTGTCAACAACTTCACTAAAACAGTGTGATGCAAGGCAAACTGGATGGAGTTTCATTATTCCTGGTCTACGATTGCCCAGGCACCAGTTTCTGATCTTTATCCAGGCACACTGCTCAAGGACCTGCACACATCCCAGTGATCAGTTAGATCATGGACCAGTTTTCACGTTAAGCCCACTTACATCTGTTTGCAATGCATGTGGCTGAAAAACCTTATCCAGCTCAAACATGGAGGTTTTTCCACGGTGTGAGACATACAAAACTCCATCATCGTCCTGATCGAAGGAAATGACATTCCTGTTGTCGAGACCTGCACCATCCTCCCTGGTTATAGGTCGAACTCTGCACAAGACACGAATATTCCCTGAAGAAAGATTACAACAGAAGCATGAACACAAGACGCTGGAAATCCAGAATAACACACACATACGGCTAGAGGAACTCAGCAGTGAGCAGCATCTTTGGAGAGGAATAAACAGTCGATGTTTTGGTCGCGACCCCTCACCAGGACTGAAAAGGAAGGGGGTCGGGGAAGAATCCAGAATAAGGAGGTTAGGGGTAGTACCAGGTGAGGAGGAAGGTAGGTGGAGGGGGGAGAAAACAGAAGCATCAGTGAAATGGCCCTGTGAAAAGTAAGGTGATTTATTTTTTCTGCAACAGAGTACACACAGTGGCCACTTTACTAGGTACATCCTGCATCTAATAAAGTGGCCTTCTGCTCCTGTAGCCCATCCATTTCAAGGTTCAATGTGTTGTGTGTTCAAAGATGCTCTTCTGCACACCACTGCTATAACATGTTGCTATTTGAGTTAATATCGCCTCCCTGTCAGCTTAAACCAGCCTGGCCATTCTCCTGCGACCTCTCTCATTAACCAGGCATTTTCGTCCACGGAACTGCCGCTTACTGAATGTTTCTTGCTCTTTTGCACCATTTTCTGACAGCTGTGTGTGAAAATCCTAGAAGATCAGCAGTTTCTGAGATACTTAAACCACCACAGCCAGCACCAACAACCATTCCACGGTCAGCAGCAATGAGATTACACTTCTTCCATGTTCTGACCATTTGCCTGAAAAATAACAGCCTCTTGATCATGTCTGCATGTTTTTATGCATGGAGTTGCTGCCACATGATTGGCTGATTAGATATTTGCATTAACGTGCAGCTGTACAGACGTACCTATAAAATGGCCACTCTGTGTAAACGTACGCGGCTGATTTTGGACTGCGAGCTCCTCTCCGCAGTAAGCAAATAAAGCTCCAACCAGGCACGTCACACTGACTTACCTCGAAGCCGCACCAGCTCATTGTGGCATTTCTTGCGGAGCTGCATCTCCCGCTTGTACTTGCGCAGAAGATCCTGGTTTATTTCCTTTGCTTCCTCCACTGCTTGGTAAATCTGGAAAGAAGGATATGCATGTCTTCAGGGCATCCTAAGACATCTAAGAGCCAACTGACAAATTCACTGTTGTAGGAAAAGTCTCAGAGAGATCCAGCCCAGGAACAGGCCATTCAGTCCATCAAGTCCATGCTGGTCATCAGCCACCCATTGACACTAATCCCATTTTATTCTCCCCACATCCCCATCAGCTCCCTCCAGATTCTAACCCTCACCCACACACTAGTGATAATTTACCAACCACCACATCTTCGGGATCAGGGAGGAACCCGAGGTCACCGGGAGAACATGTAAACTCCACAGCAATGCCTGAGGTCAGTATTGAACCTGGGTCGATGGCGCTCTGAGTCAGTGGCTCTATGTGCTGTAGCACTGGGCCACCCAATGTAGATCCCATTCTGCACGAGACTCCTTTATCACCACTGTATAAATATGGTCAGTTCCCATGTCACCTCCACAGACCGCACCACTTCGCTTCCTCTGTCGGTGCACTGTGGGGGTCCCTGATAATACACACCAAACACCCTTTGCAACACTTCTCAACTCACTTCCTTTTTTGTCTGACTGACGGCGTCCTGCAGAAGACAGGGAAAATCCCGGACATGGTTCTTCAGACAGTTGTAATCATTAGTCAGTGTCTTCAGGGCTGGTTGGATGGAGAGAAGGTTGATTCGGACACCTGCAGAAAGAGAACCCCAGGTCAGCAAGGTGATGGCACCCTTCACCTCTCAGAGCAAAATGGTGTGTCGGGTGCAGGCTCCAACTCAGTGCCTCCCTAATGTGCTGCAAGTTGGTAGAACAGAGGGATCTGGGAATGCAGATCCATAATTCGCTGAAAGTGGCGTCACAGGTAGATAGGGTCATAAAGAAAGCTTTTGGCACATTGACCTTCATAAATCAATATGCTGAGTACAGGACATGGGATGTTTCGTTGAAGGTGTATATGACACTGGTGAGGCCTAATTTGGAGTATTGTGTGCAGTTTTGATCACCCACCTAAAGGAAAAATGTAGGCAAGGTTGAAAGAGTACAGGGAAAATTTACAAGGATGTTGCCAGGTCTGGAGGACCTGAGTTATAAGGAAAGATTGAATAGGTTAGGACTGTATTCCTTAGAATGTAGAAGATTAAGAGGATATTTGATAAAGGTTACAAAATTATGAGGGGTATAGACAAGGCAAATGCGAGCAGGTTTTTTCCTGGAACGACAGCCAGAGGTCATGGGTTAAGGGTGAACAGTGAGAAGTTTAAGAGAAACGTGAGGAGAAACTCCTTCACTCAGAGGGTCGTGAGAGTGTGGAATGAGCCGTCAGCAAAAGTGGTGCACGTGAGTTTGATTTCAAAGTTTAAGGGAAGTTTGGATAGGTACATAGATGGTAGGGATATGGAGGGCTATGGTCCTGATATAGGTTGATGGGAGTAGGCAGTTTAGATGGTTTTAGCATGGACGAGATGGGCCGAAGGGCTTGTTTCTGTGCTGTAATTCTATGATCCTAAGTCCACCCTGTTCAGGCTCAACCACATGGGTTTCACCTGGTTAGTCTCAAATTGCCACAAGGCAGTAAACATTGGGTTAAAGTGAGTCATTCTGAGCACCTCTGCCTCTTTCTATTAACTCACTGTCTCAAGGTAACATTCATCATTAAAGATCCCCACCATCTGGGCCATGCCATCTTTTTGCAGCTACACATGTGCAGGAAGTACAGAAGCCCGAAGTCCCTCCCCATCAGGTTCAAGTACAGATACTTCCCTTAACTATTTGGTCCTTGAACCAATTGACACAACCCTAATCTGTAGTTTAGTAAAACTACAGACATTTTGATCACTTTGTGCTAAAATGGACTTTGATTTCTATTCTAACTGACCTCTCTAATGTGAAAGTTGTATATAATTTGTTTCTCTTGTGAATGCAGTTTTTATGATGCCATATGTCTGTGATGCTGCTGCGGCCCAGACTTCCTTTGCAATGAGGCACACATGTACTTATGCAAATAGCAGTAAGCTTGTCTTCAACTTCAACCAACTGCACCTTCCACAAAGGTCCTATTAAATGCAAATTCTTTATGCCAAGGGTGCTTATTGCTTCTGCTGCATTACCTACCATTCAGATTATCATGCACAGTCTTCATTTCAGACCGTGCATGCTGGAAGACCTCTTCAATGGCCTGGTTCTTCTCATCTTCCATTGCCTGAAGTGCTGCAAGCATCTCCCCTCGTGCTTGTTCGAGCTCTGCCTCGTACATCATGATCTGCAGTTGACAGGAAGTGTTACTGCCAGTCAGTTTGGTCTGGAACCTCTTAGGCAATACAAATCATAAGTGGTTTCAGCTAATCGATCTAATGCAACTGCATTAATCTTCCCAGTATTGTCAATGTTAGTAACTGTTGGCAACAAGCAGAGACGGAATTCTATTAACAATACCGCAAGGCTCAGTGCTGGGACCCCAGATGTTTACAATATATATTAATGACTTAGATGAGGGAATTAAATGCAGCATCTCCAAGTTTGCGGATGACACGAAGCTGGGCGGCAGTGTTTGCTGCGAGGAGGATGCTAAGAGGATGCTAAGTGACTTGGATAGGTTAGGTGAGTGGGCAAATTCATGGCAGATGCAATTTAATGTGGATAAATGTGAGGTTATCCACTTTGGTGGCAAAAACAGGAAAACAGATTATTATCTGGATGGTGGCCAATTAGGAAAAGAGGAGGTGCAACGAGACCTGGGTGTTATTATACACCAGTCATTGAAAGTGGGCATGCAGGTACAGCAGGCGGTGAAAAAGGCGAATGGTATGCTGGCATTCATAGCAAGAGGATTCGAGTACAGGAGCAGGGAGGTACTACTGCAGTAGTACAAGGCCTTGGTGAGACCACACCTGGAGTATTGTGTGCAGTTTTGGTCCCCTAATCTGTGGAAAGACATCTTTGCCATAGAGGGAGTACAAAGAAGGTTCACCAGATTGACTCCTGGGATGGCAGGACTTTCATATGATGAAAGACTGGATCGACTAGGTTTATACTCGTTGGAATTTAGAAGATTGAGGGGGGATCTTATTGAAATATACAAAATCCTAAAGGGATTGGACAGGCTAGATGCAGGAAGATTGTTCCCGATGTTGGGGAAGTCCAGAACGAGGGTTCACAGTTTGAGGATAAAGGGGAAGCCTTTTAGGACCGAGATTAGGAAAAACTTCTTCACACAGAGAGTGGTGAATCTGTGGAATTCTCTGCCACAGGAAACAGTTGAGGCCAGTTCATTGGCTATATTTAAGAGGGAGTTAGATATGGCCCTTGTGGCTAAAGGGATCAGGGGGTATGGGGGGGAAGGCTGGTACAGGGTTCTGAGTTGAATGATCAGCCATGATCATACTGAATGGCGGTGCAGGCTCGAAGGGCCGAATAGCCTACTCCTGCACCTATTTTCTATGTTTCTATGTTAATAGGGAGGAGCGCCTAGACTTGCCTGAGCTTGAAGCTGGGCTGATGTTTGCCAAGAGTCTTGAAGCTGTTGTTCTTGCTCTGTCAGCAGTTGCCTCTGAATACTAATCTGTTCCTGAAGATAATGATTCCTTGACTGAGCTTCTTCTAAGTCCTGCTTCATCCTCGATGATTCAACTTCCATTTTTTTGGTCATATACTAGACATGATTTAACAATAAGGTTAATTAAATTTTAAATTCACCAAACCCATAATCAGCAGTTTTGAATCAATTAAAACCTCTCCACCCTAGCCAACTACTCAGAAATCACAGCAGCGCGAAAAGGCATCAGCCATAAATAAATCTCACCAACTGTTGAAGTCACAAAAATCTAAAGCAGTGTACCTTCTTGCTTGGCAAACAGAAAAATATTGAGACTCTCAAAAAGTTAACTTGCTGGCTGAGCTGGTAGTAAGGACGGCAAATGCAATGTTGGCATTCATTTCAAGAGGACTAGAATGTAAAAGCAAGGATGTAAAGCCAAGCAGTTTTGGGCTCCATATCTAAGAAATGATGAGTGGCATTGGAGAGGGTCAAAAGAGGGTTCACAAGAATGATCCTGGGAATTAAAAGGTCAACATACAAGGCCTGTTTGATGGCTTTGGGTCTGTACTCACCCGAGTTTAGAAGAATGAGGGAGAATCTCATTGAAACCTACTGAATATTGAAAGGGATTTATAGAGTGGGCATGGAGAGGGTGTTTCCAGTAGTGGGAGAGTCTGGGACCAGAGGACCGAATCAGAATACAAGGCCGTCCCTTTAGAACAGATGAGGAGGAATTTCTTAGCCAGATGGTGGTAAATCTCTGGAATTCATTGCCACAGGTGGCTGTGGAGGCCAATTCATTTAAAGCACAGGTTGATAGGTTCTTAATTAGTCAGGGCATCAAAGGTGACGAGGAGAAGGCAGGAAATTGGGTTGAGAGGGATAATAAATCAGCCATGATGGAATGGTGAGCAGAGTTGATGGGCTCCTATGTCATATGGTCCTACTGTCTTATAAGTTGGAGTTGGTATGGAAGAGGAAGAACATGGAGAAGGAATTTTCTGATGGAAACATCTTTAACTTACTGATCCAAGTCTGGCTCAAATACACTGATTAGATTACAGTCAGAATACATTACCGGCTGGGAGAAACAACAACAGCTTTTGGAAAAGTTAACAATGAGGTTGGGGAGGAGGAGGACAACAAAGACAAAGCGATTCAGGAGAGTACTGCTTAAAAGCATTAACACCTTACGGCTACAAAGATTTATTCTCAGATTTTAAAACGTATTATTCTGTTAATTGGATGGCTCATAAACCTTGACTCAAGTCTAGGCAATTTTGGGCATCGTTTTTCGGTTCCCCTCAGTCCTCATTGAAAGGTCAAATGAGGCACTTACCCAATGACACCAAACTCTGCAAATTGTGGTGGTGGGGGGGGGGTCGTCTGTGCCCACCAAATTGGGGGAAAACTCAGGACAACAGGCAGTGTCTATAACTCAGGACTAGAGTTAGATTCTAAATCTGCACTGAAGGCCAGAATCATATTTTAAAATAAAATTAAGGGATGTGTCACCTTACAAGTTTGGATGAATGATTTCAACCAAAAATATCAAGTGTCATAGAATACTACAGCATACAAATAGGCCCTTCAGCCCATCTAGTCCATACAGAATTGTTATTCTGCCTAGCACCATTGACCTGCACCTGGCCCATGCCTTCCATATCCCCCCCATCTATACCTGTCTAAATTTCTCTTAAATGTTGAAATCGAACCCACATCCACCACTTCCGCTGACAGCTCATTCCATGCTCTGAGTGAAGATCCCCCTCAGGTTCCCCTTACACATTTCAACTTTCACCCTTAACCTTCACCTCTAGTTCTAGTTTCACCCAACTTCAGTGGAAAAAGGCCTGCTTGCAGTAATCCTATTTATACCCTTCATTCTGTATACCTCTTTCAAATCTCCCCTCATTCTCAATCGCTCCAGGGAATAAATCCTAATCTATTCAACCTTTCCCTTTAACTCAGGTTCTCAAGTCCAGGCAATATCTTTGTAAATTTTCTCTGCACTCCATCAAGGTTATTGATACCTTTCCTGCACGTAGGTGACCAGAACTGCACACAATGCTCTAAATTTGGCCTCACTGTTGTCCTATTCAGCTTCAACTTAACATCACAACTCCTGTACTCAGTACTCTGATCTATGAAGGCCAATGTTCCAAAATTTTCTTTGTGACCCTATCTACCTGTGATGCCACTCTCAAGGAATTATGGGCCTATATTCACAGATGCCTCCATTCTACCGCACTCATCAGTACCCTACTGTTTATTGTAAATCCTACCCTGGTTTGCCTCCCAAAGTGTAACATCTCACACTTGGCTCCCTTAAGTTCCATCTGCCATTTTACGGCCCAGTTTTTCAGTTGGTCTCGGTCTCGCTGCAAGCTTTGACATCCTTCCTTGCTGTCCACTACGCCCCCAAACTTTGTATCATCTGCTGATTTAGTTTACCACATTATCCAAATCATTAACATACATGATAAACAACAGACCCAGCATTGATCTCTGTGATACACCACCAGTCTAAAGAGCCAAATGTCTACTAGCACTCTCTGGCTTCTCCCTCTAAATCAATATTGAATCCAATTTACTACCTCTTCTGGACCAACCTCCCGTGTAGAACTTTGTCAAAGTCCATGTAGTCAACATACACTACTTTCCCTTCATCAACCTTCTTGGTAACCTCATTCAGAAACTCTAAGATTGGCTAGACATGACATACCAATGCCAGAACCATGTAGACTATCCCTAAACAGGCTCTGTTTATCCAAATATTTATATATTCCATCCCTAAAAACACCTTCCAATAATATACCCACTACTGACTTCATCTCACTGGCCTATAGTGTCCTGGCTGATTCTTAGAGTCTCTCTTGAACAATGGAACAACAATAGCTATCTTCCACTCCTCTGGCACCTCTCCCATGGTTTCTGATGTTTTAAATACCTCTTCCAAGCTCCCTACAATTTCTGCACAAGCCTCCTAGAACAGCTTGTCAGTCCCTGGAGACTTATCCACCCTGATTTACCACAAGACGGCAAGCACTTTCTCTTCTGCTATCCAGATACGGTCCATAGCTTACCTGGTGTTCAGCTGCAGTTCTAATGATTTCCCATAGAGATCTTCCCCATCTCTTTCAGCATACTGCAGATAACCACCCTGATCTTCAAGAGGACTAATTTTGTCCCTTGCTATCCTTTTGCTCTTAATACAGAAATCCTGGGATTCTTCTTCACCTTGTCTGCTACAGCAACCTCATGCTTCCTTTTAGACCCCCTGACTTTTCTCTTCAATGTTCTCTTGCATTTCTGAACTCCTCACTTGGTCCTTTCTGCCTATACCTACCGTGCACCTCCTTCTTCATAACCAGAGCCTCAATATTCCTCAAAAGCCAAGGTTCCCTGAACCTGTTATTCTTGCCTTTTATTCTCACAGGAACATATAAACTCCGTACTCTCAATATTTCAGTTTGAAGTCTCTCACTAACAATCCTTTTGCCAGAAACCAACTGTCCCAATCCACACCTGCCAGATCCTTTCAGATAGCATAAAAAATTGGCCTTACTTCAACTTAGAATCTCAAACCGAGGGCTAATCCTATTCTCCACAAAAACCTTGAAACTAATAGAATTACGATCACTAGATGTAAAGCGTTCTCACACACACTTCCATCACCTGCACTGTCTCATTCCTAATAGGAGATCCAGTATCGTGCACCATCTAGTTGGAACTCCTAGTGTATTGATTAAGGAAACTCTTCTGAGCACATCCGACAAACTCTGCCCTATCCAGTCCTTTCCATATTGACTGGAGATCCAGTCAACGAGAAAAGTTAAAATCACCAGCTATCACAACCATTTTTTTTTCTGGAAACAGTCTGTTATCCCTCTACAAATTTGTTCCTCTAAATCCTGCCGAGTCTAGGAAGGTTTATAATATTAACCATGACCATGACCATTAACGTGGTCATCCTTTTCTTACTCCTCAGTTCCACCCATATACCCCAGTAGAGGAGTCCCCAAGTCTGCCCTGTCTCGGCACTGCAGTGACATTTTCTCTGACAAGTAATTGCACCCCTGCCCCTTCAACACCTCCCACCATCGTGTCTAAAGAACAGAACGCCAGAACACGGAGATGCCAATCTTGTACCTCCTGCAACCATGTCTCACTAAGGGCTATAATGTCATAATTCCATATGCTGATCCGTGCTCTAAGCTCGTCTACCTTCCCTACAATACTCCTTGGAATAAAATAGACACAACTCAGAACATTAGTCCCACCGTGCTCAATGTTGCGGTTTGTGTCTTTGTACGTAGGCAGCATCTACTTTCCCCACAACCACTCCACTAGCCACCCGTCACTCTGGTTCCCACATCGCTGGATCCTCCTGTTCGTTTCCTTCTACGGTGGTTGCTGACTCTCCAGCAGCACTTTTCTGGTTTAACCGGTAACTCTAATCTCACTACTTTTGGATAGCAGATTAAATATGGACATATTGTGAATGTACACGTGTGTGTGTGTATGTATATATATTGTGTGTGTATGTATATATATATATACACATACACACACACACACGTACCTCATTACTAACCTAAGAAGTAGGTATGTGAGAGTTGAGGGGTTTGCTCTGTTAATTTCTCACTGAGCACACTGTATGAAACCAAGGTCTCCCTTTAAGTCAACACTAAAAAAAAATACACAGGAGAGCAAAGTCGCCATCTTTTGTGCATGTGCCAACTTCTGTTCAACCAGCATCTCTATATAGAGTACCTGGTCATTTCCTCTTTGTTACTTAAAGGACTTTTTTTGCACATAAACATGAATGCTGCTTTTTATATGGTGAGTATACTTCAAAGGAATGAAACACACTATAGGTTTTGGGGAAACAATGTAACGAAACCTGCCATAAATCGATCCTCATATGAAAAAAGGATCTGGTGCTTTCCCAGCATATATGATGAGTAAACTCTTCTCCGGCTTCCAGCCAGGTACAGTTATTGATTGTAACTGACATTTCAATGACAAAGTCTGCTATCTCTATCAAGGATGATGCCTAGGCACGTCTAGTCCAGTGATATTTATACCCCCGTCGTCTGTCCCTCCTGATTGATTAGTCTTCATCCAATTAAGTTTCCGCTCTCCCATCTTGTTTACAATTGAATTCCAGTTCTTACTTAGAGCGAGGCCTTCGTCTTCATTAAAATTATTTTCCTCTAGTTTTATTTCAATGGCTTCCTTAACCAGGCAGTCCTAAAAGCTATTGATGTGGCACAGTAGTTTTGTGTTATCGAAGTCAATCCTATGGCCATTGCAAATGCGAAGTTCTGCTACCACCGATTTCTCCGGGTAACCCAAGCAGATACACTTCCTGTGCTCCTTGAGGCAAGTTTTCACCATGCGTCCTGTCTGGCCGATACATGCTGCTCTGCGTTACACAGTTTCTAGAAGGATCGCCAGGATCCTGAAGGAATAACTGATTAATATCATCCACAAACTTGTAAGGAGGCTCAAATCACAGTTTATGTGGGTCAAAGATGCCCTGGGACTCAGGTCAGCTGGCGCTAATAGGATTCCCTACAAATGCACAGCAGCGTGTATCGATTGACTGGGTGGAACACACGATGGAAACCCACATCAAGGAGCACAGGAGGTGTATCCACGTGGGTTACCTGAAGAAATCGGTGGCAGCAAAACACTGCATTCAAAATGGCCATAGGATTGACTTTGACAGCACAAAACTACTTTTGTGCCGTCAAAGGAAGCCTTTGAAATAAAATTGAGGAAAATAATTTTAACAAAAGGTGAAGGTCTCACTCCAAGAACTGGAATTCAATTGTAATCAATGTGGAAGAGTGGAAAGCTGATTGGATGAGGACTAACCAATCAGGGACAGATGATGGGGGTATAAATACCACCAGATTAGACATACTCAGGCATCATCCCTGATGAAGATGGCGGAGTTCGTCACTGAACCGTCAGTTATAAACGATACCTGTACCCATTGTTCACTTTCTATAAAAATCTGGTTAAGGAAAAAAGGAATCACAAAGATCTGTATTACATGGAGTGGATTAGAATGAGGGAGTTCTTACTGAAGCAGACAAGATCCTGAGTAATACAAGGGTAGATGTCAAGATGTGTCCATTAGTGGGAAAATCTCAGTCCATTTTATACAACCTACTCAGTTTTGGACCCAAGAATTCCCTTCATCCATCTCTGAGCACAACCACAATTCAGGTAAAGACTTTGGTGCATGTTCAGTTTTCCCTTTAATCCAGGTCTAACAATCTAGTAGTATAAAGTAAGTCCATCAACCTAATGGCTCTGCAACACTGCCTTGCTGGTCGGCAGTGCAATCATTTTTACCTTTACTCCTGGTGTGGACTGCTTGGCCAGAGCTAGATGGCAGTCCCTTATGCGCTTATTCAGCCTCTCTTCCTTCTCAGCTCTGTCCTGAAGGACATCTTTCAGGTGCTGTTCCAGCTCTGACAGCAGCTGGGTCTTTTCTTGCAACTCTAACTGTAAGACTGTCATTTGCTTCCGTAACCGAGAGTTTTCCTATGACAGGGAAGAGAACATGGGATCTGTTTATCATCCAGCAGTATAAAAAATCCTTCTTGCAAACCTGATCAATATCCATGATTGTCTTTCTTCTCTGCTCATCCTCTGATGAAAATGAAGCACATTCTGATTTTGAGTCACAGAGCACAGAAACAGACCCTTTAGCCTAACCTGTTGCATATTTAATATTTCAGTAATAATTGAGTAATACTGTAAATATATTGAGTGATTAAGCATTGTCTGTCTCATTCATTACAGGTTAAATGTAAAAGTATGTGAATGGCATACGTCATCATGCCACCATGTTATAAGTGCACACCTCACTGAAGTAAAATAAAGTAGTCCAGACACATTAACCTCGGCTGCATGTTTATCTTTTGACTGGTTTTGTTTTGAAGTTACAAAACAGAATCCATCCATGATCCAATCAAAATGTCCATCTGAGCTTGTCCATATTTGCCCACATTTGCCCTGTGAGCCTCTAAACTTTTTCTATCCATGTATCTGCCTAAGTGTCTTTTAACATCATAATTGTACTGGCACCTACAGGTTCTTCTGGTGGCTTGTTCCAGATACCCACACCCTCTGTGTGAAAATGTTCCCCCCCCCAGCCCCTTTTAAATCTCACATTAAACCCATGCCATCTTACTTCAGACTCCCCTATCGTTGGAAAAAAAAAGACTCGCTATGCATCCTATCTGTGTCCCTCGTGATTGTATATACCTTTGCAAGGTTACTCTTCAGTCTCCTAGGCTCCTGCGAACAAACGTCACTGCCTTATCCTTCCAGCTCCAGCCCTCGAGCTCTGGTGAAGGTCTTTCCTGACTGTTTAAAATTTCAGCCACTGCCCACAAACAATTGCCAACAACCAGATAATATCAAGTAAAAACAGCTTGAAATAAGAGCCGACTCATTGAAAGGACTAGGCGTGGGAGGATCCTTCTCAGATTTTACTTGGCTGCAGTGCCAGGTTTTGGATTAATGCTTTACTATGTTCCTTCATAACATCCCAGACCTTTACCTCTGCTTTCGTCGGGTAATATTTAACTAATGAGTCAATTTTGAAAAGCCATTTCAGTCCCAGGTACTGAAGCCTTCATTCTCTAGTTAAGGAGATTCCCCAGAAGGCTAGTTGGAACTGATGTTCAGAGAACACTGCCCTTGACCTTGGTGAAAGGCTGTAAGCAGTAAGGTATCTAAGAATGAGTGAAGAGAAATCCTTCTGGAATTAGCCATCTCCAAGGGCTGTAGATTTAAAGGCAAGGCTACTAGGAATCTGGGCAATGGGAGAGTGGAGATGATGCAGAGGTTCAGTGGGAACAGTATCAAATTGCCGTGGTGTATGAACTGCTGCTCTCAGTTCTGGCACTCATCACAGGCTGACCTGTGTGTCAAGCCAGAATCGCACTGTCAACACTACAAGAGCCTCGCTCCAGCTCTCCTGCCCGTCCTCGTTCTGGGGAGAGGATCAGCTTCATGCTGAAATCACACTGATTCCTCTGCAAGTTCTCCTCACCACACCCAACTGTGCTGTGGAAGACCCTGTACTAAAACAGGTGGTGTACTACACTCGCGTCAAAGGGCAACGATGAAATGAAACATAAGAACCCAGTTAAATAAGCAGGTTTCGGTGCTTATTTAGGGCTAGTCTGAAAGTGTTTCTGGTGCAAAAGCACAGTTAAGTCTTTTAAGACTTAAAAAAAGTTTTTTAAGACTTTAAGACTAATCCAAACTGTTTGAAGAGAAGGCCAGCACTAGCCCTGACCTCCAGTGAATTACCTGTGACTCATTGCTGGCACCTGCACCTCAAGTCCAGTAGCTATGAGTTCAAGTTCTGTTTCAGCCACTGATCAGTACTAAGGGAGCGTCGTGATTCAGATGAGATGTTATATGCTCGTTCCACCTTCTCTCTCAGTGAGATACAAATCAGCTCACAGCACCAATAAAAGGTCTAAAGATCTCCTCCACAGCATCCAAGCTAACAGATCTCCCTTAATCAACATCACTGAAGCTGACCCGTTTCTGGTTGATCTCTTACACAATGTTCTTGGGAAATCTGTGCATGCATGCAACATTCCCGTTACACCATTGCCCTCACGCTCCAAAGTAAACTGGCTGAGACGTGCCGTGTGACATCCCGTGATGTGGTGTTCCACATTTTCTCTTACCTTACTGTGTTCACAGTCCGTGCAGGGGGGGAGGGAGGACCGCAGCTGCTGGAACCGGAGCTGGCTGCCACTTAGCTCCTGCTTCAGTCGATCATTTTCCTGCACCAAGATCTCCAAGTGTTTCTCCAGGTCAGTTGTACCCTGATGGACAGAAGCAAGCACAGTTGGTCACGGTTACTACAAGCACCAGAACAGCACATGTCCAGCTGGCTACCTGGAACAATTCCTTCAGTTTCTTCAACTGGCTGGGCACCTTTACTTCCTGAGACGAGCCTGGGGATTAGACATGCAACCATCTCATGCTTTCAAGAGGCAAAAAGGTGGAATTGTCAGTGGAGACCACGGAGGCTGGGATTCAATACAGTGAGCAGAGGCACCTGACTTCCCAGCATCATCACCCAGTACTGAGACAGACCAAGACAAGCACGGTGTAAAGGGCATGCTCTCCAAAGCCAAATGCGCATCCGTCAGTACTGGGCCAAACCCCACGCTCCACTATCTGTGTGTCAGGGTAAATGAGGGAGGCCCAACAAGACCTGCAAATGTATCACCGTTCTCCCCAGAAACCCTTCCCTGGGAGTGCCTTTGCCACAGGTGTGACAGAGGACCAAGACAATACCTCAAAAGCAATCAAGGGCAATTAGGGATGAGTAACAGAACTTGGCTACGCATGGATGTCCTCCACCATTAAAGAACTGAAGTCTTTCAACATTTGCATGCAGTGCCAGAATACCTGAGATTGTGCAGTGCCGCCCAGCCCCTGCTGTTTGGACTCAGCTGTGTTCAGATCCTCCTCCAGCCTCACTTTGTCCTCCTGCAGACAGCTGATCATTTCGATGAGTTTGTTTGGGTCACTCGAGGGGATTCTTCTGCGGGACTGGAAAAGACAGGAGTCCCCCCCCAACCTGGCGAGAGACAGGTGGCAGGTTTGTTTGGCGTGACCACAGTCGGGTCCAATATTCTGACTCAATGTGGACTTGGATTTCTGAAGAACCCCCACAAGTTTGAGAACCATGCAGAAGTGACTTTGAGTCACTGGTGTATAAATTTAACATGCTGTCGCACGCACCAGACAGTCAAAAGAAAATTGTTGCAAAGTCTGGAACAACAATCAGAAAACACTGGAAGCATGGTGCAGGACACATCTACAGAAAACAAATTTCAAAGTTTTGGGGTTGGACCCTTCCTCAGAACGCAAACATGAGAACACAACTGCTAACGTTGTGCCTGACAACCTTCTACTGGATGATAAACTGGTAAACGAGTGGAAAATCCTGAAGCAGATGGGGAGTGTTTGACTGTAGAATACTGTGTTACAGTGCTTCTTCCACTTCTCTTTACCCCAACCAAAATGATTCAGGAGCAGGGAACACCTCAGCTTGCTAACAACACAATTTAGGCAAGTTGTGGGAAGGACTGTAAAGGACAGCACAGAAAACATTTATAGTTCAGTGCATTAAATTGTAAACAGGTATTTTTCACTAGCCGATCACAAAATGGCTTCAGCACTCATCGTGTTTGCCTTCAGTCTTAATCCCAACCAAACAAGTTATATTCAAATACCTGTTAACTCCTTACCCCATTGAGAAATTTCCTTCTGCAGCTTAGGTGTGCAGAGGGAGATTTGCTTATTTGCCCCATCTACAGCGAAACGTTCAAACAGTGAAATACACCAATGGCCACAGTCGGAGAACCGTGCTGGGGGCAGCCCTCAAGTGTCGCCACGCTTCTGACACCAACGCCGCACGCCCACAACTTACTAATCCGAACCTGCACGTCTTCGGAACGTGGGAGGAAGCTGAAGCACCCGGGAAACCCCACACGGTCACATGGGGAGAGTACAAACTTATGGACAGCGGCAGACGTCAAACCCCGATCGGTGGGCTGTAGAGCAGCTGTCCTAACCATGCCGCGCATACAAATAGGCAGACCTCCACACAAATGCCCTTTAAAAGCTTTTCCAATTACACAAAAACCCCAACCCAAATGAGTCAAAGTCTGTCCCGAGCCTCGTGGCCCATCAGGCCGGTGCTTATGTCGGTTTCTGTGGCACGAAGCGACTGAGAGTACGAGACTCCCCTCCCCCCCCCCGGATAGGACGCCAGTCTATCGCGAGGTTAACCCCCAGCATGTGCTGGTGCCCATTTTCAGCTGGGTGGACTGGAGCAGTGTGTGGTTAAGTGCCTTGCTCAAGGACACAACACGCTGCCTCGGCCGAGACTCAAACCCACAACCTACAGATCGTGAGCCCAACGCCTTAGCCACTTGGCCACACACCACACCCATCCCAAATGAAGTGCCAACCAATTGCTGCCAAGTAAAAAAAATCTAAAACATTGGTGGGGGGGGGCACTGTAAACTGCTAGAGCAGCACAAATCCTGATCAGATATCCAAAGTAAACATGGAAAAAAAATTACTTCTCATCAGCATTTGTACACGTAGGGATTAGTGTATTGAAAGCCTTAACCCACACCCTTTCTTGTCTGTATTCTTGCTAAATACTATCACCTCACACCTAATCCACATTAAATGATCTTACACTTTAAATTATTTTCTGGATATCTTTTACAGAAATTCCCACACGTTGCTGAATCACCAGCTTTGTGTTGTCACCAAACTCCGGTGGTCCTTACTTCAGCATCGTGGGAAGAGGCTGAGCGGGAGAACACAAATGGATACAGGGCTACAAATGCATCAATTTCAGTCTTTGTCACACAAAATAATGGCAAATTATTTATTTTTCGTGACTTTCATCATAAATATTGCAACATATCCTACCACCAAGCACCACACCCACCTCTAGAGCAGCCATTCTTTGAAAACATTCAAAGTTAACTCAAACAACAGGAATTCTGCAGATGCTGGAAATTCAAGCAACACACATCAAAGTTGCTGGTGAACGCAGCAGGCCAGGCAGCATCTGTAGGAAGAGGTGCAGTCGACGTTTCAGGCCGAGACCCTTCGATGTGTGTTGATTAACTTTGATGTGTGTTGCTCAAAGTTAACTCACTCAGTTCAGTCTGTCAAAGCATAACTTTTCCCACAATTTCATTATCCTTTTTAAAAATAATTTAAAACATTATGTACTTAATTACTTGACCCTTAAAATGTCTTTTAGCCCATTTAAACTTCTGAACTACACTAAGCCACTTTAGTAGGTACACCTGTATACTTGCCTGTTAATGCAAACATCTAATCAGCCAATCATGTGGCAGCAACTCAATGCATAAAAGCCTGCAGATGTGGTCAAGAGGTTCAGTTGTTCAGGCCACATCAGAATGGGGATGAAATGAAATGAAATGAAATCCAAGTGACTTGGACTGTGGAATGATTGTTGGTGTCAGATGGGGTGGTTTGAGTATCTCAAACTGCTGATCTCCTGAAATTTTCATGCACAACAGTCTCTAGAGTTTACAGAGAATAGTGCGAAAAACAAAAAACATCCATTCAGTGGCAGTTCTGTGATGAAAATGCCTTGCTAACAAGAAAGTTCAGTGGACAGTCAGAGACTTTTTCCCAGGACTGACATGGCTAACACGAGAGGGCACAGTTTTAAGGTGCTTGGAAGTAGGTACAGAGGAGATGTCAGGGGTAAGTTTTTTTATGCAGAGAGTGGTGAGTGCGTGTAATGGGCTGCTGGCGGCAGTGGTGGAGGCGGAAACGATAGGGTCTTTTAAGAGACTCCCGGATAGGTATATGGAGCTCAGAAA